>NC_136502.1:88807040-88822040 GCF_053919585.1 Euprymna scolopes
GAATGCCTTCTTATAGTCTACCCAGCCCATGACAAAGTTGGTAGATCCTTTGCAATTTCTTAGAATCATTTTATCGATCAGAAGCTGATCCTTGGTGCCTCGTGATCTTTTCCGACAGCCTTTCTGTTCTTTAGGCAACAAATTGTTTTGGCCCAAATGATCATAAATACTTTCAGACAGTATGCTAGTAAAAAGAGGCAAGTGATTGGTCTAAAGTTTGTCACTGCATCCCTTTTGTCTCATCCTTAACAATCAGGACTGTAGTTCCTTTTATCAGCCAACCAGGGAAGTTTTCTGTTCCGTCTGCCTGCTTCCCACCGGACTACAACTTGGATATCTTCAAGTCCAATGTTAACAAATTCCTAATGAACCGCCCCTTAAGTAAACACTTCATCAAATCTCCACACTAACGTAATGTACTTGCAATAACCCTTATCCCTGAGTGGCTTCCGGGCCTTGATAAGTGGTGATCACTGTGTAAAAAACAAAAAAAAGAAAAAGTTATCCGTCCTCAAACAGTCGTTTAGCATAGTTACAGAAGTGGGTGGAAATCTAGGCACTTTCCAATTTGAAAACTTTTAGCCTTCGCTCTCAGCATTTCCATGGTGACTGTTACGTTCCTTTTTGCTCCATTCTAGAGGACATCTTTCTTTCAATGTCTTTGATCCATTCTGCATCTTCTTGGTATTTTCTTTCTTTTCCCAGGTGCCTTTCCAGAATACACGCGATTCATCAGCATTTGGTACACCGTCCTTCCCTCTTTCAATCTCTTCTAGTTGATTAAAAAGTAGTTTTTGGTTATTCTCAAACAGAATATTCTTCTGATATTGCTCAATTCTGTCGCTGTAGCGTCACACTGTGATACGCTTTTTCAGTTCTTCAATTACACACTGAAAACCTTTTTGTTGTATGTTAAATTTTTGATTTCGTCTATCGCATCCGCTCTGCATTTTGAGTTTGCCTTCTACAATAGCTTGTACTCTACTGAGGCCCTTTCCAAGTTGCTTTATTTGCCCATTTAGACGTTTCCACCACCAGGGCTCCTTCCTTTCTTCTTTTTTACGTTTTCCCACTCCAAGCAACATTGATATAGTATTAGCAGCAGCTTTAATGATGTTAATGCACTGTTTTAAATTATTTACTGAAAAAAAAATGACAGGATTTCATTCACGTTAGTAGTGATAGATTTTAGTCTTCCCCGATTCACAAATCGAAGGTTCGGCGGATTTTCTAAATTACCAGCTCTTACCTTCTCATGTGCTAATTTGAAGATGTCAATATCTTCTTTCGTCTTCCCATGTTCAATCATAAGTTTAATTGTTTCTTTGTAAAGAATCTGATTGTTGAAAGGTCGAATCTTTTCATTTACATTCTCAGACGCTTGGCCTTCGGGACAAGATCAAAGTGTAGTATCTGTTCTTCAGATGCTGCACTTCTATTTCTTGTTCTCTTTCGGTGGAGGAGAAATCCTTCACGACTGAGACAATTTTTATTTTTGTACCTTTTCTCCACGTTAAAAAACGACCCTGGTGTCTAACTCTGTCCCGTGGGGAGGCATTGTAAATAGGTACATTTTCAGTAGTTGCTTCTACCTTCGTCATTTCATCAACCCCATCATGTTTATTGATATCCACTCTCTTTCTTAATTTCTCTTTTTAGATTTTCAATTTCAAGGGCAGACAGCAATCCGTTTTTTCTTATTATCCGGGCTTGTTCTGCAAGTTTTTGCTCTGTTACTTTAAACAGGTCTAGTTCCTTCCATATATGATGCATTTTATTTTCTGTATCCCCTATTAGGGACACCACTCTTGAGATAACACTTCATTACAATTTTATTTAAGGCTTTAGTCTAATTTTTTCTAACGGTAGTGTATCGAGGGATTCGCTGGATGACGGCCGGGGAAGCCTCGTTCTTTCCCTTACCGGACATGGGATCTACACTTGATATTGATGTTGTATTCGCATTTTCTCAGTTTGATAGTTTTGAACACTCATATTTGAATAATATAAAAATGGTTTGTTTGAGGTTTTCCTTCCCTGGTATTTTTATTGAGATACCATTTCAGAAATGTTCACCTGGGCTAAAGACCAAGTTTTGACGATGGAAGGCCATTAGATCTCGCCAGATGTCAACTCGGTATTTAGAATTGCTGTTGTTTGACATCGGGTACTTACTATCGTTAGATATCCTGCTTCTAATATCGTTTAATATTTGATCCATAGCTGGAGTGATTATTATAATGACAACAATAATCATCGTTTTTATAATTATTACGAGAATCTTTTTTACGAGAAATTTATTATTATTATTATTATTATTATTATTATTATTATTATTATTATTATTATTATTATTTACTCACGAGGAGTAGTCACACAGATCATCAAAGATTTCTCTTTAAGAACAACCTGTGGTGTTGTTTGGAATCTGAGTGACAACAAGTCTCACCAGATTTCCAGTACTCTCCACCTCTATCGTTTACATTTGCCGATGAATTTACGTTATCGCAACAACCGCTTACCACTGAGTTCTCGTTGGCAGCGACTATTGGTCTTCACTGGAATTTGGGTGGCAATAAGCCTCCCCAAAGTCCCACTCCTCTTCGCACTCATCCAGCTGAAATTTGGTCAGTGCTTTTTCTCCTCGGTCTTTGCATCCTCTTAAACCCTCTTCAACTATTTGGCATGGTGCCTAATGATGTCAACAAACCTCCTTTTCATTTTGATGTACGGTATGCGAGTTAACTTACAATTATATTTTCAGTTTCCTCCTGCACTTCTACACTATCAGTACTGTCATTCGGGCGACTGTGGGAGCATAGAATGCTACTGTTGGGGAAAGTGACGACGAGATGTTTGAAGATTTTGAGGAAGATCAGGTATCATGATCCGGAGACAGTAGTGATTATAAAAAGAGCAAATGTGTGGAAAATTGGTGATGAAATATGAGTGTTGACTTTGATTGAGAAAGATGTACTTCAGAAGTTAAGAGACATTTTCCTGCGTAGCGAGATTATTGACATCCCCAACATGAAAAGTATTGATAGGCGGAAGGTGAAAGGCAGGTGAAGGTAATCCAAGGATTAATCTACAACACCGTGAGAAAGAATATATCTAATACGAAACTTAACTTCTGTATGCAGCATCGTTCGTTGTTACGGGTAGCCTCGGCTTGATGCGGAAGAAAAAGACGAAAATAAGAACAGATGGTAATACTTGCAGACACGGCTTGAAGAAAGCATTAAACCAGGGGTACCTTTTAAGTGGATCGCGATCGACTCGTCGACCGCAGAGATATTGGTCGCATGGTATTGAAAAAAAAAACGTTAGTGCTGGTAAACTTTCAGAGCCTTGCAACATAGCTGATAACACAAGAACCGTCATGTGCGCAGCTCGACAATACACGCTAAATAAAACAAATTGGCAATTGTCTGTGAGAGTCCGACAAATGCTTTAAAGACTTTGCTTTGCTGGAACTAATCGCTACATTCATGTGCTCTGCTTTCCAAATTCACGTCTGGTTCCTTCTAATCTGTAGCTTTCAGTTTATTCGCTGCGTTTTATTCGCAAAACTCCTAATTTGGTTAAAATTACTTGCCTGGCCGGATTAGAAATTTTGACAACATTGAGACATTTGAGGTTGTTATAATATGCCCGGAAGCATACGTTGCCGTTATAAATCGACCATGAGCTGCCATTATGGATATCATTGTAGTATGCCTACGGTTGATTTCCTTTGCAACTGTTTCTTTTTCTTTTATACAATCTGGTATAAATTCATTGTCTTTTTGCCTTGACTTTTAATATTCGTGCAGGTAATATTGTTCAACATTTCCTCTATAACTTTCAATAACTGGTTGTGTCGTCAGCGATATCGCCTTTCCAATAATTCCCCAGGGTAGCTGGTTCAATTATGTTGTCCAAATCTTGTTTTCCTTCATATATGTGTCTTGCACGATGTCATATGTTGAATAGATTAAGAAGTTTTGGCTGCCAATATAGTTGTTGCGTTAAATGTATTACACTTTTCTATTTTACTGCTGGCTTAACCCGACCATTTCTGCTCATTGTCCGTTATTTTACGCCAGCGCGAATGTCTCGTGGAATAGAATGTGTGGAAATTTGAGGTTGTTTCACTTGCATCGAATATTGCAACACTGTTTCACCTGAACTCTGTGAGAGATGTTTTGACACTATAAGCCGACATTCAGCTGATGCAGAGCTCAGAGACAATTCTGGAACTTACTCGCAGAGGAGCACAACATCAGCAAATGTGCTACCTTCTTGGCTGCATGATTTGGATGCACTTATTTATGTGAGTCAGCCTTTTCTCACATGAAGATCATTAAGTCAAAATACCGACTGATGAGCATCTTGAAGTCTGCTTGAGGTTGGCAGTATAGTCGGACTGTGCATTCCTGACTGATTTCATTCACTGCAAGTCATCAGAGTAAGGTAATGACAAAAAAAATGTGTGCGCACCCCTGTAAAAGATGACGGAAAAGTATTGGTAGAATTGAAGAGAAAGAGAGTTAAGTTAGGAAAAAAGCCAGAGCCGAGCTTGAAAGGAGGTATAGTCTAATAAAAAGAGGAACCATGGCAGTGTTAGCGATGTTGAAGGAGGAGGTTCGTGCTAGTGGTGTGAAAATTAAGAATATTGTTAAGAAAAGTGTTGCTATTGCGCATGACAACCTGTTCCTGAACAACTAATCTTAGCTATATAAGAACTAATATTAATTGGCTAATTAGAACTAGGTGTTACTAAGAAGGTCGAAAGCAACATTACTCCAATGCAAATGAGGCTAGGGGTTCTGTAGTGGGATTTGAAAGGCGACACAATGATACATTGAGATTTTGGTTTACTTTCAGCAAGTTTCGAATAAGAGCTAAGGGATTAGAAACGTGGACTGTTATCTAGACAGTCAACTTAGTCCCTTCTAAAGGCTTATACACATGTATACATATGAATTTATGCATACATATACACATACATGCATATAAATATATATATACATATATATATATATATATGTATATATATATATATATATATATAGAGAGAGAGAGAGAGAGAGAGAGACATGAAAAATGAACAAATCAAATTATACGTCCATCAACGTTTCGTCTTTATTGTAACATTTCTTCTAGATGAATAAATTACAGAGAAAATAAAATACCAGTAATATATATAAAAATTATGTATTTGTTCTATTTTAGAACAAAAAAAAAGTCGTTTAAATGAATGTATCTCGTCGGAATAATATTTCTATTATTCTCATTATATATATATATATATATATATATATATATATATATGCATATATATATATATATATATATGTATATATATATATATAATGAGAATAATAGAATTATCCCGATTAATCGTCTTATTAGTGATATATATATATATATATATATATATATATATATATATCACTAATAAGACGATTAATTGGAATCAGAATTAAAATAATAAGAACTTTTGTGGTATCGGAATCGTTATTGGAATCGGAAAAATTGTAGTCTAATTTCCGATTTCGAAAAGGTTCTTTTAACATTTTTCTTGGCATTAGAAAAAAATAAAACCAACGCAAATTTATTAATTTATTAGAGATTTCTACATCTGCGATAGAATGACAATTAATAGACAAACAAACAAACAAACAAACAACAACAACAACAACAACAACAACAACAACAACAACAACAACAACAACAACAACAACAACAACAACAACAACGGCTCAATAAGGGGCTTTATATAGCTGAAGAATTACACTCATATATTTAAGGTAAATAAATAAATCGTTCCAAAGAAAAATATTGGCGTTTTTCAAGTGACAAATTCCCCAACGTTACACACACACACACACACACACACACACACACACACACACACACACACACACACACACACACACACACACACACACACACAAACACACACACACACACACACACACACACACACAAGCTAGTATATATATATAAATATATATATATATCATTACTTCATTTAATCACATTGATTAATATATGAAGATATAATTTTATACGTGAATTTTCAGTATTTACTTCAACAGTGCTCAATACATAGGTAGAGCTAGGTAGTAAGTTATGAAAATATATCTGCCAATTATTCTGCGTTTCATTCTCGTGAGAATTCGTCAGGCTTGACAGAATAAAATATAAAGTGTTTTCGAATCTTGGTGTGAGAGTTCGGCAGGATTGTTATAAAAATGCTAATCGGGGTCGATCTTGATATTGGATTAATATGTTTTTTTTTTTTTTTTTGTTTTTTGAAAGGTTACTCGCTCACACCCGGAATAGGCGTTCAATCCGACACGTCCTTTATAGTTGACTTTATCGATTGAATCAACGCAAATATTTATGTTTATTTTTATAAAAGTATTGTCATTATTTTATATTGCTTTTCTAAATCACTCAGCATAGTTAGGGTTAGAGTTTTTAATTGCAGATGTGTGTATACAACATTATACATCCGCGTTATTATGATTGTTGTTATTGTTGCTGTCAACATCATCGTTGTCATCGTCATTATCATCGTCGTAATTGTCGTCATCATCATCATCATCATCCTCATCATTGTAGTTACTGTCTTCATCATCATCGTCGTCATCATCATCATTATCATCATCATCATCATCATCATTGTAGTTACTGTCTTCATCATCATCGTCGTCATCCTTGTCATGATGATCACCATCGTTGTCTTGGTGTCATCATCATCATCATCATCATCATCATCATCATCATCATCATCATCATCATCATTATTGTAGTTGCTATCTTCATCATCATCGTCGTCACCCTAATCATGATGATCATCATCGTTGTCATCATCATCATGATCATTATCATCTGTCTCCATCACCATCGTCGTCATCCTTGTCATGATGATCATCATCGTTGTCTTCTTGTCATCATCATTATCATCATCATCATCATCATTGTAGTTGCTGTCTTCATCATCATCGTCGTCATCCTAGTCATCATCATCATCATCATCGTTGTCATCCTAGTCATCATCATCATCATCATCATCGTTGTCATCATCATCGTTGTCATCATCATCATCATCATCATCATCGTTGTCATCCTAGTCATCATCATCATCATCATCATCATCATCATCATCATCATCGTTGTCATTATTGTCGTCGAAAGAATTGAACCGGTTAGCATTCACAGGTGCCTGTTGAACGTTTACGAAGCCGCTGTAGTCGGTATCAACACAGCTAGAAGATGGGTTTCATGGGTTTCAAAGTGGAGACAGAGATGTGTGTGTGTGTGTGTGTGTGTGTGTGTGTGTGTGTGTGTGTGTGTGTGTGTGTGTGTGACAAGCGCACTCCGAAATTTTACGACTGAGGCATCAAAAGAGACTGGCAAAATCGAATTGGGAATGGTGGCGACTATGTAGAAAAATACATTCTGGGACGCAAAAGGTCGCTCCTTTTAATTGCACCACTCGTGTCTTCGTCAACTGTTCGACGTTTTGATTTTTAATAAAAATAGGAGGCCTATCGCTCGTAAAGGATCTTCGTAATATAAAATAAAAAAATGCAGTTAAAATTCCTAGGAATGTTAAGTTTAACGTTTACGTACTGCTAAAAATTGACAATTACAAAAGGGTGTTAAACTATATTACAGTGAAAAGCATAAAATAAACAGAAACTTTAATGTTTCCGAAATGTTTGAGATGACGAGTAATTATTCATATTATTTGGATCCTTCAGACTAATGTTCTCATCTTGGGTGCCATTTTCACAACGTTTCGGTAGACGTAACTGTTGAATAGTTGGGGTATATATTTAAACGATGACGGGGTGTTCATATAACGGGACTCATGCAATACAGACATAACGATGGTGATGATGAGAGAAGACATTTATATTACAGTTCTTTTAACACATATTAGAGGAGAGAGGAGGGCATGATGCACAGTTCTTAATACAGAGGAGAGGAGATACATAATCTTTGAAGGGTTTACACAAAGTTACTTTATAAGATGATAAACACAATTACCTTTCGTTCGTGATGAAGGATGACACAAGACAATAGTTACAACATAATGATGACTTTCATCAGGTGTGTATTGTTGAACTCGGGAATCTGCACGGACTCATCCGCGTGAAACAGTCCCCATGGCCCCATGGCGTAGTAGTTATAGTACTTGGTAAAATTCAGTAGTTAAAGTTTACACTCTTCTGGAGGTCAAAGGATCAATGCTCAGTGCGAGCGACGTTCCAAAATAAAATTGATAATTACACGAGAGTTGCTAATTACTTAGGGCGTCTACTCAGTCATGACTGACGAAATGAGACATCCATGGATAAATATAAAGGTTCTGTTTGAAATTACATGCAGATTCCCGAGTTCGATCAAAAAAAAAATACACGAGTTGGACACAAAGATTCCACAGAGTTAAACAAGACACAGTTGAAGAAAGTCGGAGGTTGCATCGACCAAAACGCTGAGAAAATATTGAAGACCAGAATATTTAAGTCCGAAAAATCCAAATAATACGAAGAAACCTTAACTTAAATTATTAAATTGAAAACGAGGATCGTCAGCTGTTTACGATGTAGCCGTGTCCTAGATTTAAAAACAGGACAGTTGTTAAATTCAGCAACGTTCCAAACGATTATTATTCAAGCTAACTTACAATTTTTCATGAATCCTCGTTTTCTATAGTCTTTAACATTCTTCCTCTTCTCTTTAAGCTATTAATTCATAATCGCTCTGACCCCTACCTGGCCCCAATAAAAATGAATAGGTCTCGTCTTCAGGAAACATCATGTCTTGACGAGCTTCTGGGAGTGACTAGCACTCCTGATCTGAAACGGAACACATACATCAAATCTGATGCCAAGATTGTTAGATAAATGATTGGATCATTCTACCGCCCCAGAAGCTATTTCACTGCCGATGCAATCCTCTATCTGTATAAAAGCCAGGTACGCCCTAAAATGGAGCACTGTTGCCACATCTGGGCAGGAGCTGCTCGGCACGCTCTATCATGCCTTGATAGAGTTCAATACCGGCTTCAAAATCTAGTAGGTTATGCCCTTTCCTCTTCCCTGCAACCTCTTTCCCGTAGAAGAGGCTGCCTCTGCTCTATGGTTATTTTCATGGCAAGTGCTCGTCTTAGCTAGAATTTATAGTTCCTCCTTACCAAACTTTCACAGGAAACACTCGTCTAGCTACAACCATTATCAACAACCCCCACTCTTTATCTGTACCTAATTCTTAATGCAGATTCCAGATGCATGAATAAAGTCTCTTTCCCAGAACTCCCCGCATGTGGAACACTGTTCTATTGGCCTGCTTCACAGCCGATTACAATATGGTAGCTTTCAAGTCCAATGTAAACAAGTTCTTGTTGAGCCATTCCTTTAAATAATTGAACTCCTACTCAATCTACACCATTAGCGATTACTATACTATCACATTACATTCGTTAACCCTTATCCTCGAATGGCTTCCAGGCATTGATAAATAGTGACTACCTTGTAAAAAAATATAAATAAATACTCTAATCTATTTTCACAGAAACATATTTTCTCATCATTATTTACACTGCGTTATCGCATATTTTTATTAATATCGATTACTAGAGCCGAAACACTATTGTTCGATTCAATTTCAGATGAATGTAGTATCTTGGCTGCTCAATTCAATATACTACTACATCAATATCTGGAGTCGAAACTATACTTTTGTTTTTAATGCTGACTATCATGAATAGCAGGCGTTTCCCAGGTGGAGTTAGATGGTATACTATATATTTTTTAAATAAATCAAAACAACTTTTTTTGCAATCAAAATAGCAGCGAGTCCCAGTGTGCCTTAAAAAAAAAAAAAAATAAATAAAAAAAAAAATAAAAAAACTAGTTGCAAAAAAAAAACTAGCCACAAAAAAAAAACTAGCCGCAAAAAAAAAACTAGCCGCGAAAAAAATAAAAAAAAAAAACTAGCCGAAAAAAAATCTAGCTGCAAAACAAAAAAAATTAAATAAATAAAAAAAAAAAATAATAAAAAAAATAAATTAAAAATTTAAAAAAAGTAGCCACAAAAAAACTAGCCGCAAAAAACTAGCCGCAAAAAACTAGCCGCAAAAAAATAAATAAAAAACTAGCCAAAAAAAAAATCCAGATGCAAAAAAATAAATAAATAAAAATAAAAATAAATAAATAAAATATAATAAAAATAAAAAAAAAACTAGACGAAAAAAATCTAGCTGCAAAAATAAATAAATAAAAGAAATAAAATAAAAAATTTAAAAAAAATCTAGCCACAAAAAAAAATTAGCCGCAAAAAAAAACTAGCCGCAAAAAAACAAAAGAATAAAAAAATAAACTAGACGAAAAAAATCTAGCTGCAAAAAAAAAAAATAAATAAATAAAAAAAATAAAATTTAAAATTAAAAAAAAACTAGACGCAGTAGGCAGGCTCAAACCTATAACACGAAAGAGGAAAAGCCACCTTTTGCTTTATTTCAGCACATGCTCAAGATCTGTTGAGAGAGACTCAGGGAGATCTTAGTCGTTGCTGGCCTTTGAAGTGTTGCCATTACCATAGAAAGTAACCTCTGGTCGATAGATTCACTGATCCTATATGAAATATACATCCCGTACATTAGCTGTAGATCTCATAGGACAAAAACTATATTACTTGTCACCTAATATGTTGTTTTTGCTGAGGTGGTTGAATATTTCTCTATTTAACACGGATTCAAACAACGTACACAGAAGAGTAATTGTTCTGTACCGAGATTTAGAAAACTGATCTCCAGTATTTTGAAATACTGGGCAGACTAATGAGATTTTCCAAGGTGTTAGAAAACATTTCTCCTTTAGGTAACGATTGGACAGCTTTGCAAGAATGCGTGATAGTTCCAGTTGCAGCTTTTGGAGTACTATGACTGAAATGCTGCCAGAACCAGTTGCTTTGCTAATATCAAGGTTCTCGATGAGTATGACAACCTTGTTAGAATGAGCTTGGGTCCAAAAAGAGATAGAGTAACATTAGTGATTATTCGAGCCATCCGTAACTATAAAAGTTTACGTACTTATGCAGAATACGGAGAGAGGTCGAATCGCAACTATTCTGTACAGTTTTTTTTAATAAACAAAAGATACTGTTATAATTGAATGTAACTTGAAAATCCTATCTAAAAATAGTCGGGTACTTTTTCAGAATAAGTACCAAAGTCTGATTTTACTTTTTTGTAAAGTTATATAATAAAAGCAGAGTTATCTCCCCTATCTGTGGGTTTTCCTTGTCAAACTTTCAAGATAAACACCCGATTAGCTACAACCACTATATACGATTTCCGCACTCTCTAACTGTGCCTAAATCTAAATACAAATTCCATGAACATAACTTCTTTTACAAAACTGTCCCCCCCCCATGTTTAACACTGTTCCGCTGGCCTGCTTCTCGGTTAAATACAACATGGTAACCTTCAAATCCAATCTAAACAAGTTCTTGTTGAGCCATCCCCATAAATAATCACATTCTACACAATTTACACAATTAACGATTACTTCCCTACCACCTTACATTCATTAAGCCTTATCCTCGAATAGCTATCGGCTTTGATAAGTGGTGACTTTCAAGTAAAAAAAAAGTATTTTTTTAAAATTCAATTTGAATTTATTTATAGATACTACTACATATTGTGCATTTAAAACTTTCTTTCTCAATATTTAATCCATGAATCAAAGCATTGTTTCGCACTCAGTCATCTTGTCTCTCTATCTTATTTTAAAAATACCACTTGAGGCCAGGTAAGGTCATTTGACAAGAGTTCAGTAAGAAAGGAAAACAAAAATGACAGCATGAGACATATTAAATTAAAAAGTCATAGAAAAAAAAATATCGGCAGCTGCCCACTTCCGGGGCGGGACTAGAGGACGTTTTTATTATTCTTATTATATTTTTGTTAGATTTTACTTTGATATCCGGGGACACTCTTAATTGCCCGGATGTACGCACACTAACTATGACACATGCAAAAGATAGCTGATATAAAGAGAATATATATATATATATATATATATATATATATATATATATATATATATATAGAGAGAGAGAGAGAGAGAGAGAGAGAATAAATAACAACAAGTTATATTCCAAATTCCAAATGTTGACCATCTTATAATTTATTCCTTTAATTCAATTGACTTATACAATTAATAAATTATAAGATGGTCAACATCATGAATTTTGGAATATAATTTGTTATTTATTCTCTATATTGCTCTGTAATTACATTGAGCTTCTTAAATAAGGATTGGTATATATTATAAGAAAATATATTTCTACAGAAATATATATATATATATATATATATATTTGTCATCGCGTGAAAGAGCAGGACACAAAATGTTTTGAATAATAATAATAATAATAATAATAATAATAATAATAATAATAATAATAATAATAATAATAATAGAATAACAATAACAAAGACTTTCGCTGGCGAGGAATACTATTGACCGTAACCAGTTATACAATTCTTTTGAAATTTTCATCTCTATTTTCGCGTTACGTACTGAATATTTGTTAATGAAGCCTATATGAAATATGTTCTTTATTAAATTTTAAAGATTTTCTATTCTGAAAGATGTTTAAAAAAATGTAATCTAAACAATTATTTTAAAGTTTTTGTTAAAAAAAATTCAGATTTTCTCATTATTCAGACCTGTATTAAAAAGAGGGTGTTGCAAAAATGAGTTGTGGGGTGAGGAGAAATACAAACTGAAATAGAGAGAAGGAGAGTTTTAAAATATAATCTTAAAAAAATAAGATACAAGTTAGAAAAGCATCTAATCCAAAGCATGAAAATTGTTAAACAAAATGTTTTTACTATAGGCTTTAAAAATAAAGGTACAAGATTCAATTTGAAATTGATTTATCTTCAAAGTGCACTTTTATAATTTTACAAAGTAAGGTATAAAAATTTTATTTAAATTGAATCAAAAAATTACCTTGGGTTTATTTTATGTAATGTACATTTTGTTGCAATTTAATCTTTCATCTAGCAATTAATGATATAGATATAAAATTTTCAATGATTTTTTAAGTGCCCCAACCTCTGTCCCATCGCCGAAACATGTTATTTCTGTGCATATTTTACAAGTATTCTAATGGAATGTGCTCTGACCTTATCAACTCGACGAAAATACCCCCGACTAACTCGACAAGCAGCAAAATCACCCCCTACACTGTAAAGATCCCTAGATGTTGGAAAGCCTTCTATTCGAATAGATTTATTCCCTCGAACTGCTAAACTTTGGTATTTCCTACCAGGTCCCTGCTCCCCTGACTTTACTGACATGCAGAAGTTCATGTGTAATTTGAACAGACATCTTGCTGTCCAACTCTATATATAATATCACATTAAAATTTGTCTCAAATAGTTGCCCCTTCTGTCAAAGGGGCATTGTGTCTTGGGGGGGGATGAAAAAAAAATGAAAAAAAGAAGGAAATAAGAAAAAAAAACAAGAATAAAAAAGAGGAAAAAATAGAAAGAAGATAAAAAGGATAAAAAAGAAAAAATAGAAAACAAGAAGAAAGAAAAAAAGAAAGTACGGAAAAGGAATAAGAAAGAATAAAAAAGCAGAAAATAGAAAAAAGAAGTAAGAAAAAACAAAGAAAAATAGAAAAAAACGACGAAAAAGGAAAAAAAACAAGAAAAATAGAAAAAAGAGAAAAAGAAGAAATAAGAAAAAATCGAAAAAGAAGAAAAAACAAGAAAAAAGAAAAATAGAAGAAAAAAGAAGAAACAAGAAAAATAGAAAAACCAAGACACAAAACGAGAAAAATAGAAAAAAAGAAGAAAAAAGAAAAAAGAAAGAAATGAAAAAAGAACAAAAAACGAAGAAACAAGAAAATCAGAAAAAAGAAGAAAAAGAAACAAGAAGAAAAAATTGAAAAAAAGAAGAAGGAAAATAAAAAAGTAAAAAGAGAAAAAACGAAAACAAAAGAAAAATAGAAAAAAGAACAAGAAAAAAATAGAAAATTAAGAAATAAGGAAGAAACAAGAAAAATAGAAAGAAGAAATAAAAAAGGAAAAACAAGAAAAAAACAGGAAAAAACCACAAACAAGAAAAAAGAAAAAATAATAAAAAAGTTAGAAAAAAGAAAAAATAAAGAAAAAAAGAAAAAGAAAAAAGGATAAAAAAAATAGAAAATGAAGAAAAAATAATAAACAAGAAAAAATATAAAAAAGAAAAAGTAGAAAAAAGAAGAAAAATACAAAACAGAAGAAAAATCTAGAAAAAAGAAGAATGACGAGAGAAAAGAAGAAAAAAGTAGAAAAAAGCATAAAAATATAGAAAAAAGAAAAAATAGAAAAACGTAAAAAAAGAAAAAATAGAAAATAGAAGAAAAATAGAAAAAAGTAGAAAAAGAAGTAAAAAACAGAAGAAGAAAATACGAAAAAGAAGAAAAAAATAGAAAAAAGTAGACAAATAGAAAAAAAATGCAAAAAGGAGAAGAAATAGAAAAAAAGGAGAAGGAAAAATAGAAAAAAGAAGAAAAAAGTAGAAAAAATAGAAAAATAGAATAAAGTAGAAAAAATAGAAAAACAATTAGAAAAATAAGAAAAAAAAATTGAAAAAAGTAGAAAAAGAGTGGAAAAAAATAGAAAAACATTTGGAAAAGGAGAAAAATAGAAGAGAATAGAAAAAATAGAAAAAAGTAGAAAAATAGAAAAAAATAGAAATAAATAGAAATAAAAGTAGAAAAAAGAAGAAAAATAGAAAAAAATAGAAAAAAAGAAGAAAGTAGAAAAAAGAAAATACAAGAAAAACAAGAAAAAATAGAAAAAAAATGGAAAAAATAAAAAAAAATCAAGAATGAAAAAAATTAAAGAAAAGGGCTCTCATTTCCTTTTTTTTGTTTTTTTCATCCTCACATTCCGTGAGTGATATATCTGACAAAAGGGGGAGAATTGTTTTT
>NC_136502.1:88832040-88864540 GCF_053919585.1 Euprymna scolopes
ATGCTTTATATGAACACTGTAAATAGTTAGGTGAAAGTAGAGAAAAGTTAGTTTTTTTCAAGAGAATGTCAAATTATTTTTGTTAAGAAAATAAACAGAAAAAATACTCCCATCATTAATTATGAAAAAAAAGAAATAAAATGTTGATTTAGTGTTTCAACATTTGAACAACGCTCGGTTAAATCCAGTGATTCCCGATCGAACCCTAACTATAATTGGAATCCGGGGGGGGGGACAAATTCTGCATGAGTACTATTCTTTTTAATTTCGTTTTTTGTTCAATTTTTGAGTGGGCTATCAGCGATTGCAAACTAACAAATTTAACCAAAATTCAAATTCAACAATTAAATAATTTTTAAAAAAGTGCTCAGCTTCTAATACAGATCCTAGTAAATCAATCCCCGTTATTGGAAACACTCAAGTGAAGGAGCCAACCAAATTATTGTCATTATGTTTGGGAGAGGTTCTAGGTTTTCCTTTTTTTTCCAATATTTTAAGCAGATTTGACACTCAGTTATCAGATTTTTATTGGTCGCTCGGTTGTTAATATAATGTAAGTAGATCTAGATGTTTATAACTTACGATGAAACTTGCTGAGTATGCTCTGTTTTACAGTTGTTGTAAAAATGTAACGGAAATTTAAATTTCGCTCCGTTTTAATCTTTTTTTTAATTGTTCCCCCCCCCCCAAACGAATAATCAAAAGAATAATATTCAACAATTTACTTTATATATATAAAACACAAAATATTTAAAAAAAAAAAAAAAAAAGAAGAAGTTATTAACGAAAGGGAAATAATTCCATTTTTAAACGAAAAAAGTCAGCTTGGTATATCTTTTTGTTATTTTTTACATAAGTCCAACTTACCGTTCACATTGGAAATGTCGACATTTATAGGTTGTCGGGTACGTTTACAACGAATGAACACTCCAATCTACCCATATTAAAAACGGGTCTGGGAATAGACACCTCCAACCTCCCCATGTAAAGAACGGCTTTCGGACTAGACACCCCTAACCTTGTCAGCATACACGAAAACCTATAAAAGCTGACATGTCGAACGTGAACATGAGTTGGACGTAATGTATCAATGTACCGAATTTAAAAGGGAACGAACTTTAAATTTCCGTTCCATTTTTATAACAACCGTAAAGCAGAGCATTCTATGCGAATTTTACCTAACTTAGTATATTAATGTTATTCTTTTTGGTAAATATAGGGATACGTTACAACACCGACCACTCTAATTTGTTTTTTTAGGTGTAATCGAGGTCGCTGACAACGAATCTGATAACCAAACCCGGGGCAAATTTACCGTTTGCGTAGTATTAAAACCAAATTAGAGTGGTCGGTATCCCTATATTTACATTTTTTTTTTTTAAGTAAAAATAATATTTAGGTTTGGATATAAATTCCTAAACTCATTTCACACTAAATAATTTAGGTGACTGAAATAGGAATCTAGTTGAATCTTTTATTTCCTGAATAGTAAAAAGATGATCCACAATGGTCGATTTGCTGCCAATATCATTTTTTTAGGTACGAGCAAAAATAAACAAAGAATAGGGGGACCTAGTCTTTTTTTATGATAGCATGCACCTGAGCAGGGGTGATTTTTAGATCGTCTAGCGTGGCGTCTGTCCGCAAAGGACAGTCAGGCAGAGGGTGGTTAAAAGGGTCTAGTGTGGAGTTTAAGGCAAAACGGCTGGCATTAGCCTTGTCGGTTGTTGAGCAAACAACCTCGTGATTGTTGGTTAGTGGGGGAATTGTTGATTGCCCATTATTTACTACACTGTTGTAGATTTTCCAGAAGTCACGAGTTCCTAATTTTTGTGCTTCGATGCGTTTTTAGTGGTTTCAGTAAATTCTCTCTTAGCTGTCGCTATTTCTTTCTTAACGTTACTTCTAGCTTCTATATACTTCTGTCTGTTTGAACTGGACTTATGTCGGTTAAATCTGCGGTATGCATGCTGCCTTTGAGCAATGGCAGTTGCGCAAGTAGAAGTAAACCATTGGGGAAAGTGGGCTTACTATAAAATTTCCGCATGGGAACATGTGCTTCAATTGCTGTTTTGAATCATTCAGTGGTCTCATTTGCGCACTGTTCAGCAGGAAGAGAAAAAATATTTCCCTACAACTTCTTGGTTTTGTAGCTTCTTTATGATTATATCTCTTCGGAGAGATATTGCTTGCAAAACATAGTTATCACTAAAGTAAGGACTGTTTTCTAGAAATTTTATAACCGTCTACATAGACTTTTCTGCATCATCCCATGATATTGCTTGATCAGAGTGTTCTTGATTTAGAAGAAATCCAAATGAGAGGAAGTCCAACTTTAGAGGAAGGTCAAATTAAAGGAGTTTTACTGTATATATATATATATATATATATATATATATATATATATATATATATATATATATATATATATATATACATGCGTGTGTGCGTGTTAAGGTGCGTGTAGGTGCTGTGTGAGCATTTCTGTTTTTCGGTTGTCTTTCCTTATGCTTCCTATGTAAAATACTCGTCTCGAATATTGGCTAAAGAGAGCTTGATAAGTATATCTTAAACGGTCCTAATAATCAGGCTTGAAACCGACGGTACCAATGACTTGTCTCATCTAACAATTTTCTGTATACAATATATATATATATATATATATAGTGAGTGTGTGTGCGAGAGAAAGAGAGAGAGAAAGAGAAAGAGAAAGAGAAAGAGAAAGAGAAAATTATAAAGATATATATGCATACAAATGATATATTTAACCCTTGGGCTACGATGGTATTTTTACACAGATTGCCTACGATGGGTGTGAATTGTTTCACATCACATGAAATCAAGTCTAGGGTTTTTGAAAAAGAATTGTTTTTATCAAAAAACAATACAAACATTCAAACATAGGTTTCAAACATGGGTTTCATTCATTGATTAATGCAGTTAGGGCAAAGAAGAATTCCACAGTCCTTGAAGACACCATTGTTACAGTTGTTTGTAATAATAAAAACTAGGTGTTAAAAAAATTAACAGCCAGCGTAGCCTGATCTGGACCTATGAAGATAATCAAAATCCCAGAACAATGTTTATATATTTTCAAATTTATACTAACCAATGCATTTTTGTTACTAATGTGTATTCTATGATGAAATGCGCATATCTTTTAAAATCCACGGATTAAGGATTTCTCAGTATATATATATATATATATATATATATATATATATATATATATATATATATATACCATTTTTAAAATATAATTATATAATTATCCACTGACACGTGTCTCGTCGAACACGACTCATCAGAGTGGCCGAAAAAAAATTTTAAAATTATATTTTAAAAATGATGTTTTAAGAATTGTATATATGCCGTTCCCCATGTGGGGGTACCAAATTGTTTGAAGGTAAAATTATCCTCAACTCGCATTTAGGTAAAAATGCACTTTCGTGAATAATTGAATTCATTCAAAACGTATCGCAAAAAAAAAACCAAAAAAAAACTAATAACACACGCACAGTCAGAGACATTAAGGAATATGTTTTGCTTCCATTATTAGTCGTTACCGGCCTTTTCGATATTAAGCTTAACTTGAAAGTACGTGGTTCAAGAGCAGGTTTGATCAGATGGTCAGTATTTCTGATAAAAAGAAAACCTGCTTGAACGGCTTATAATTTAAATACAAATTTATTTGATTTGCCAAGCTTACGTTTTAGATAAAATTGTCTTTGGTCGGTCATGCTTAAGTTTTAAATAGTATTGTTTGTGTTGGTCACGCTTAAAGTTTCTGTCGCCGAAAATGTTGCATCCCTGTGCCTACTTTACAAGTATTTTAATAGAATGTGCTCTGATGGACTCCAACCACTTGTACCCCCCATCGACGTAAATACTTTCAAGTAATCCGACAGGAGCAAAATCCCACCCCTACAATGTAAAAAGAAGGCTGCTTGACGCCAGAAAGTTTTCTACTCAAATACTTTCTTTCTTCGAATTGCTCGACTTTGGTATTCCATCCCGGATCCCTGCGTCCATGACTGTACTGACATGCAGAAGTTCATGTGAAATGTGAACATACATCCTTCTGTCGAATTCCCTACATAGTATGCCTGTAAATTTCGTCTCAAATAGTAGCCCGTTATGACAAATTGGCGATGTGCCTTGCTTGGTGTGAAATCTCTATATTTATAAAAGTGAAAATGTCTGTGTGTTTCTGTGTGTTATTTCAGTACCAAACTACTCTGTCAATTTTTAGTCTAGAGACTGGAGATTTGACATAAGTGGTTTTGAAATTTTTAAAAATCTTTTTAAGCGGTTTTTAGCTAGAAATTTTGCTGTCAAGGGGTCAACGTTCAACAATTATACCTTTGAAAACTCTACCCAAATCCTCCGCCAATGTTGTGTCTTAGCACTTGAAATTTTAGATGTAAGTTACTTGGACATGGATCAAACTTTTTAATTTGATTTGAGTCCAAAACAATAAATGTTAAGGGGACAAAATTGTGGTAAAAATTATAAAAAGAAAATTTGATCTCTACTGTCTCTACCAAATTACTCAGCCAATTTTTGGCCTAAATATTTTGAATTTTACATAAAGTGTATTCAGACATAGGACAAGCTTTTTAGTCGGTTTTTGGCCGAAGATTTGGCTGGCAAGGAGTCAAAGTCAAAAGATTTTATCATTGCGTTCTCTAACAAAATATTCAACCAATTTTGTGTCTAAATATTAGAACTTTTGCATAAAGGGTATTCAGACATGCAACAAGTTTTATGGCAAACATTTGGCTGCCAAGAGGTCAAAGTTAAAAGAGTTAACCTTTGTAGACTTTACCAACTCCACCAATTTTGAGTTCAAATACGTGAAATTTTAGATGTAGGTTACCTGGACATGAGTCAAACTTTTTAGTATATATATATAAATATGCACATGAAGTTATGAATAGTGCATAGGGCCCGAGCAAAGCCGGGCTGAACTGCTAGTATATATATATATATATATATATATATATATATATATATATATATATATATATATACTAGCAAAAGTACCCGTTGTTGACTGGGTTCAAAAACAGCCTACAGAAAATGGACTCTGATTTATGAAAGTATGATGGGTTATGAAAGGGAAGGGTTGTAAAGGGATAGTTTCGAATTTGGGGGTATCAAAACCAAAGCAACATATGATGAAAGTGAAAATAAAATAGATAAACCCCATAATTTATTATACTATACCTTTTCACACTGAAACACTTATCACAATATTCTGTGGATCTATATTAAAAAATCTTGTTAAACTTTGTGACATATTTCCATTCTATGGAGGTCAGGCGCGAACGAACACCCCATAATTTTATTATACCATATTTCTTCAAACTGAAACATAATTATCAAAGTATACTTACGAAAATAGATATGAAAATTCTTTATTAAAGTTTGTGCCTATTTCCATTCTATGTAGGCCAAACGCCACGCAGGCCCCACAATTTTATTATACCATCCCTATTTAAGTTAAAACATACTTATCAAATTATTATTATGTACATCTATATCAAAAACACTTCTAAACGTTTTTTTTCTTTAATTTTTAAATTTTTTATTTCCATACTTTGCGGACCAGGCGAGTATGCAGACCCTACAATTTTAATGAATCATCATTATGCCAGATCAAACATACCCATTCCTGTGTCTCGATATATCTTCTATTATTATATGTGATCAGTTTTCTATAATAGTCAACCATATATGAGCCTATTCGTGACCAGACACACACACACACGCACACACACACAGACGTTCAACTTTATATTATATTATATTATATTATATTATATATATATATATATATATATATATATATATATATATATATATATATATATATATATATTGTTTTGTTTTGGTTTTAGCGATATGTTTTGAATGAATTCAATTATTTACGAAAGTTCATATTTACCTAAATGCGAGTTGGGAATAATTTTCCCTTTTAAACAATTTGGTACCCCCACATGGGGAGCGGTATATATATATTATTTTTAAAATGTAATTATCCACTGACACGTGTTTCGTTGTCTACGACTCATCAGAGATACAGCTACTCTGATGAGTCGTAGATGACGAAAAACGTGTCAGTGGATAATTACATTTTAAAAATAATATATATATATATGTGTGTGCATAGCAGAATTGTATATGTCAGCTGAGTTAAAGAAATAAATTATAAGATGGTCAACATCATGAATTTTAGAATATAACTTTTTGTCATTTATTCTCTCTCTATATATATGTATGTATGTATGTTTTAGGCTAAAATTTATATTGACTATTTTATTTGATCTGTCAAGCTTTAATTCTAAATAGAATCTTAATCGCTAAAAACGTAGGTGAAATATACATCTCAAGAGTACTCGATGCTATTTTCTCTCCGTACATTTTGCATTAGGCGAAGGGTGAATTTAGAAATACAATTCCTCGTACACCTTTATTAGATCCTTCAAAACGAAGGAGAGGGGGCAGGGGATGAAGCGTCCCACTTTCCGCCATTTTCTTACCAAACTTCCGGTCACGGTGGTCATCCATTTGCAGGAAGTTATACAAGGATGTGCTAACTGGGATTGAGAGTTACTTTGTAACGGGGCGACAGGAGAGGTGTGGAGGGGGGGGGGAAACACGGTCGAGACGAAGAATAGTGGCGGAGGGGGGACATTCAATGGTTGGTGGAGGCTGGCCGCCATATTCAATTGTCGGATGTCTGGGAAATGAATAGACAAAAACAGAATATTGTTATATGCAGAGAGTTTATTTCCTGTAGAAGGCAAGTATTAAATACTCTTTCTATTTCGTCATGTATTTACCAAAACGTGAAGACGCAGCAGTGAGCCTCACGCATACATGAAAAATAAAAGAACACGATTTAATTTGAACATTTTAGAATATCAACTCCAGTGAAACTCAGTTATAAGAGACTTCTTATCAGACCACGCCGGCTCTCCTATATCCGGGGTTTCTTATGTATGGGTTACCCTGTACATTAACACGGGCTCCAATTTGGGACCGGAGAAAATCTCTCATATACCAGGGGGTAATGCTTATGTTCTCTTATATCCGGGTTATACGGTACTATTGTTACTATACATCCATTTTTTTTTAATTGCGGACTATTATCGTGACCATCTCATCTCCTAGTTGTTGATTCACGAGGATAACAGTCCGCAATAAATAAATGGAAAAATAATACAAATTACTCATCTTAATAAGAATTGCAATTAATCTATATATCTATAAAAGTGGACGTGTCTGTGTGTGCGTCTGTGTACATTCCCCTACGCAATAACTCTGTCAATTTTCAGTCTACAGATTCAAAATTCGATATACAGGGTACTGAGATTTGGGGAAATCTTTGTGATCGGTGTTCGGTATGAAATTTGGCTGTTTAGGGGTCAAAGTTCAACGATTTGACCTTTGAGAGGTCTACCAAACTCCTCCGCCAATTAATTAAATAATATTTCTATTATTACGTTTCTGAATTTTTTGAGATGAGGATTGATTATTCGCATTATTTGGATTCATCGGGCTACTGTTCTCCTCTTGAGTGTTATTTTCACAGCTGTTCGGTGGATGTAACCTTCAACATTCTTCTTGTGTATCTCTTGTCGAACTCGGGAATCTTTCTGCCAAAGTCTGAAATCTTGCGCACCTGTGGCGTAGTGAATAAAGTACTTTGGTAAAATGCAGTAGTAAGATTCCACTTTTTCTGGGAGTTGAAAGTCCAATAATCAGTGTGGGCTGCACTCAAAATACAATTGGAAGTACTATTTCGTAAGATTAAACTTGAAAAACAAAAATAAAGAATAATGTCATGTAATTTTTTTTATTTATTAAATGAAATTCCCTTCCCGCTACCTGCTTCCCTGACTGTACTGATATGCAGAAGTTTAAATGTAACGTAAACAAATATCTTGTTAATCTTTCCTAAGCATGGTCCCAAATAGTAGCCCCTTTACGTCCAAGTGGCGATATGCCTTATTAAGGGTGAACGTGATTAAAAAAAGAAATTGAGTATTACTTAGAATCTGTACCCATTCGTGGCTGCATACTGTTGTTGTGGATTAAATAAAGATTTCCGTCTGAAATTCGGTGCAGATTTCGACAAAATTTACTTTAAGAAGGTCTGAGGTTACATCGATCGAAACATTGTGAAAATGACTCTCCAGATGAGAACAATAATCCGAAGAAGCCAAATAATACGAATATTTCTGCATACTTGTTTCATTAAAAAAAAAAAAAAAAACATTTATTTTATATATATTATTTTGAGCTTTTCGGTGACATCAACCCTTATCAAAGAAAACTTTTGTCATTTTGTCATTTAATTATTTTCTTCATTTTATTGGTGTTGCGAAGTTCAGGATGGTTGTGCCCTAGAAGAGAAAAATTATAAGTTTGATCTCATTAACGGTTGCACCAAAATCAAATCCGGTACTGTATATGACCTAAAACTATATCCGATGGTGAGGCCCCACCTTGCGGGCCTTGGGGAGTCTAGAGCCACCCTTTAATTGCCATTGCTCCCAGGTCCACTCTGACCCGGAGTGGTAGTACCTGTTAGGGTCCCAACTATGGGTTAAATAGAATCTGACTTTAAAAAAAAATATATTCCATTAAAAATCCTTCCTCAAAATAACTAGATTCGGCATTAAATAACCTGAAAAAGGTTGATATGCCATAAAACAAAAACAACCAACCAAAATCAAATCCAACGTTTGAAAACTGTAGGAAATCGAATGATGTTGTATATTTTTTGATCAAATAAAAGTCATAAAAAAAAACTTCTGTGACTTTCGGTGGCATCCACTTTAATCACATAAGACTTTGTAATGTGTTTTTTTTCCTCATTTTTGTTTGTGATGTTTAAGTTCGTCCGTAGTGGTCTCTGTAATTGATAAAAATGGACGTCCGATCTTGTTGACGATTCTATCAAAGTTAGAACTTATATGTTCCGCTTGAATGGCTCGAAATTTGAACAAAAGGAGTTTTTCATATCGTTTGAAAGCATTATCTTGTAAGGTAAAATTTTAATACTTTAGAAAAACGAATGATGCTGTATATTTATTTTTTATCAGATAATAAAAATTATTCTAATATTTTTTTCTGAAACTTTTGGTGTCATCCACCCGAAGCATATAAAACTTTGTAATTTTGTCTCATTTGTTGATGATGTTGAGTTCGGGGTGCTTTTTTTTTTCTCACGGTGTTGACCACTTATCAAGGCCCGGAAGCCACTCAGGTATAAGAGTTATTGCAAGTGGAGATTTGATGAAGTGTTTACTTAAGGGGGCGGTTCATAAGGAATTTGTTAACGTTGGACTTGAAGACATCCAAGTTGTAGTCAGGTGGGAAGCAGGCAGACGGAACAGAGTTCCACAGGCGTGCAGTTCTAAGAAAGAAGCTTTGTTCATGGAATCCGCGTTTTGATTTAGGCACAGATAAAGAGTGGGGGAAAATTTTCACAGTGGATTCAGTTAGAAGGGTGTTTTTCGTGAAAGATTGGCGAGAGGGGACCCTCGCCTCTAGAAGAGAAAAATAATGTACATCTGATCTAGTTGACGATTGTATCAAAGTTAGAACTGATATGCCAAGTCTGCGCAGTTATTTAATATTGATCAGTTTTAAAAGTATTATTCCATAAGATTAAATTTGATAAAAAAAAAACGAATAATGTAGTGTAATTTTTTTATTAAATAAAAACTCACCCCTTTTTTTTAACTGTCAGTGACATCCTCCTTAATTGTAAAAGAAGACTTTTGATGTTTTTCCTTTTATCCTCATTGCTCTCATATTCTGCCACTAGTTCCTATTTACTTTGCCTCCCCACGAGGGCATATTTAGACACCCGGGTCGTTTTTGGAATGTGGAGAAAAGGAACAAAATAAAAAACAATATCTTAGTCGTGAAAGATTTATTCACTAACCGAGAACAAAAAAATTGAAGTGTAGCATCAAAACAGATACCACACTTTGATCTTGACCCGAAGGCCAAACGTTTATTTATCAAGTTTTTAACACTACGTTTTTGTTTTCTTTGCAGATTGTTAACGCAAAGAAATTATGCATTTCTAAAAGATGGAGACAATTTATTACACGGAAATCATCTGTGATGGCGATACTAACAATAATCAATCAATAAGTCTTACAGCCAGCCTCAACCACCGTGCTCGCGAAATGTTACCCCGTCCGACTTCCATCTATCTCCATGCATAAGTCAGGCTATTTTAAAACGCCTATTTTAATCACAGATAACACGGTTATGGATATTATGGACATTTACTTACATAACAAAGATTCGGGATTCTATACTAATTCAGCTTCGATCGATGAAGTGTGTGAACTTAAAAGGTGTAGAGGCCAGAAAGGAGTTATCCCCCTTTCGCTCAGACTTTGCATAAGTGGAGTTATCCCCCTTATAAAAGGACAGGCGAATCGCCATTATTTTTTTACACTCGTTCACGGCGACACGCTGTCAGATTAGAAAACCAGCTTGCTTAAAACGCAAACCTTACATGGCGCTACGAACATATTGTCACTTTAAAACGTGAAATACTTATATCGCAGCATTGAACTAAAGATATCGTTACACTATGGAACAAGAAAACGTTCTCTTATTACGTCAACTAGTCGAGTTACAAAAAGAAAACATCGAATTACGGAAGACATCTTACACGGACGAGCGAACACGTCGCAAACAAAAAGAATGCGGCGACCTTCTATAGGTCTGGACTCAACAGATAGCGAATGGGCACTCTTTTTAGACACCTGGTCACGGTACAAGGAGATGTGCAGACTCGAAAATCCAGCTGCAATTCGAAACGAACTGCGAGAAGCATGCACACCGGAAACGAACAGGTTACTGTTTGAGCTTATTGGACCAGAACGACTCAACGATGCGGCAGAGGAGTACCTTCTTCATCAAATACGACTGGTGGCTGTTCGAGGCTTACACAAGGAAGTCCACCGACAAACGTTTCACTCCATGAAGCAAAATGAGGGTGAGTCAGTGACCCATTTTTTATCGAGGTTACGTGGCCAGGCGAAATTTTGTGAATTTCGTATTCAGTGTCTGAACGAACCCACTTGCCGGCAGTAGGTTAATTACTCAGACGATATGGTTGCCGGGCAAATGATGGCAGGGTTAAGAAATATCGAACACCAGAGATGGGTACTGGCAGAGGCAGCTACACTTCCTACCTTGGATCTAAAGTTTTCACGGTTGGTTTGCCTGGAGGCAACAGACGAGGCAACTCCACACTTTTCCGATACCACACAACCTCTCGCAATGTCTGGGGTACAAAGGTCGAATCAAGTACAACAAATGCATGAGGCAAAGGCCCTGTCGACCCCACGGGACACCAAACCTTGCAACGGTTGCGGAAAAACATCACACCGAGGTGGATCGATGAACCGGAAAGATTGCCCAGCAGTGGGACTCAAGTGCCACTTTTGTGGAATAGTAGGGCACATTAAAAAGGTGTGCCGGAAAATTAATAGATCCAAAACGGAGGCTATAAAAAGCGGGGAGTCGTCCATGTTTTGCACCACGGATAAAGCCCCTACTCACAGACACAATGAGAGACAACCGGCAAACATTCCTCACCTTGAGTGGAATGGGAAACAGTTCCAGGTGGGCGCCCAGAACCGCCCCCCTCAGTTACAGCAGAGGTAACTGTAATGAACAAGTGCCATGCGACCTTTGGAAGGGTGCCAAAGAAGCCGATGAAAGTGAGCACCCACGCCATCCAAGCCTTCGCGGACACAGGAGCCCAAACTTGCTCTGTTGGCCCCGAGATTTAAGGACTCCTCGGGTACCCAAATGGGTACTTGGTTCCAACTACCCATCGGATAAGGGGTATAACAAATAGCCAGTTACACATCAAGGGGGTCCTGTTTTTACATATTAAGGTGGGATCAAGAGAAACACGACAGGCAGTGTATGTGTCTGACAACACACCCGGGCTCTACTTATCACAAACGGCACTTAAGGAGCTGAAATTATTGCCATCCAATTTTCCTACATCATTATCGCAAAGCAGCTCAGCGGAAACAGAAGAGACGGCCCCTTGTGGGTGCCCGCGCAGAACACCGGCTCCGAAGAAACCAGCAGCAATCCCATTGGAGCCAACCGACATTAACAGAGAAAATTTGGAGCAATGGCTAAAGGAACATTTTAAGGCCAGCGCATTCAATACCTGTCCACACCAACCACTCCAAGTAATGAAGGGTAAACCCTTAGAAATAAAATTCCTCCCAGATGCGACACCGACGGCTATCCACACACCAATACCTGTCCCCCATCATTGGAAGGAAAAGTTGAAACAAGATATAGACCGTGACGTGGCACTGGGGATAATCGAACCCGTACCGGTAGGCACACCAACTACTTGGTGCTCGAGAATGGTGGTCACACCAAAAAAGGATGGGCCCCCAAGGCGGACGGTGGACTTACAAAAGTTGAACGAGGCGACCATGAGGGAGACGCACCACACTTCGTCCCCATTCAATCAGGTCTCGGTAATACCTGCACATACCAGGAAGACTGTACTCGATGCGTGGAACGGTTACCACAGTTTACCGCTGTCTCCAGCTGCACGAAACGCCACCACGTTCATCACTGAATGGGGTCGATACAGGTACTGTCGAGCCCCTCAAGGATTCCAGGGATCAGGAGATGGCTACACCCGTCGATTTGATGATATCACCATGGACATGGCTCGAAAAGCTCGGTGTATAGATGACAGTCTCCTGTGGGACAACTCAATGGAATCCTCATTCTGGCACACAATTGAATATATAAACCACTGCGCCGATAGAGGGATTGTGTTTAACCCAGACAAGTTTCACTTTGCTGACATGGAAGTGGAGTTCGCAGGGTTTCAAGTAACAGCGAGTGACTGAAGCCATCCTGAGCTTCCCCAACCTTACAAATATTACTGGGGTTAGGTCCTGGTTCGGACTCGTAAACCAAGTCTCTTATGCATTCTCACAAGCGGAAGTTATGGCCCCATTCCGAGAGTTGCTGAAAACAAAGGACAGGAAATTTTATTGGGATGAGACATTGGAACAGATATTCCAAGAATCGAAAAAAATAATAGTGAAAAGAATTGAAAAAGGCATCCAAACGTTCGAAATGAACAGAGCAACAGGACTCGCGACAGACTACAGCAAAACAGGGATATCGTATTTTCTGTTTCAAAAGCACTGTAGATGTGAGGGGGAATTAAACATGAGTTGTGGGGATGGCCATTGGAAACTCATCCTGGCGGGATTCCGTTTTACCAACGACACGGAATCACGGTATGCACCAGTGGAAGGTGAAGCCTTGGCTCTGATCTATGGGTTGAAATCATGCCGCATGTTCATACTCGGATGCCCAGACTTAGTGATTACAGTGGATCACTTACCGCTCATAAAGATATTTTCAGACCGAGCCCTGGAGAATATAAAAAACCCACGCCTGTTAAACTTCAAGGAAAAGTCACTCATGTATAAATTCCGGATAAAACATCGACCGGGGAAACTCAACTTGGCCCCTGACTGTGCATCTCGGTACCCAGCGGGCACCCCACCAAGAGACCAGGACCAATCCATTGACACCGCAGTCAAAGTCGCCGTCACATCGATGTACGAGAATGATAAGAGCCATCACATGGGGAAGGATTGTGGCTGCGGCAGCCACAGACGAAGAATGCAGGACTTTGAAAGAACTGATTCAAAATGGCTTCCCCCAGTCACGTAACAATATCCCAACCGTAGTTCGAGTCTTCTGGCCTATGCGTGAGGAGTTATATTGCCTGGAAGGAGTGATCATCAAGGGGAACAAAATCCTTATACATCGACAACTCCGCGCAGAGGTATTGGAATCTCATCATTCCGCTCATCAGGGTGTGAACGGAATGCTGGCGAATGCGAGACAACGACTATTCTGGCCAGGGTTGGATGCTAACATCAGGCAAACAAGAGCCCAGTGCCGCACGTGCAATGAAATCGAACTATCTCAGCCCAGGGAACCCTTGATGTCCCCAGCAGACCCGGAATTTCCATTCCAACAAGTGGTGGTTGACTTCGTCCAGATGCAAGGTAGACACTTTATGGTATACGCAGACAGGTATACGGGATGGGTTGAAGTGGCCCTAATGACGTCGGGAAGAGCCAAGACCGTGTGCGATACCTTGAGGACTTGGTTCTGTACCTGAAGAAATTTCGTCGGATGGTGGACCACCATTTGAATCCCAGGAATACGACTCCTTTTTGAGGAATTGGGGCATACGAAAACGTACCTCATCAGCGCATTATGCCCAAGGCAACGGCCGCGCAGAGTTAGCCGTCAAAACCGCGAGACGTATACTGGCGGACAATACGGATAGTTATGGACGCCTGTGCCATGATCGGGCGGCCCGAGCACTACTGACCCATAGGAACACGCCTGTCCAAGATCTGGACAAGTCCCCAGCCATGATGATGTATGGTCGGGTCATTAAAGACCACCTTCCTGTCCTGCGGGACAAATACCAGGTTCGAAAACAGTGGACAGAAATAGGCAAACTAAGGGAAGTGGAAATGGCTAAAAGACACATGAGGAACGAGCAGTATTACAACCAACATTGTCACCCAATCCGGGAACTCCAGGTAGGAGATTACGTCCAGATCCAGAACCATGACCGGAACCACCCACGTCGATGGACAAAGACGGGGAGAATCGTGGAGACCCAGGGGTACCGACAGTACCAGGTCCGGGTCGATGGAAGCAATCGAGTGACATTGCGCAACCGTCGGTTTCTCCGCAGAATACACCCGGTAGTGGATGGCCCTCGTAACATCAGACAAGAAATCCCGAACCCACCTATAAATGTGGAGACCCCACAGGCACAACCTCCGGAGGAGGCAATGGAGGTGGAACAACACGCCGACACGGAATCCCCAAGCGAGCATGAGCAAGAAATGGAAGTGGAAGATACCACGGGAGGAGATACCCAAAAATACAGTCCTCCTCCGTTAAGGGAACCGTCAAGGCGGAGGACGAGAGCCCCAAGGGGTTTGTCGCCGCAAATGCGGGGGAAATCGCACGAGTATTTCTCCACATAAAAGATGACCACAACAACTTGCTTTTGTGGTCACGAGGGGGAGGGGCATGTAGAGGCCAGAAAGGAGTTATCCCCCTTTCGCTCAGACTTTGCATAAGTGGAGTTATCCCCCTTATAAAAGGACAGGCGAATCGCCATTATTTTTTTACACTCGTTCACGGCGACACGCTGTCGGATTAGAAAACCAGCTTGCTTAAAGCGCAAACCTTACAAAAGGGAAGGGGGTGTAGACTATGTTGTAAAATTAAAAGAATTAAACATTTGATATTATTTGGATTATTCGGACTACTCTTCTCACTTTCAGCGTTATTTCCACAAAGTTTAATCTCACCTTTGACTTTCTTCATGTGTGTCTTGTCGAATTCAAACGGGAAAGATTAAGAAGAAAAATCATATCCCCCCCCTCCTGGCCCCGAATGTCATAAAGATGAACTACGTCTGAGGGCAAATTTGGATCCACATTTATGAATTGATATTCCGGAACGCATGAAATAAAGAACCATAGAATCGCAGCTTATGTCGTGCATTCCAACTTGACTTACGCCGTGAAGTCAAATCCAACGTTCCGACCACGTGCGTTCTGTTAAATTATGGAATTGACATAGACATTTATACCACAAGAAGTGAAAAGTGTTGCTGTGCTGGTATTGTATATCTTTTCAGCCTTTATTCAGTGATTGAAAGTTCATCCTGGTCTGAAGCAATTTTATTCCTTCTTTCACCATCCTGTTCAGAGCTGGATTTTCTCCACGTTTAAAACTGATTCAACTTTTAAAAATTGTAGAAAATCGAATAATGTTGTATATTTTTTTAATCAAATAAAAAATAATTTTTAAAAAATCTGTGACTTTCGGTGGCATCCACTTTAATCACACAAGACTTTGTAATTTTTATTTATTTTACATTTTTCCTCGTTTTTGTTTGTGATGCTTACGTTCGGCTGTAGTGGTCCCTTCTAATAAGTAAAAATGTACGTCCGATCTTGTTAACGATTGTATCAATGTTAGAGCTGTTGTGATCCGCTTGGTTGGCGCGAAAACTGAACAAAATGTTTTTTTTTCATGTATTAGTGGGGCAGATTGCTGAAACAATCTTTCACTTGGTGCTTGTATCACTGATAGATTCTTATGGAATATTAAGATAACCTGCCCTATCGCTTGAAAACATTATCTTGTAAGGTTAAATTTGAACATGTTAGAAAATCGAATGATCCTGTATATGTCTTTTATTAAATAAAAAAATTATTCTATTGGCTTTTCTTCTGAAACTTTTGATGTAATCTATCCTAATCATATACAACTTTGTAATTATGTTTTTCTCATTTTGTTGGTGATGTTGAGTTTGTGGGTGTTGATCTCTAGAAAAGAAAAATGTACGTCGGATCTTAACACAGTAAATAGGAACAAGAGGTCATATTAAACTGTTCCATGAAAATTGTTTTTATTATTCAATCAACCCAATTTATATAAGGATTAGGCTGTTCCCATATACATACCGGGAGATCGGCGTTCAATCCTTGATCGAATGATTATAAAGACTTAAAAATGTTTCTTAATATCCCTGCACTATGCTAAGTATGCAGTATTATAAAAGATCAAGGGGAAGCGGGGTAATCCCGAGAAAGGAGCGTCTACCTACTACAACTTGGTATTGTAGCAAATAAAAATGGAACCTTCGAGTCGCTCTTGGCTATGGTCGATCACTTTACTTTTACTCATTACAATATTAACTGGTTATTTATTTTATACTTATATATATATACCCCGCTAAAACAAGGCAGAAGGTCTCGTGTGAATTAAGCTCCAAATTTATAGGGAACCCAAAGTGGAAAGTTGTGAAGCGAAATGTTTGTTCGAATTACATTTAAAAGTCTGCATGTCGAAACAATCGAGGAAACAGACAGCAGAAGATGGCATTCCAAAGGCAACCAGTCCGAGGAAAAAAGTCATTAGATTAAAAAGTTTTTTTCGGTATTTGGGGACGTCTACAGTGAAGGGGGGGATTTTGCTGACTGTCGAGTTAGTTGGGGCGATTAATTATACATGAGACAAAATTATTATTTAATATTTTAATAAACAAGAATGTTTTTTTTCTACAACAGAGTCACCACTTATCAAGGCCCGAATGCCATTCGAAGATAAAGATAGTCATCGGAACAATGGCGTACTAATCGTTAGCCGTGGGAATTTGGTATAAATTGATTATTTAAAGGGGAGGCTGGACAAGAACTTGTTTACATTAGACTTGAAGACGACCTTATTATAGCGGAATAGAGTTCAGCATGCGGGCTGTTCTAGGAAAGAAGCGTTGTTCATGGAATCTGTGTTTAGACAGGCACAGATAGAGAGTGGGAGAAATTGTTGATAGTGGTTGTAGTGTTCTAAGAATCATATATCTCTGTCACGGTCGCTATCTATCTATCTATCTATCTATCTATCTCTCACTTGTTCATCTATCTGTCTCTTTATCTGCACGTCTCTCTCTATATATCTCCTTCTCTCTCTCTCTCTCTCTCTATATATATATATATATATATATCTCCCTCTCTCTTTATATATATCTCCCTCTCTGTATATCTCCCTCTCCGTACATCAAAATATTATTTGTACGCCTTTAAATTAAAGTTTCAAGGTTCAATGCAGTTATTATAACATTATTAGTATAGCAGCTAACATAAACGGAGCCTTCGGGTCGCCCTCGACTATGGTCGACTATTTTATTGTTTACTTATTCCACGCAGACAAAAATCAAACAGACAAGAAAAAGAGAAAGTACAAGTGCACCGAACCACCTATACATTTAAAACCATCTAATTTATCTCTCTTCCTTTCTAAAAAACATTGTCGGTGAAACTAATTACACGTGTGATGAAGTCTTAATTTTTATTGGAGGAAAGCGCTATCAACAATTATTCACTTTAAATCTCGCTTCGTTACAATTAATTTTAATTGCATTCCGTCTCCGGTTTTGTTCGTAGGTGGTCAATCACACACGATGATTGTCATCCTCTCTCCCAAACCTACATGTAAACGGTATGCGCGCTGGACACTTGTTGGGCGATCAGTCGTTATTTCTGAGCCAAAATAGATACACAGTTAACTGGCTGAATATATATATATATATATATATATATATATATATATATATATATATATATATATAGTGAATGAATTACAAAAGTCTATATTCCAAAGTTCATGATGTTGACCATCTTACAATTTATTCCTTCAATTCAGTTGACATTTACAATTCTTGACAGTATCTGTTTCGTAGCGCAAAATCAATCACTTAATTATTATATCAACTAGTGAATCTATTTTGCCCTTAACTTATCAGAAGAAATAGCAACAATCAACCCGAGAAAAGAAAATAAAGTGCGTTTTGACATGATTAGAATCCGAAAATTGGAAGAGAAGCTCTAAATATCTTATAAGGTTTCGTTTACGCCGTCTACTATATTACTCTGTAATTACATTGAGCTTCTTAAATAAGGATTGGTATATTATAAGGAAATAAAATATATTTCCATAGAAATATGTGTGTGTGTGTGTATGTGTGTGTGTTACAAGAAGGTTACAAGACAGAGTCTGGTCTGATGGTGATCTGACTCTGACAACTAAAACGCCAGTATATCAAACATGTGTATTACCATCCTTACTCTATGCCTCTGAAACATGGACCTTGTACAGGTCACAGGTAGAACTGCTTGAGAGGTTTCATCAGCATGGCCTTAGACACATTCTTTGGTTTAAAGTGGGATAGTTTTATCCCTGATACATATGTCTTAAATAAGGCTAAAACAACCAGTATTGCAACCATTGTTATTAAGAACCGGATGCGTTGGGCAGGTCATCTTGTCCAGCTTAATGACTAACTAATCCCAAAACTTATTTTTTGGGTGAGCTCTTTCTTGGCAATAGACCCCAACACAAGCCCAAAAAACGTTTTCGTGATAGCATCAAGGAGAGGCTTGTGAGCTTTCATATTCCTGTTGACAGTTGGGAGGCCCTAGCGTATGATCGCAAGCAGTGGAGGGCACTGATATACAGGGGCGCAGAACACTTTGAAGCAGCTAAGATAGACTGAGAGAAGCTCAAGAGAGCATGTAGGAAACGCCAAACCTTGCCGCCCAATCATGGAGATCTTTGGATCTGTTAGGTGTGTGATCAGGTTCTGTTATCCAAGGCAAGTCTTGTTAATCACATGAAAGTGTGCAATGATACGAGTTCCGTTGCTGTTAGTTTCATCCAAACCAATGACCGTCTTCAGTGTCATGTCTGCTTGAGGGTGTGCAAGTCGCTGGTAGGACTGAAAAGTCATCTTCGATCACATGGTGATCACATGGTGATCACATGTTGGAGTTTCAGTGAGTGAGGGAGTGGCACTCGTCTGACGAGACGTTGCAATGATATATATATATATATATATATATATATATATATCATTGCAATATATATGTATCATATGCAATCATATATATATATATATATATATATATGGAGAGAAAGAATGAAAGAGAGAGAGAGAGAAACAAAAAAGGAACAAATCAAGTCATGCGTGCATCAACGTTTCGTCTTTATTGCAAGATTTCCTATTTATAAATGAAATTAAGAAAGCAAAACATCAGTGCAAATAATTGAAAATATATTTTGGATGCAATGAAATGTATGACCCTGTGCCATTTCAGAAACGGAAAGAAAGTCGTTGGAAATTCAAAAAAAGGTGGGGAAGCACAGCGTTGTGAAGACATTTTTTATAACGTCATCCAGCCGTTAATATATTTAACAAGATAATGATGCAAATATGTCAGTTATAATTTAAATGTGGATGTGTAACTGAAATGAAATGAGTGTATTTTTCTTATTTAATTTATTGACTGATTATATGTCTTAATGTTTATAGGAGGCGTTTTCTATGCTGTGAGAGAATTAACCTATGACTAAAATTAAATAATGTTCTTTTAATAGAAGTTTACGTATCAATGGCGACACGTTATAAAAACCTCCGCGTTGTTTAATTGTGCTTGAATTTGTGAAAAGCGCTGATTCAAGAAGTCTTTATCGCGGTTTATTTGAAATAAATTTAACTTCTTGCTTTTTGGAACTGAAATGTTGAAATACTTTCAGATTACAGCTTGCATAATGTAAAATTTAAGTCCATATAAATATTAATATCAATGTTTATAAGATAATCCCTATAAGATAAAAAAACGCTCAATATACGACATAAAGCAATAGTATAAATGCAAATTTTGAGTTAAATTTATAACTTGAAAAATTTACAACAAATTTATTATTCGACAAGGAATATAAAAATTTAAAGTTTTTTTTAATTCATAGATTTTCAATAAATGGCTCATCTGATCAGAGAAAATTTTTTTTATTAAAATAATGTTCATAAGCAGTCATAAATTTTACGATTGAGCACATAGATTAAAAAAGGCTTGCATTAAAAGCAAGATTAAAAAAAGCATGTTCCATGGTCTAGTAAGGTTCAATAAAGAAATATAGAGGCACAATCGTAAGATTCAAAGCAATGAAGAATGGTATAATCCTGAACAAAATGGATATTTTTAATGTTCAAATGTATGCATATGACGTAATATATAAAACTCGATGACGTAAAATCGATTGCAGATAGTAATATTTTCACAAACATACTGTATGAAAGATTTTTCTGAAAAGTTCGTTAAATAATGTTTATTGAAAAATTTCTTATACAATTAATATATTTTTAATATATTAAAATGTATTATAGATATTAAAATTATAATAGAATATAGGCAACTACGAAAGAGAGAGAGAGAGAGCGAGAGAGAGAGAGGGAAAGAAAGAGAGAGAGAAAGAGAGAGAGAGAGAGAGAGAGAGAGAGAGAGAGAGTGAGAGACTCCGTAAGGTCCGATGACATATTAAAATATAAATCGTCTAAAAAGTTAGTCCAAGTGCCTAGCATGCAATAGACTCGGGTTTCAAATCTTGAGTTCGGATGTGTCTAACTGATGAGACCAAAATGAGGGCGAAACTCGAGTCATGGACATCCTGTTTGTTGGCTCTCATGGCTCTTGTGAGCTGCGACGTTGTCTTGCTGTGGAAAATTGGTACTTGAGGGGGGCATTGGATTTTTATGGTTGTCAACTGTTTCACGAATGCGCATGCGCGAATGGTTCACATTATGTTAAGAATAAGTAGGTTCGAAAGCACTATTTAACAATTTTGTCAGACTGGCCTGATGGTTATCGTACTTGATTCACTGTTTTTAGGTTTAGGTTTCGATCTCAGCTCGAGTATTTTTTTCTTTTTAGCTACAAAGTCTAGAAAAAAAAAACATAATACTCGCATGCACATATCTCAGTTTCTTTCCATTTTTTTCCTCATTAGTTTTTAAAGGCAGTCGTTCATAATACTTGAATAAAAAGAACAATTGTTCGGCGTTCTTTTAATTTTCATTTATCCGATTGGATATGTTCAAAATAAGGCAATAAATTCAAAATTCACACGCGTGAATCTCGTTTATGAACGTATTCTCCGTTTCTCAGTGCAAATAACATTTTTCAGACTAAAGTTTGAGGGCAACCTCTGTGGGATGGGTTCATTGTAAATCGCTTGTCATGCCATTATAAGCTATTGAATGAGTATTCTTTTTTATTCCACATCGATTCGTTTCCGTCTAATAAAGCACTTAGAAAAAAAAAGGAGTTATTGCTAAATGGGAGATGATGATGAGGAGGTGGAGTAGGAGGAGTACCGTGGTCATGATGATTGTTGTTGTTGTTGTTGTTGTTGTTGTTGTTGCTGTTGTTGTTGTTGTTGTTGAGCACCATGCATGTTGATATTCGTTTCCTGGACACGTTTCAATTAGGAATTCTCTCTAGAAGGAGATCAGATACTTAGAGGAGGGACCACGTGAAGGTTCCCAACTTGCCTAATTTGAAAGTGTTTCTGTGAAGCAAACTGGATTTGAACTTAGCACACACAGGTTGTCAGTCCGTGTCGTAAACAATTGAATCATGTCACTTCAATGATAATGATAATGATGATGATGATGATGATCATCACAAAAATGGAAATAAAAGAAAATAATTTATTAAATGTCAAAATATTACACGTTGGTAGTCAGCAAAACAGCAACACAATGCACTATACCATGTTGTATTGTAACAATAAAAAACTATATATATATATATATATGTATATATATATATATGTATATATATATATATATATATATATATATATATATATATAGAGAGAGAGAGAGAGAGAGAGAGAGAGAGAGATACTAGTTTATATGTTTCAATTTCATTAAAAAGGATCAATTTTCAAATAAAATTACAAAATTTATTGCTTGAATCAAAGAATACAACGTTTAAATTAATGTCCTTAACCCATGAGATTTAAAAATAAGCACATCTCCTCAGAGGAACATTTCTAGCAAAATACTAATAACGGTTAACAATAATTTTGCGAAGAAAAATGTTAAAAGTGAAATGCCTTTAAATAACATAGATGAAAGGAATAAATGTAGAATGTACAGAATGGATAAGATGAATGGTATCCAAATGCGGAATAAATCCTTGAAAAAGTTAATTATCCATAAAATCACGCGGCGAATTTTTGTGAAAATAAATCCGTTTCGATAATGGTTGCTCTATCTAATATATCGAGCAGTTTTATTTGGCTGGGATTGTCTTATATGAATGTCTCCTTCTAGTATTCTATAGAATAATGAACTATTAGATTCACCAACCTGTAATCTAATTCACTTCAATACTTTTAAGTATATATATATATATATATATATATATATATATATATATATATATATATATATATATATATATATATATATATATATATATATATATATAGCGTATTAAGCAATGCCTTTTGCGTAAACATACCAAGCTTAGACATTTGGACGATATCAAAACATCGTTAATTCACTATCCGCACACCAGCAGTCGTGTAGCGTAATGGTTAGAAGCCTTGACTGTCGTTTGGGCGGTCGGGTTTCAATCTTTGCTTGAAGTAGTTGTCTGTTTAGCCACACTAAGGAGCTGTGATACAGAGAAGCAGTATTGTATGTGGATGACTATATATATATAATAATTATATATATAATGATTATATATAAAAGTGTGTATATATATATACACTTGTATATAATTATAATATATAAAATTATTATATATAATTATTATTATATTATATACCATATAATTTTATATCTATATATATATATATAGATATATATATATATATATATATATATATATATATAGATAGAGAGATAGAGAGAGAGAGAGAGAGAGAATAAATGACAAAAAATTATATTCCAAAATTTTTGATGTTGATCATCTTATAATTTATTCCTTTATTTCACTGTACTTATACAATTCTTGACAGTATCTGTTTCGTAGCGCAAAATCAGTCACTTAATTATTATATCAATCAGTGAATCTATTATGCACTTTTTTTTTTTTTTTTTTTTTTTTACATAGGCATCACCACTTATCAAGGCCCAGGGGCCACTCGAGGATAAGGGTTAAAGCGTGTAACTCATCAGAAGAAATAACAATCCGTCAAAAGGAATTGAAATGTGATTTGACATGGTAAAAATCCGAAAATTGGAAGAGAATATGCAGATACCTTTTTATTTTTCCATTACGCCATATTTAATTTTTATCAAACAAAGTCATTAAACCCAATTATTTGTGCTAACCATTTTAATTGATTTATGAATCTTCCACCATAATGTTCTATTTAATTATTAGTAAATTTATTAATTCTAAGTTGTGTATACATAATTATGAAAATATCATCAAGAAATTATAAACTATAATGTCAAGAATTGTATAAGTCAACTGAATTAAAGGAATAAATTATAAGATTGTCAACATCATGAATTTTGGAATATAACTTTTTGTCATTTATTCTCTATATTGCTCTGTAATTACATTGAGCTTCTTAAATAAGGATTGATATATAATAAGAAAATATATTTCTACAGAAATATATATATAATTATTTTTTACTATAATAATTAAATACCTACAGACACTAGTGTTCCATCCTTTCGGGAATCTTCAGTGCAGGGTGTCACGATTAACACCAGTCGAACGATTCGAACTCCGCAACACGAGACAACTCTGATTCAATTAGCGAAGACCGTATCAATTCGACTACCATTAACATTAACCGCGTGAAATAACGTTGAATTTTAAATGTTCATTTACGTCAGTCAGACAGTGATCTAATCGTTATACGATGATCTATGCATAATATATATATATATATATATATATATATATATATAGTAATTCATAAAATATATATGGCGATTAAGCTACACTGAATATTCTGCGTTTCATCCACTATAGGATTCGTCAGGCTTATTTTATAAATTACTAACTAGTTCTACCTACGTATTGAACACTTTTGAAGTAAATACTTAAAGTTTACGCATAAATCTATACTTTCGTATATTAAATTTATGTTAGTAAATGAAGTAGTTACATGTATGTATATATATATATATATATATACACTTTCCTCGTTCTGGAAATCATCAGTGCAGGGTGTCATGATTACTGCCAGTCGGGAGATTCGGACCCGGCAACAAAGCCATATCTAACTTCATTAGCGATGAACAAATCCACACGACTAACTTTAAACGCGAGAAAAACAGTTGATATTTAAGCATTTCTGTTAAATGTCAAGACGATGATAGTGATCAAATGATTATGACCTTATGATCTGCGCGTGTAAGCTTAAGTTAACCCCCAAAGTCCACAGGAGACGTCAATTCGTCTAGAAAATGACCAAACGAGCAATTTTAGGCTTTAACATGTGTAAATTTTAGTTCTGCACGATGCAAAAAACAAAACAAAAAACAATGAAATGACAAAGTCCATCATTCGACCTCCTCCCATTTAGCCTCCAAAGTCTCCAATGGGGGTCCATAAGCATAGTTTTTTGCCACCTGGGCGCTTTTTCCAACCAGTGGGTGCAATGGGCGCTACTAACTGTTTGATGAACTCATTCCCCAGCCGACGTAGCAAGTGACCGAACCATTGGAGTCTCCTGTTCAGCAGAATTTCCTCCTGGCCAAGAATGTTACATCTAGCGCTCTATTACATAAATTAGTACTTATTTAATGCACGATATTTTAATTTATGCAGATTTCGTATTTATTATTATAGAGTCAATTCTCTATCGATTTCGAAAAAAAAAAAACTGACTTGAGTGCCATCGGCTAGCATTGAAAGCAAAACACAACTATCGAGCCTCATTGCTGAGCCACTGAGCCAAGCCTATACGCATGTAAATATTACCAAAATAACGTTGTTTAACCTATGAATGTGGATTTGTGCATGTAAACAGGTTTATTCCACTACACTTGCCAAGGTCAACTGTTTTGTTTTGCAAATTGGACCAATTTGCAACAACATTTCCGTCTAAAAAATTAAAATAAATCAAAAGTGTGCTACAGGCCCAAATACCCTATATATCAAATTTTAGCACAGTAGACCAAATATTCAGAGTGGGGTTTGATAGACATTTTTTTGTACACACACTGACAAGATCACTTAAAAACGACAAACAACCACAAAATTCGCGCATAAGCCTGAAGAGTCCTAGAGTGGATGAAACGCGGAATATTCAGTGTAGCTTAATCGCCATATATATTTTATAACTTACTATATATATATATATATATATATATATATATATATATATATATATATATATATATATATTTCCTTGTGCTAGAACGTTTTCATCTTAAATTCTACGCAATTATGCAGAATATAGAAACCATGCATGAACAGAATTTGAAATAGAACTAATCAGCTATTATTAGTTGATTGGTTCTATTTCAAATTCTGTAAAAATTGGTTCTATTTGAAATTCATAAAAAGAGTAAGTTTTTGAAAAGAATATGCAAATTCAGTAATTTTTTTGTTTGCAAAGAATATGCAAATTAGTTAACATTAATGCAATGGGTGGCATATCCATGGCTGAGTATATTAAAAGTTCGTTTTAATAAATTTTTAACAGAAAAAAGTATGCTTTAAACATCAGTGTCAAAGCGAGAAAAAGACAACTTATTTCAGTTCCTTGATTTCGAAATTATATTTTTGTTCTGACAAAAGGAACGAATAACGCTATCAACGAAGTGCGAACAGATTACAACGTCATTGGCCTTCCGTAGAAAAAAAATTATTCAAGTTTCTACATATATATTTTTTAATTATTCACTATTACAAGGCGGCATCGATTTAAAAAAATAATTATTAACTATAAAGTTGTCTATTTATTTATAATAAGTTTTAAGATAAAATTTATCACATTTTTTCACGAAAATCAAAATGTTTGCATGCTATTTTATTTCACTTTATAAATAGTTGAGCTTATTTTTAATAAGTCTATGAAAAATTAACGAAATTAATCAATTGTTTGATTCTTGAGAGAATTTTCAAAACGCGTTGCTTTCGTCAAAACATGTAGAAATAACACGAGGTTCCATTTTTCCCGTTTTCAGCAGTTGGGAGAATTTTTTGAGAATTTACTGGTTTTATGGAGTGTAAAAAAGAAATGAGAGTTTTTATAATCCCTTTTTTGAGAATACTGCAAAAATTACGATAAATCAATTTTATTTTACAAGTTTTTTCCTGTTATTATTTATTATAGCGGTTAAAAATTCCATCTTTATAAAGACCATACTTATATATATATATATATATATATATATATATATATATATATATATATATATATATATATATATGAATAATATCGTATAACGATTAGATCACTCTCTGACTGACGTAAATGAACATTTAAAAAAATTGAAATGTTTAAATTCAACGCTATTTCACGCGGTTAATGGTAGCCGAATGGAAACGGTCTCCGCTAATCGAGCCAGAGATGTCTCGTGGTGCGGGGTTCGAATCGTTCGGCTGGTGTTAATCGTGACACCCTGCACTGAAGAATCCCGAAAGGATGAAACACTAGTGTCTGTAGGTATTTCATTATTAAAGTAAAAAAATAATTATGACAGCCCCTTTAAGAATTCATTTCTTATCGTTGACCACTTTCAGTTGAATTAAAGTCGGTCAATTTAGCTCTTATTCATAGATCATCGTATAATGATTAGATCACTGTCTGACTGACGTAAATGAACATTTAAAAAAAAAATTAAAATGTTTAAATTCAACGTTATTTCACGCGGTTAATGTTAGCCGAATGGAAACGGTCTCCGCTAATCGAGCCGGAGATGTCTCGTGGTGCGGGGTTCGAATCGTTCGGCTGGTGTTAATCGTGACGCCCTGCACTGAAGAATCCCGAAAGGATGAAACACTAGTGTCTGAAGGTATTTAATTATTATAGCAAAAAATAATTATATATATATATATATATATATATATATATATATATATATATATAAAAGTGAACGTATCTGAGTATCTATGTGTGTATATTTCCCTATGCAATAACTCTGTTATTTTAAGTCTACAGACTCGAAATTTGATATACAGGGTACTGAGATTTGGGAAAACCGATATGATCGGTTTTCGTCCAGAAATTTTGCGATTAAGGGGTCAACGGTCAACGATTTGACCTTTGAGAACTCTACAAAACTCCTCCGACAATTTTGGGTCTAAACACTTGAAATTTTAGATATAGGTTCCTTGGACATGGATTTAACTTAATAACTTGAGTTGAGCCCAAAACAATAAATGTTAAGGGGTCAAAGTTAAAAAAAAATTGACTTTTTTTTTTTTTGCTCAACATACACCTCCAAATACCCGGGCAATGCCGGGCACCCATGCTAGTATATATATATATATATATATATATATATATATATATATATATATAAGTGAGTTCTTGTCATTCAATATCTATTTCATATCATAATGCTATCAGGTTACGGTTTGATGACAAAAAAAAAATATAATAACTCATCATAAATAAATGACGCAGCAAAAGCCAAGTCACTAGAAATATTTCCTCCTGTGATGAGAAAGAATCCGTTTCGGGGTCAGCCAGGTGAAAAAAGAGGATCCCAAATGGATGATGTGGTTGTTTGACAGGAGGAGGGGAGGTAGCTGAGCGTTACGGGTGGCACTCCCTTCGAGAAAAAGGGATGGAACTGAAACCGCATGACACCCGACGAGTCACGGTTGGTGCCATTTAGAACGCGACTCCATTAACCCATACTCAAACTGGGACACCCGTCCAGTGGAATTATTTTTGTTGTTGTTGCTTTGGTTTGTGTATAAGGCGGCCGAGGGGGGGGAGGACGAGAATATTGATACGGGATATCCCAACCACTCCACAATACACGGTGACGGTAGGTGAACATTGGAAAGTTTAGCATATCAGATGAATAGATATTGTATTGGTTGACTAGCAAACATCGGAGCACTTCAAAAAAAGGGACATAAATATTCAATCGATTGACGGCTAGATATGAAGAGATAAAAGTTGCTATTTTATCCATAGCTGAGGGGGTATCGTGGGCTCATACCTTCCTCAACAATATTCTTCTCCCCCTCTCCGTCTTCTTCCTCTTCTTTTCTTATAATAATAATAATAATAATAATAATAATAATAATAATAATAATTAACGGAACCTGTGGAAATTCCACAGCGGCATCTTACACATGTAATATATAGCCGCTGGCCATTGTGGACGTTCAACGTGAATGAAGACCCCGCGATGTTATTAGGGTTTATCTCAAATAACCTTATAGGAGTCTGTGGCATATATCCATTGTATGGATGACCGGCACGAAGGGGAACCTCACAATATTATTATACCATCTTTAGACAGAACAGGTACTACACTTAAATCCTAGTCTGAAGAACAAAATGTTATATTTTAGTTTCACGTGCTGTCCACAAGCGATATAATTTTTTTTTAAATTTAATTTTTTACATTGTGACCGGGAGATCCTATTTATCAATAAGGAGGGTAGAAGGTGATAATATACTACGAACATAAACTTACCGTATCTATATACTACTACTACTACTACTACTACTACTACTACTACTAGTAGTAGTAGTAGTATTGTCTCACAGGAGCTTTCACACAGGTTATCAAAGATCTCATCGAATACAGCCTGTGGTGTTCCCTGGAAGCGGATTGACAAGTCTCCTCAGGTTTCTAGTACTCTCCACCTCTTTCAATAACATTTGCAAATAAATTTGCGTTATCGAAACAGCTGCTTGCTATTGATTTCTCGTTGGCAGTTGCCATTGGTCTTTACTGGAATTTTAGTGGCAATAAGCCTCCCCAAGGTCCCAGTTCTCTTTGCACTGATACAGTGGAGGTCTGGTCAGTGCTCACTCCTCGGCCTTTCCCTCCTCCTTGACTGCTTGACTATTCGGTCTCACTTTTTTTGGGGGGGGGGCAGTAATGTGGTAATGGGTGGAGTAGGCTATATTATTATTATTATTATTATTATTATTATTATTATTATTATTATTATTATTTACTAGGAGTTTTCATACAGGCTATCAACAAAGCATTTTCTTTAAAACAACCTGTGGTATTCCCTAGAGTATAAGTGACAACAAATCTCCCCAGATTTCCAGTACTCACCACCTGTTTCACTTTTTCAAATGAGTTTGCGTTATCGCAATAGCCGTTTACCATTCATTTCTCGTTGGTAGCGACCATTGGTCCTCAACATATTTTAATAAGCTTCCCCCATGTTTTACCCTTATTCACTCCAAACAAGGCATATTGCCACCTGGACGTAACGAACTACTATTTGCAACCATATCTACAAGGACACTATGGGGGAGTTGATCAGCGATGTGTTTGTTCACTTTACATTTAAATTCCTGCATGTCAGTATTGCCAGGGAAGCAGGAGACCAGAAGGGAATTCCAAAGTCTAGCAAACCGAGGAAGAAACTATCAGAGTAGAAGGCTTTCCGGTATCTATGGACTCAGTAGCAGCAAAATCCCACCCCTACACAGTAGAGATCCCTAGATGTAAGAAAGCTTTTTACTCTAATAGTTTCTTCCACAGAACTGCTAGACTTTGAAACTTCCTTACCGGTTCTTGCTTTCCCAACTGTACTGACATGCAGAAGTTCAAGTGTAATGTGAACAGACATCTTGCTGCTCAACTACCTACATAGCATTCCTGCCGCTTATGGCCCTGATAGTAGTCGCCTACATCAAAGTGGCACTGTGACTTGTTTTGGGTGAAAATGAAAAAAAAACCCAGTGTCTATTGTATTTTTTAAATATATAACTGCCACAAATGCGATAAATTAATAAGTATTAGTAAATACTCAGAAAGTAGTATTGTGCTACATAGTTCAATACAAATAATGGCATTGCAAGAGACAATCTCTAAACTACTCCTTCAGTTCAGCACTTTTTTTTTCTTTTTAATTACATTTTCACCCCAAACAAGGCACATTGCCACTTTGATGTAGGGGGCTGCTATCAGGGACATAAGCTACAGGGGTACTATATGGGGAGTTCGGCAGCAAGATGTCGGCTCACATTACACTTGAATTTCTGCATGTCAGTACAGTTGGAGAAGCAGGAACCCGGAAGGGAATTTCAAAATCTAGCGGTTCTGGGGGAAGAAACTACTGAAGTAGAAGGCTCTCTTACATCTAGGGATCTCAACTGTGAAGGGGTGGGATTTTGCTGCTTATCTGGTATTACGTCGAGGTGATACAAGTGCTTGCAGTTCTTCGGAGCACTCATCGTTAAAGTACTTGTAGAACAGGCAGAGGGACGCTACATTTCGTCGATGGGACAGAGGCTGAACCTTAGATGACAGTTCTTCGTGGCAGACAATATTTCCCCCCCCCTTTTTTTTTTCGAAAGTCTCTTTTTTACGTAACGTTTAACTGATTTCTTTCTTCGGTGAAGAACCTCTGCATGTAAAAATTACTACAAGTTTCCATACTATTACAACGATGATCATCTATATATTAATACGATAGCGCGTGTGTTCTTTTGTGTGTCCCGCTTACATCCGGGTCGTTTAATGGTTATGTTCTTTGATTTCTTGTCATAAATAATTTTACCAAGAATTCTTCATAAGTTTATAAGTTGACTATAGCTGATGGCACTTAAATCATCTAATTTTTTAATAAATAATTTTATTAAGAATTCTTCATAAGTTTTGGTTTCAGTTTCGATTATGGCTGAAGGATCTCAAGTGATATATATATATATATATATATATATATACATATATTTTTTCATAAGTTTTATTTCGGTTTCGATTTAAGCTAATGCAGCCAAGTCATATTGATATATATATATTTTTATTTTTTTGACATCGCAACTTTATAATATATAAAAATCGATAGAACATTAACTCTATAATGACATATACGAGATCTGCAAGAATTAAAATATCATATTTAAGCGTACTTTACGACCGGGCTTTACCTTAGATAAATACTTTTGCAGTTTTTACAAAAGCTAAAATAATATCAAAGCATCTCCATTTACACTGAACATCTATAGAATGCCAACATCAATATATTACATATGAATGAGTCCCCTGTGGAATTTCCACATGTCCCGCTAGTATATTATTATAATGATATTCGGAAACGAATCTATATCATAAAAAGGTCACTATCATATTTCGGTTTAAAGTTGCCAGATTGACGTTTTTAAAACCAAATTTTGCGAATAGGACTTTTTTTAAAGTAGTTTAAATTCCCAAAATGTTATGGTCTGAACACTAACAGGTTGGGCGCCAACCTCTTTAATCTCTGCAGCAATGCTAGCAATGATAACAGTACTACTACGCCGATCTTTCAAAGAAAGCATTTGGATGTAACACCCAGCACATGCGCTCAGCTTCTTTAGACGACCTACACGAGGCCTGCTCTGAGTGGATACTACTCTTTTAAAATGCTGGACGATCTTAGCCACTGTGCTGCATCTCAGTTTCAAGGTGTTAGAAATCTTCTTGTAGCCTTGGCCATTTTTATGTAGCGCAACAATACGTTTATTTAAGATCCTCGGAGAGTTCTATAACATGGGGCGCCATGTTGGAACTTTCAGTGACTGGTAAGAGATAGCATGAGAGCTACACTACAAATTTAAATACACCTGCTCCTATGAACACTAAATTTTGTTGCCAGGAATTTAGCTTTTAATGGCTATATTTTGAGTTATTTTGAGGGGAAAATAATTATATGCTGCAGACAAAAAATTTTTTCATTTTGTCAAAAAATCATTTTGCCAATGTTATCCCATGAACAGATATACTTGAATATTTGAGGAAATGTGAGGGGTGTACTCACTTTTCTGATGCACTATATATATATATATATATATATATATATATATATATATATATATATAT
>NC_136502.1:88867040-88872040 GCF_053919585.1 Euprymna scolopes
AATGGCGATGCATCATAGAAACCTCCACGTTGTTTAATCGTGCTTGAATCTGTGATAGGCGCTGATTCAAGAAGACTCCGTCGCAATTTATTTGAAAAAACATTTAGCTGTTTTTGCTTGTTTGAAATCAAAAGTATGATTATGCTGCAATGAATGGGAGAATAACGTATTCGGAGAATTGCTATTTCTTATATCTCTTTTACGTTCATCTATCTGTTTTACATTCATCTATCTGTTTTACGTTCATCTATCTGTTTTACGTTCATCTATCTGTTTTACGTTCATCTATCTCTCTCTCTTTCTCTCTCTCTTTCTCTCCCTCTCCCCCTCTCTCTCTCTCTCTCTCTCTCTCTCTCTATGTATATATATATATATATATATATATATATATATATATATATATATATATATATATATTAGTGTTGGGACGATTAATCGGAATTAGAATCGGGAATCGGAAAAATTGGAAAAATCGGAAGATTTGGGTGTATCAGAATCGGTATCGGAATCGGAAATAATTGATGCCCCTTTTTCGATGCCAAAATGATTTTTTTAATTGTAATTTTTTATTTGATGTTGTTGATTTTTGATGCTAATAAGGATAAAATTATAAATATTTATTGATTTTATTATATAAGTAAAGCTAAAATCGGTAGATCACTCTCCACAAGTGTGTTTTGACGTCTAGAGAAAATATCTGCATATTTAACACGTGTTTTTTTTTCCCCACGAAATGGTTGAAAATAGAAATTTATAGTTAAATAAGTAGAGATTTATAAAGAAACGGAATCATAATCGGTAATTGTATCGGAATCGGGAAAATATTGGAATCGTCCCATCACTAATATATATATAATCGGGAATTTAGCACGGAATCGGTAATTGCATCCGATTCGGAAAAATATTGAAATCGTCGCATGACTAATATATATATATATATATATATATATATATATATATATATATATATATATATATATATATATATATATATATATATACTCGGGTTTTTTATTCAAAAGTAATGGACTAATGAATTCAACGAGGTTGTTAGATAGTGCTCAATAAAAAGAGCTGATAATACTTGTTTATTGTTGTATAAACATGGTCACATCCTGCTGATGCAAATAGCCACTTGTTTCAATCAAACAACAGATATCATCAGGCAGCGACTTGACTATTCAAAAGTTCAATGAATAACCTTATAAGATTATTCATTGAACTTTTGAATAGTCAAGTCGCTGCCTGATGATATCTGTTGTTTGATTGAAACAAGTGGCTATTTGTAGCAGCAGGATGTGACCATGTTTATATAACAATAAACAAGTATATATATATATATATATATATATATATATATATATATATATAATGAACTTTCCCGTTGATTTTGACGTATAAGTGTCTCACAGTTTAATCAGTTTGGATATTTATATCAAAGATGACATTTAAATCCAGTGATTAATCTGCAAGCAAAAACATAAATCGAGCAGAGGTGATGACTGTCAGAGATGGTTGGTGTTTGCGTCGAACGTACCTTGATGCTTAATTGTTTGCTTTATAGTTTTCTGATACGTTTTGCTTCAAATGTCTTGATTTCCTTCTATCACGTGCGCCTTCATTTGTTCTTATCAAGTAGCAAATCATCAAAACATTTAACTTGAATATCGAGGACTGCAAACTTGTACTCATGCTTGTCATTTCATCAGAGCCAGGATCTGCCAATAGTTCGTTTACTGCCTTTAAGCTCTCTATGGATCAAACTGTTTGGTATACGTTCATCACTTATTGTTAAGACGTGGCTAGACCATCTAAGCTTTGACTGGATAAGTAGCGTTTCGATATCACCAAACTTACATTCTTGAAGAAGTTCATAATTTAGAACTTTATCTTCAAGTATGCAGCTACATATAGAACGAAGGCATCGTTTGTAGAAACAAGCAAGTTGATTCATCTGTGGCCGATGATCTTAGATTTAAACAGAAGCGTTGAGAGACCAAGAGAACATCTTAATCTTTGTAACTCATCTGATACCTCTACCAGTCCACAGACGATGGTGGAGTTTACTAAAGGCATTAGGTGCGTTCGATGTCCACTTGACAATTTCACTATCCAGCAGGGCATGTAATTTTACTGTACTCCCCATATGTGTGAACAATTTGAGATACTTAGGTTTTTGCCATCGAGCAGTTGGAAGTTGGTGAACATAAGGAGTTTTCTTGCTTTGATCTGCTTTGGTTTATGAGGAGTTTTTTTTTTTTTTTTACAAAGGAGTCACCACTTATAAAAGCCCGGAGACTAGTCGAGGATAAGGATGAACGAGTGTACAGTGGTCAAGGGGAACATGTACAGATCTCTCTCTCGAGGGAGCCAAGACAATTCCTTCATGGACACCAAACAGTGAACGAAGGCCACATATCTACAAGCAGAGGCAACATCTGTATTCATCCTAATTGAGGATGACATTCAAGAACTGTTCTGCATGTTTATTTTCCAAATATTCGATCTTATTTCAATTCATTTTCAGCCCAAAGGGGCTCAGATATGCTTGATTATAGGCGCCATCATTCCCGCCGAGTTTACCATGAAACATCCATGGATCCTTCCAAAGGAACAACGAACTAACATTCCAACAATAGGAATTCGAACTAAAGGCTCCATGCGTATGGAAGCAAATCGGGCCACCGTTTTGCAAAGAACTATACCAGAACCAAAGAACTTTCATGGCTGTTACTTGTGAAAAAATTTAGAACTTGAAAAGGTATGACTTTTGTTTGTGGAATTCATTTGCTTCTGCAGGGAGGAAATTGAGTGTGTGAGAAAGAAGTTTCTTACATTACATGATACAAAAAGTGCGCCAAGCAATTTACTTGACTCATTCAAAATTAACCAATCACAGACTGGCTATTAGAACTGTTTGGCCGGCCTAAGAATAAAGATGGCGGTTGTATATGAAATTTCTCACAGCGGTTCAGAAACTGCAGATACCGCAGCACCCTTCATACCCCTGATGAGATGATACATTTAAATCAAGCATATTGTCTGGAATACCCAGTTTCTTTAACATGTTCCAAAGTGCCCTTCTCTTGACAGTATCGAAAGCTTTTCTCAAATCAACAAATACTATGTAAAATTCCCTAGTTTGCTCGTGTTTTTCCGAAATATGGTGAAACGAAAAGATTATGTCGATCACCACCCCCCATCTTGCTCGAAACCTGCAATTGGATTCTGGGTAAATTTTATCAATTAGACTATGAATGATTCTATTAAGGATTATCCGTGCTAAAAAATCCTGCAATTGAAAGAAAATTATTGCTGTTACATCTGCTAGGAAGAACTTATCCTGCCTTGACAGAGTTCAGAATAGACTTCGTAATCTAGTGGTGGATGCCCTTTTCTCTTTCCTGCAACCTCTTTCTCACAGAAGAAACGTTGCGAGCCTGTCTCTGCTTTATCGTTATTTTCATGGCAAGTGCTCGTCTGAGCTCCAATCTATGGTCCCCTCTCGCCAAACATTCACGAGGAACGCTCGTTAATGAGGAACGAATAACCTCCCTCTATATTCGTTCATTACTAGTTAAAAATCACTAAAATCATTTACTCTCCAAAAATTAAAAAAAAAAAAAAAAATGGCTGTCTGTTTACGGTTTCAAATTGGTTACTTTATTTTATAATTATAAAAAGTAACGTTGAGGGGAGACTGTAAGTTTTTTTAATTGTAGTTTCTTTTTAATATTAAAATAAAAACGTGCAAGTGAATTGACATTCGTTTCTTTATTATTGATATAAAAATTATTAAAAACAAAACAAAACCAAACAATGTGCTGTGTGTTGATTTTTCATCGAAAAGAAAATTTTTCGAATCAATTCTTTTTTAGCTTTAAAAGCTTAAAAATAATTTGCTAAAACATTGTTTTAAATTCGTCGTTATTTAATTATTTTTTTCTTCATTTTATTTATTACGTGTTTAAAAAATTTTCAACTACCGTGGAATTTCCACGGGTTCTGCTAATTATTATTATTATTGGCTCACATGGAGCTTTCACACAAGTCAACGAACGATCTGATTGGAAACCTGTGGTATTCTCTGGAAGCTGAGTGACAACAAGTCTCCCCAGACGTCCAGACCTCTCCACCTCCTTCGATAGCATTTGCAAATGAATTTGCATCATCGTAACAGCCGCTTACCATTGATTTCTCGCTGGTAGTGGCCATTGGTTTATGCTGGAATTTGAGTGGCACTCAGCCTCCCCAAGGTCCCAGTTCTCTTTGCGCTTGTCCAGCCGAGGTCTGGTTGGTGCTCGCTCCTCGGTCTTTCAGTCCTTATTGACCCTTCTCGGCCCTTTGGTATCATTTTTTTTGGGGGGGGGGATCGGTGATGAAACAATGGGGGGAGTGCATGATGGGGGGGTGTAGAACTTGTAAATATGCAGTTTCGGTGTTCTTCATTCCCTGATACGCTTATTCATTATTATTATTATTATTATTATTATTATTATTATTATTATTATTATTATTCAATCGGAAACAAAATTGACCTCGTTGGATCAACAGTTTTTAACAAAAGAAATCCCTACACCCCTTCATTTAGGTTCATAATGCTTCTCTTGCCCCAAATTCTGTACGCTCACTTAAACACACCGACAACTACAACCGGGGATGCAGGTACATCCCACCCGGTCCACACCGACTTTCTTTCGCCTGGAAAAACAATGTCTCGGGCATGACGTCATCATAATATTTATTTAAATATTTATCGCCGTCAAAAGTTAGCCTAATGTTATTCTAACAATTTGCTTCGAGTAAAAAAAAAACAATCGTCTGTTACACACAAAAAAGAAATGGCGTAAAAAGATCTAAGAACTTACATACAGAAACACACACACACACACACACATACACACACACACACACACACACACACACACACACATATATATATATATATATATATATAGAGAGAGAGAGAGAGACAGAGCAAGATGCATATGCGTCTGTAT
>NC_136502.1:88877040-88889540 GCF_053919585.1 Euprymna scolopes
TTAATTTTTTAAAATTTAATTTTGTTAAAAGCAAAACCTTCCATTGTAATGATAAAATAATAAATATTTATTAATTTTACAATACCAGTAAAGCTAAAATCGATAGATCATCCTCCACAAGTGTATTTTGACGTTCAGGAAAATATCTGCATATTTAACATGTGTTTTTAAGAAAATCAGGGGAAAAAAACAATTTTATAGTTAAATATTTAGAGATTCACGAGTAATCGAAATCGGAATCAGTAATTGTATCGGAATCGGGAAAATATTGGAATCGTCCAATAACTAATATATATAGTACTGTTATGCTTATATATATACTAGCAGAAGTACCTGTCGTTGACTGGGTTCAAAAACAGCCTACAGAAAATGGACTGCGATTGATGAAAGTATGATAGGTTATGAAAAGGAGGGGGTTGTAAAGAGATAGGTTTTGATACTCAAAAATTTTACCCTAAGCAAAATATGATGAAAGTAAAGATCATTTTCGCGAAAATGTATTTTATTATATCAACTTTGTTTCCATTCGTAGCCAAGAGTGACCAACAAAATGATGTTTCCTTACAAAGAGAAAATGTTACATATATAATAATATAAATATACAAGAAATAAATGTTACCATAGTCAATAAAAGTTACTTTTATGGTAGAAAAGTTCATTGGTTTGTATTTTTAAGTAGTTAAAAAAAAAAAAAATTAAATCACGAACCGGTTTAAAAAATCAAAATGGCGGCGACTTTGAAATGGAGAGCCCCGTTTTCAATTTGAAGGAGCGGCATCTGAGCATTCTGTGTTAACAATTTAAGAGAGTTCCGTGAACGTAAGGAATATTTATAAACATATTTTAATGTTTTCCGTTATTTTGTGCTTGAGGAATATTCGATTATGGCATGTGTCGTTTATATAAAAATTCATTTAAGTAGTTATCGCCTCAAATTTCGTTTTAATTTCGGTTCGCTGAAATTATTTCAAGTAAAGAGCATTAAAAACTATTTCAAAACAAAACAAAAAAGACATGAACTGAACTTTTATTGAATATGATAACATTTATTTTTTCGGGTAGTCGTTTGTTTACTTTTCTGCTAAACACTCTTACTAAATAATATCGACGAAATATGGAAAAACAAAGAAACGAAAACAGTTTTGAAAAATAATGAAGCTTTACTTACTTTAGTAAAATAATCCGACACAGCAAAATAGGATATTAAAAAAGTAAACACGTAATTACTTTAGTTTTTCCAAACAAAGAATCGATAAAAATATGAATAAGAAGAAAATGGCGCCCTTTTCAAGCAGAACAGCTTCATTTCAGTTTTACCGTATTGAACGTGTAGTATTGCGCCGTTGAATTCAGGGTTGTACTATTGTAATGTAAAGAACACACAGAAAGGGTTGTAATCAACTGAATTCCTTCTAGTACACTGACAAAAAATCTGAAACAGATATATAAATAAAAATTAAAAGGTTATGCAAATGTTTTTAAAAAGACATGTAATCACCTGCTGTTATAATTTGAAAAGATCTGAATCAACTTGCTGTTATAATTTGAAAAGATCTGAAATAGCAGAAAGGGGATACTTAATTCCAAGTACTTCTCATATATTCATTCTTTTGGAAATAGAGTACGATTATGAATATCTCAAGTATCAAATGATTTGTATACACTGTGAAAATTACTTTATATATGAAAACCAAAGAGGGTAGATATAACATATGAGAAATATTTGGAATCAAGTCTCCCTTTGCTGTTATTTCAGATCATGTGAAACCATAGCAGCAAGGTTTAGTCTCCCCTCTATCTAGGCCAAAGGTTTTGGGGAAATATTAAATATCTTGTAATTCATATGAAAAACTAGGAAAAAATGACTCTGATTGAAACATTTTATGGCTGTAGAAAAAGTGCTTAAAATAAGCCCTGGATGATGGATGATATCCTTATTGTGCGACCTTAAAAGCAAATGTCACATAGACTACTACAAATTCATGTCATTTTTCTTCCAACGGACCTTCATTCTTGCAAGGCCACTAATATATATATGTACACACACATACATATATATATACACACAAATTTCTGTTTTATGACAAGTTACACAACTAGTTTTAATGCATATATATATATAAATATGGTTTAAATGCATATATATATATAAATATGATTTTAATGTATATATATATATTTTAATGTATATATATATATATATATATATATATATATATATATATATATATATATATATATATATATATTGTTTGTCATTTAGAACTGCTTTAAAGCTTCACCGCTCACTCATTTTTTTTTTTTACCAAATGTCAAACAATTATTACAGTTTATAGATCCCCATTCCCACCTATATTGTGAAAAATTCAATTTTCATTCAATAAAACAGAAATTATGATCAATTTAATGATGTTCAAAATCGTAAAAAAACGTAAGTGACTTTTTATGACTGGTTTCCATAGCGACTACATCGCTTCAGCGACTACTGTTGTTCCCAATTCACGGCACTCGCGAAAAGAGAAGTAACAAGTTAAACAGAAAGAATGAGTGAATGAAAGGGAGATACATTAGGGATTTTATTGAAAGCAGACGAGTGCCGTATATTGTTATTATATATGTGTATGCTATCTTGATGGGGGCAAAAATATAAGACTGAAATAAAACAAAGAACAAGTGAATTTACTAGAAGTCTGGAAAAATCATGGATTACAATAGAAAAATGCGAACATGAAAAATAATATGGTTAAGCTTAAACATGGAAAAGTAAAGGACTAGATGTTAAAACTGTGAAAGAAAAGGGCAGTAACATATATAATAAATTTATAACTTAAAATATTGCAGCATTAAGAATTTTTTTAAATTCAATTTATAATATTATATAAGAAGATCGGGTCAGTGGCATTTCTATCAGAAAAATATACTAGTCCACAACTCAATCCATGTCACAGCCTCCCTATCATCTAGATCTGTTTCCATGTGACTTTTGGTTATTCCCTAAGCCCAAAGAAAATCTTAGATGCTGTTGGTATAAGACAATGAGATGCAAGGGGCTGTGACGAGGGTCATTGACACGCTCACACAAGAGCAGTAGATTTAGGTTGCAGTCTTTGAATACACAGTCAGATGGTAATAAACCCCTGGTCTTAATCGAGGCCAGCCATTAAATGAAAATAGAAACCGAGTAGGAAAAAGTAGAAAAATAGAAAGAGAACACACATATATATATATATATATATATATATATATATATATATATATATATATATATATATATATATATATATATATATATATATATATATATATATATATATATATATAAGGAATTAAAAATAAATTATTCCATTTTCATCTCAAACAAGGCACATTGCCACTTTGGTGTAGGAGGCTACTATCAAGGACATGCGCTACTGGGATAATATGTAAGGAGTTGGGCAGCAAGATGTCGGTTCACGTTACACTTGAACTTCTGCATGTCAGTACAGTTGGGGAAGCAGGGACCCGGAAGGAAACCCCAAAGTTTAGCGATTTTGGAGAAGAAACTACTGGAGTAGAAAGCTCTCTTACATATAGGGATCTCTACTGTGTATGCGTGGAATTTAGCTGCTTGTCGGGGTTGTCGAGGGTATTTACATCGTGGGGGCACAAGTGCTTGCAGTTCATCAGAGCATTTACCATAAAAATATTTGAAGAACATGCAGAGGGATGCAACATTTCGTCGATGGGACAGAGGCTGAAGCTTAGATGACAGTTCAGGACCTATCCGGTTGGAGACTCTCTTTTGAACCTTGTCCAGGAGCGAGAGACTTGTAGCAGATGCACCAGTCAAAATATGACAAAAATACTCCATACATGGGCGAATGGTGGCCTTATAGAGGTACAGGATAATTTCGGGCGTTAGTAGCTTTCTAGCATGGTAGAGAGAGCCTACCTTGCTCGCAGCGGTCCTGGCAATGCTCTCAATGTAATTGTTCCAACTCATGCTTCCTGTGAACGTTAGGTCGAGGACTTTAAAGGAACTACTTTCAGTTAATGAATCTTTGGCCATTGCTATTGGTGACAGAGAAGGTTTCTTGAAATTATTGAAGGAAACAAGTTTAGTGTTGGCAGCATTGAATGTGACCATCCATTTTTGTCCCCATTCCACTACAGATTGGAGGTCATCCTCTAGTGTTTCTGCAATTTCCCTAAATATGTATTCATTTATTTTCCTGTCATGCCTGTTATAGAGCGTGGTGTCATCAGCATATATACCCATCTGACAGACACTTTTGTCGGAGAGATCATTTATGAATATTAAGAATAATAGAGGTCCAAGGATAGATCTCTGAGGCACTCCCGCATTTATATCATTTTGTTTAGATGTACGACCGTCGAGGACAACCTGAATTTTTCTTTTATCTAGGAAGGATTTAATTATGTTAAGTATTTGTCCAGTGATACCGTATGATCTGATTTTCCTGAGAAGCCCTTCATGGCACACCCTGTCAAAAGCCTTAGATATATCTAGAGCTACCGCTCTACCTTCCCCGGCTTTGTCCAGTGAATAGTATATGTTCTATATATATGATATTATATATATATGATATAGGGTTTATTAAAAAACGGCTTCACCGAGCTTATACAATAATATGTTTACGAGACTCATCACCTAAACAAAGGAGACCCTAAAGAATTATGCCTACTTCGGATTGTTACCTTGTACCGTGGAAGATTCCAAATACGGATTAGGTGCCTTTACCTCACTGCTACCAAAGACTGTCACTTCGGATTTTACAATACAATTCGAATACGAAATTCAATATCCTTTTCATTTTGAACCAATATATAATTTCCCTTACTCTATGTTTTAAAAACTTTAAAAACTTTTAATTATGATTTTCTATGTTTATTGTATTTAGCAAATTAGGTATACACCATTTATAATATGTGCTAATTCTTACCTCTGAGAAGATGGGTAGACATCGAAAGCCTATAGGTTAATGAGATATACTTGTTATAATGTATTCTTTGCCTTGCATATAATAAAATTTCTAGATTTGAAATTTAATAATTTCACATCGTAAATTTGAAATGACTAAATTATGATATATATATATATATAATATATATATATATATATATATATCTGTAGAAATATATTTTCTTATTATATATCAATCCTTATTTAAGAAGCTCAATGTAATTACAGAGCAATATATAGAATAAATGACAAAAAGTTATATTCCAAAATTCATCATGATCAGTGATGAGTTAAGGGCATAATAGATTCACTGATTGATATAATAATAAAGTGATTGATTTTGCACTACGAAATAGATACTGTCAAGAATTGTATAAGTCAACTGAATTAAAGGAATAAATTGTAAGATGGTCAACATCATGAATTTTGGAATATATCTTTTGTAATTTATTCTTTCTCTCTCTCTCTATATATATATATATATATATATATGCATATATATAAGCATATATATACATATATATGCATATATATGCATATATATATGCATATATATACATATATATGTTTATATATATGCATATATAAGCATATATATACATATATATATGCATATATATATGTATATATATGCTTATATATATGTATATATATAAGCATATATATATGCATATATATATATATATATATATATATATATATATACATGAGGTCAAGTTCTTCTAAGATAAGTTATGTTACTTTGATACTTCGGACTATTGTTCTCATCCTGAGTGTGATTAGCACAACATTTCGGTCGATGTAATATCTGAACTTGTCAAACTCGGGAATCTTTATTTCGAAGTCGCGAATCTGCATGTAATTTCGAACAGAAACCTCTATTTTATCCCAAACGTGTTTAATATTCTTTTCTCGTTAGCCATGACTTTGTCGATATCCTAAATAATTCGCAATTTTATGTTTGATCTCCAAGAATGTGAATTTTACAACTAAGTCTCACTAATTACTCTATCCACAGTGCCACGTGTCCTCACGAGAATCGTACAAAAGATGAGAACAGTAGTCCGAACAATCCAAATAGCACCAATCATCAATCCTCATCTACAAAAAAATCCAGAATCCCTCTTGGACGTAAATCGTAATTGATTATGGAAATTGGTTTTTGTGACGTCCACAACGAGGCAGACAGACAACTTGGGTGTGCCAAATTTGAAATCAAGTCGAAGCCTTATCAATACCTTCACTTATGAAGTATACAACCTTCACGTGCTCCATCCTGTGTGTACCTGATTTTAGAAAATGAAAAAAAAAGATGGTACCATACTGATTTATACTATCTTACTTTAATCTAACTCGATTTAGTCACCTGACTTAAATCAACCAATCCCTTATCTGCTATGGTTTGGGCTAAATTGACCCTGGGGTCAAACCTTGTCCATCACACTCTGTAACCTACTAAGCTTCCCACGAACAAGATATTCTGCAAACTACAGACGTTACACAGATCTAGTTAATCAGCAGATATATAACCCTGCAATCATAACAGACTGGTTCAGATAGCCCTTTGCTTGAACAATGAGATCAGAATCATATTGACCTAGTCGTACGGTACAGAAGAACCCCCCTCCAACGAACATTAGATATTAAGATGTGGGTCTCTACGGCAGGGTTGTCAGTATATTTTCAATAGGGATGCCATCAAGGTCCGATAGCTTCGCAGTATTAATTTCTTTTATAGTCGTTTAGATCTTCTCGGCGGACAGGTAATTCATCATCTCGTGAATGTCAATTTGAAGAAGGGGGCTATGGATGTCACTTTCAATCATATATGTACACACACACATATGTGTGTGTGTTTGTGTGTGTGTGCATGAGTGTATATGTGCATGTGTGTCTCCCTATCTGTATATATGTCTGTGGGTCTGCGTATAAATATTTATAAAGTAATTATATATATATATATATATATATATATATATATATATATATATATATATATATATGTCTGTGTATATATATAAATATATAAAATAATTATATATATTAAATACACACACATCTATAATATAAATCTCCCCTGTCTGTTTAAATGTATGTATGATTGTATGGATGTATGGATGTATGTCGGTATGTCTCGCAAAAATTTCGACAGAGTCGACGGATTTTCACAAGGCTGGTAGCATTTTGAAGCTCGATCTTTCGGACAACAAATATCCAAAAATTGGCACCAAACATTAACCCTTCATCCTCAACTAGGCAGTTTTCTACAGGGAGGACATTTTTTGCAAGTCATCTAATCCTCGCGCCCACAACGTTGAATTAAAGGCGTTTTTCGACCACTCTTGACGTCACAACCGCGGTAGGCACATTTATAAGGCCGTTTGTTTTTTGTTTTTTTGTTTTTTCACCTCCTTTTTCCTCTAGTACGTTACTGGTCCGAACCTGCTTACTGCTCCTATTTTTTTGCGCTCCCAATTTTCCTTTTTTTTTTTTTTTTTTGCTCAACAAACAACCTTACACACATCTCCACTTTCTTTTCGGCCTTCGCGTCACGGGTTCGAGCCTGCCTAGCGCAACTTCTTTTTTTTTTTGCTCAACACACACCTCCAATCACCCGGGTAACGCCGGGCACTCAGTCTAGTCTAAAATGTCACTTAACCTATCACCCCTCTCTTTTAAATTTAACGTTTTATTTTATAAAAACAATATATTCCCTGAAGTCTTCCACTTGAGAATCAGTCGCTTTTAGTCGCAAATTTAATGTAAACAAATTCCTGTAGCACCTTCCCCTTAAATCATCAAATTCTACTCAATTTGAATCACTACAGTTGACTGCGCTGTTGTATTACTGATCACCTTACTGCCATTAACTCTTATGCTCAAATAGACTTCCGGCCTTGATAAATACTGGCTCATTCATAAAAAAATAGTTAAGATGTATATCTTATGCAACGAATATATATGACATCAGCTCAACTATATATATACGCCCCTAAATATAAAAATATATTCTATTCATGTTTCTTACTTTTTGCCTAGAATATATATGCCAAATGTAATAATGATCTCTTTATTAGTTTAGGAGATTATTCTCTAAATTTTACCTATAAATATGTACATACAAATTATATATATATATATATATATATATATATATATATATATATATATATATATATATACATGTAAATAAGCTCCTGACAAAGATAGGATAAATGTCTTCGCATGTTTAATTTCCTTTAAGGGAATTGTCTTTGCATATTGTTCTATTGTTAAAGTGTTTTTTATTCAATAAGTCTGAAGAGAGGCTGGTTATGTGAAAATTTTCAAACGCAATAATGTTTGAATTTGTCCAATTAGTCTCTTGAAACAATTGTAACTAACAACGAAATACACTTTTGGTTGCTATCAATTCTTTCTTTGAAGTCTTGGTTTTGTTAATACATTATGTATATATATATATATATATATATATATATATATATATATATATATATATATATATATATGTTTTATTTTTTATTACCGTATCTTTTTGTTAAGTTACATTATTGTTTCAGCTACCCGGCCGTTTTTTTTGGGGCGTCCGTAGCTTCCTCAGACTTTTACAGAAATGTTCGTTATGATAGTATTAAATAACGAACATTTCTGCCTGAGGAAGCTACAGACGGCCAAAAAAAACGGCCGGGTAGCTGAAACAATAATGTAACTTAACAGCAAGATACGGTAATAAAAAATAAAACGCATATTTGCTCTACAACAATATTGAGCACTTTCTTCAGTTTTTATTAATTACCATTTCTACTATATATATATATATATATATATATATATATATATATATATATATATATATATATATATATATACAACAAATATTTTAATGGTTTATTTATAACTTCCTTATATTTATAATTTATAATTTAAATATACTTCGCAGTCAAACTCTATTCTCAGTATTAAGTTTCTTTCTTTTTCTTTCCTGTCGTGTTGCAAAGTTACAGAAAAAAAAAGTTAGTATTAAAGAACCGCACGTTTCTCTCGGCGGGTGTATTTTGAAATGCAGGGAACGGTGCGTTAGCTACGCGAGATTAACGCCAGAGTGTAAGTTCCGTTATAGAAGTGTTGATTTAATTTCAATAAAATAAAATACGTATCCTTTGCGCTTAAAAATACAACCACCGCGAGACAACACGTTGATTTTTCCTACTGACTTTTCTGTCTCCAACTTTACAGCATGGCAAGAAAGAAGAAGAAAAAAGAAAGAAAAATAATACTGAGGATGGAGTTTTATCTAGAAATATATTTAAATTATAAATTTTAAACAGGTAAAATATTTGTTTCTTCTCGTAATATTGCGTTGTAATTAAGCTTTCAAGCGCAATTGATGCATATTTTTTTCATTGATATTAAATCAATCCTTCTATAATGGAATTCACACCCCTGATGTTAATCTCGCGTAGCCAACGCACCGTTCCCGGCATTTCAAAATCCAACCGCTGAGAGAAAACGTGCGGATCTTTAATACTAACTTTTCTTTCTCCAACATGGCAAGAAAGAAAAAGAAAAAAAAAAGAAACAAAATACTGAGGATGGAGTTTGACTCTGAAATATATTTAAATTATAAATTTCAAACAAGTAAAATGTTGGTTATAAAACTTACTTTGTGTGTCTGTCTGTCTCCATTTTTCAAAGTACATCCCCATCCAGGACGCAAAGTCGCAGAACGACGCGAGGCGATTTAAATGGTTGCATTTTTTTTTTTGTTGTTGTTGACAGTTGATTTATGGGGTTTAGCCGGTAAAAATAGCTGCTAAGGGGTCAAAATTGAAAAATAAAAAACTGGAACGTGGCAGATATAACTCAATTAAAAGTGATTTTATACGCATGCGCAACCACATATTTTTACGCTTTAGCCGGTTCATATTTGACGATAGCTGAAACGATAACAACCAAGGCGGGAGCACTGTATGTTTTTGTTTCGTTTCTAGCCTGTGGCACCCTAGTGATGTTACTTAAAAAAAAAATTTCGAGATCATTACTATATCACTTTTATATATTAGGTTCAAACTAACATTATACATAAAACTCACTACGTCTGTTTGTCTGTATGTCTGTTTGCCTCTATTTCGTCAAAGACCATCTCCACTGAGACGCACAGTCGCAGAGAGGCGCGAGGCGGATCAAATGATTGCATTTTTACATTTATGGACTATTGTTTTAAATATAAAATTTGCCTTGTCTGTCTGTATGTATGTATGTATGTTTGTATTTATGTATGTATTAAGAACAGTGTGACCAAATATACATTTATACGTTAAAATCAGTTCATTTTAAGCTATTTGTATCCATCTGACGATAGCTCAAACGGTAACGACTAAAGTTTCAGAGCTATATGTTTTGGTTTTGATTCTAGCTGATGACAAACCATCATAGTTTTTTTTAATTACTTTTGCAATAAACCACTACTACCTATTGAGCATAATATAATAATCAATAGAGAATATAATAATAAACACGAAATCTGTATATATATATATATATATATATATATATATATATATAGTTTTAACAAGATCAAGACATCAAGGAATAGATTGACAGCAACAAATAGTGTATTTTATCGTGAGTTACAATTGTTTCAAGACTATTCGGACAAATTCAAACATTTTGTCATTTGAAAATGTTCACAAGAACAGCCTTTCGTCAGACGTATAGAATAAATAACATTTTAACAATGAACATTATAAGGAAAACATGAGAAAATTTTTTACCTACATCTCATCCTTCCAAAGTTTTTTTTAAGATTTACATATTTACTTATTTTCATATCTGTTTTTAAAAAAAAAAACGTGTTCAATCAAATTATAGTACAACGTAACCACTAATTACCTATGTTCACTTAATATGTTTTACTAATACTATTCATAAATTTCTTAAATTAAATTTCTTTATTTGACTAATCAACTTACTTTTAACCTATATTGTTTCGATTCTATGTTAGTTTCATATCTGGAATGTTCTTTGTTTATTTACAAAATATCGGCTAACCTATTTGTGTAATAAAAAGCGGTTTCTGTTTAAAACTTCCATAAGAAAAAGACCCTGTGTTTTAGTTTGGGTATATATATATATATATATATATATATATATATATATATATATATATATATATATATAAGTGAAAGTGTCTGTGTGTATGTGTCTGTGTGTGTGTGTCTGTGTACATTTCCCTACGCAATAACTCTGTCAATTTTACGCCTACAGATTCGAAATTTGATATACAGGGTACTGAGATTTGGAAAAATCGGTGTGATTGGTTTTCGGACAGAAATTTGGTGATTAAGGGGTCAAAGTTCAACGATTTGACCTTTGAAAACTCTACCAAAAACCTCCGACAATTTTAGGTCTAAACACGTGAAATTTAGATATAGGTTCCTTAGACATGGATCTAACTTAATAACTTGATTTGAGTCTAAAACAATAAATTTTAAGGGGTCATAAAAGGGGTCAAATTTTAAAAAAATTGACCTCTGCGGTCTCTTCCAAATTACTCAGACAATTTCTGGTGTAAATATTTGAAAATTTTACATAAAGTATTTAGAGATAGGGCAAGCTTTTTCATCAGTTTGGGTCGAACATTTTTAGTTACCAATATATAAATGTATGTATGTCTGTTTGCATGTCTGCCTAAAACTTTCAATAGAGGCGACGGATTTTACCAAGATCAGTATCGTTTTGAAGTTCGACCTTTCATACGACAAATATCGAAAAATTGGCTAAAAACATTAATATCTTCCCCTTCAACTAGACACTTTTCTACAGGGGGGGTTACTTTTATCGCCGATATTTTTGAAAGTTATCCTCTCCTTTAGATTGTCTAGCCTTAATTTTAGAAAATGTCGCTTTCGGTTTGGCGGTGGTCGTAACAGCATAATCGTTAGGTTTTTACCCCGTTCTTTTCCTCCTTCGAGGTACGGGTTCGAGCCTACTTTCCTACTTCCCCATTTTTTGTTGTTCAACAGACATATCCAAACACCCGGGCAACGCCGGGCCGAAATTCTAGTATATATATATATATATATATATATATATATATATATATATATATTTCTCCAAACGAAAACACCAGGTCTATGATATACAAAATTATTTTTTTTTTAATAACATCGAATGGAAATACTATCTGAGGAGTTAGTGAGGAAAAGGAGATTTTTATGAACACATAAAATCACAAAATTGCCATCTCATTAACGAAACGGCTGTAATGAGGAAATATAAGATGAAGTAAACAAAAATTATTAAAAAGGAAAATGTACGTCTTTGAATTTTAACAAAGTTTTGTACTATATATGCTCTGCACTTATAAAATAGATACATTGAGCTTTACTTGAAATTAACGGTGATTCAGGTTTTTATCATAACAGTCTCAACCCGTTAAACGAAGACGGTATACATTGAAATTGGCAATATTTCAAAAATAAACATTTATAACATATATAATATAACACACACACACACACACACACACACACAC
>NC_136502.1:88892040-88937040 GCF_053919585.1 Euprymna scolopes
CAAACTAATATGAATAAAAATATTTATATATAGAAAATTTAATCCCAACCGAATTAAAAAAAAGCTCAATACACAATATATATATATATATATATATATATATATATATATATATTCAGAATTCAGTTATGTTTGATTAAACACGATGGAGTTATTCTTTTTCCGATCTTAAATTGATAATTTTTCAACTTGCCGGGCGGTCTTTTTAATTTCAGTAGTTAACTTATACAGAATGACGCCCGAAGGGTGTTTTTCGGCCTTATTCTTCTCGAGTACTTTCTATCGGTGCAGCCGATTATTTTCAGAAGCGATTGTTGTTTTATTTCCGACTGTTCTTTCCGGTATATGTTCCCAGGACTTGCTGCTGCGTTCAATATTACACATTATATTGATGGCCCACTGGAGATATTTACACACTTCATTGTATCGCATGTAAAATGTTGTGTATATTTAAACGTTAATATCTATATCAATATTTGATATTCTATGATATAATTGTGTATGATTACATTAATACGAACGCACAACTATATATATATATATATATATATATATATATATATATATATATATATATAGTAGAAATGGTAATTAATAAAAACTGAAGAAAGTGCTCAATACTGTTGTAGAGCAAATATGCGTTTTATTTTTTATTACCGTATCTTTCTGTTAAGTTACATTATTGTTTCAGCTACCCGGCCGGTTTTTTTGGCCGTTTGTAGCTTCTTCAGACTTTTACTTTTTGTAAAAGTCTGAGGAAGCTACAGACGGCAAAAGAAAAAACAAAAAAAAACGGCCGGGTAGCTGAAACATTAATGTAACTTAACAGAAAGATACGGTAATAAAAAATAAAACGTATATATATATATATATATATATATATATATATATATATATATATGTTTCCAGAACTTGCGTCTATATTCATATTAAAATTAAATACCGTGTGTTTTTTTTTATCTTTATTCAAAACATTAATTGCGCTCTTTATAATTAAATTCTAGCTGCCAACCAGCTTATAAACGTGTCGTATGAAGAACTACCTTTATGCTTTGATGTGAACTACGAATCGAACTCGTGTTCGTGATGTTAATCTAAAAAGTTCGGTCTTTGCTCAATCGTGCTTTGTGAGGACGATCATTATCACGATGGAAGATGACTTCCTGTTTGTTGACTAAATTGGTGTTATTTTTATAGGCATCAAATAAATTACTATGGTTTAAAAATAAAGTTTTGCGCCGACCTGATACGTCAATAATTTTTTTTTTCAGATATAAATCATGATCATTTCTCATGGCCTACAGAAAAAAAAGTACCTATCGTTTACTGTTTAATTAGGGTGGATAATTACTTTCTGTGTTTACTTCCGATAGCGGGGCTGTCTGACTTGCTACTTGTCTTGCCTGTATGTATATATATATATATATATATATATATATATATATACACGCGAGGGCGTGCAATAAGTAATGTCCCTAACCCAATTCCAGTTGTCTGATTTAGCTGAAATTTTTCATGTGCAACGGTTTATATCTCTACGGGTTAAGTGGCAAATTATAGCTCTGAACTAATTGTGGTTTCTGTTTTACATGTGCTTGAACTGAGTCAGGTGTGAAATGGAACCTGTTTAATGTCGAGCAGTGATCCAGTTTTTGTATTTGAAAGGACGCACAACACAGGAGACCTTTGATGAAATGAAAGAAAGTTATGGGATAATGCTCCATCATATGACCTTGTAAAACGCAGGCATCGTGAATTCAAACATGGCCGGAAGTCTGTGGAAACAGCTCCCAGACCTGATCGCCCACCTTCTGCCATTGATGACATCTGTTCGTCAAGTTGAGGTTGCCATTTTGGAAGATCGGCGCGTTACTATTCGCCAAATAGCCCAAGATGTCAAGATTAGTACTGGGTCTGTTGAAACTATCATTCATGACCATTTGCATATGCATAAGGTGTCTGTCAGATGGATTCCTAGGTTGTTCACACGATTCCAGAAGCGAGAACGCGTCGAGTGCTCGAGAATGAATTTGGAGATGTGCCAAGAAGATGAGTCAAAGTTTTTCAAAAGACTGATTACACAGGATGAAACCTGGGTGTATCACTATGATCCAGAGACCAAAGCCCAGTCAATGCAGTAGAAGCACTTGGACTCACCACCACCATAGAAGGCAAGGGTGCAGCCATCCGCTAGCAAGGCCATGCTCACAGTCTTCTGGGACCAGGACGGAGTAGTGATGACAGATTTCCTGGCAAAGGGTACCGCAATTACAGGAGCCTATTATGCTTCACTTTTGAGGAAATTAAGGGAAGCTATCAAAATCAAGAGGCGGGGCAAGATCTGCAAAGGTACCCTCCTCCTGCAGGACAACGCTCTGGTCCACAACTCGCATGTCGCCAGATCAGAAGCACGGGCGTGTATTTATGAAATCCTCCATCATCCTCCCTACTCTCCTGACCTTTCACCCTCTGACTTTCACCTCTTCCCAGCTATGAAGTTGGTTTTGAAAGGAAAGCGTTTTCCAGATGATGCACCCTGTATTTCTGAAGTCACGTCATGGTTGGAGGACCAACCTGAGGTGTTCTACAAAAACGGTCTCCAGAGCTGCATCGAACGATGGGAGGAATGCATAACTCTACGTGGTTCCTATATAGAGAAAGACTAGTAACCGTGCCAAGTTTCGTTTTTCTACTCCTATGGGACGTGGGTCATCAGGGACATTACTTATTGCACGCCCCTCGTATATATATGTGTGTAATAGTTATCCACAAGCACGTGTTTCGCCGTTTTTTTAATATATATATATATATATATATATATATATATATATATATATATATATATATATATATATATATATATACTAGCAGGGAAACCTGGCAATATTGGAGACAGAATGAGGATCCTATCCATTTATTTTCATCGAAATCGATAAAATCGCCCATTTTTCAATCAAATGATTTGATTGCCTACTCTAGTTGGGGAATCCCCCTATGCAGTGTACCAGGCGGAAGCTTCAAATGCCTTCTTGCAGTGATTTATCCCACAATACATTGTAGTCTACGTTGTACTGTAGAGAATCTGCTGTTGATTTTATAAAATTATCCGGAAATAATAGATTGACTTAAAGTTTCAAATGCAAAAGTCAGGTATCATGGTTCAGTTGTGTTCCAAACAGTTGATTTATGTGCAGGGCCTTTCTACTTGTGCGGTGATAAAACTTCTAAAATGCACTTGTGGTGTTAGGTTGTATAAAACGTTAACTTTGGTCAAACACCGAACTTCCGCCTTTAATCAGATTTTTTCGATTATCGATTTTCTATATATATTAGACACATTTAAAAAAAATAAAAAATATTACGTACGCACACCCTCGGACACATTAAATAACTTCATGTGAATTTTTTTTTTAAATCGGCTCAACCTTTTCCGAGTCTGTAGGGAACTCTCTCTCCCTCCCTCTCTCTCTTTCTCTCTCTCTCTCACACACACACGCACGCACACACACACACACACACACACACAGAAATTCATTTTAAAAATAGTAAAGAGAGAGAAAGAAAGAGAGAGACAGATGTATATATATAGAGAGAGAGAAAGAAAGAGAGAGAGATAGAGAGAGAGAGAGAGGCAGAGACAGAGAGAGAAGCAAAGAGAGAGAGAGAGAGAGAGAGAGAGAGAAAATAAAGCTTTATTATAGAGGGAAAGATAGTCATTTACTTAGACCTCCTCCTCATTGATGCCTTTTAATTTTCTGTATTAAAATGTTAGTTTAAATTTCAGGTCAATGTATACAGACGACCCACCGACAGAGCCTGATATGAAGCTGCTTCGACACATCTAATAAACAAATAAAACAAAGCAAAAGCAAAGAAAAAAACGCGATTGAAAATAAAACAATAAACCAACTCAGAGATTCGGTTCGTTTTGCAATTTCCACTTTTATTACTAACCAGGCCGCAGTTCGTTTCATTGAAACAAGCTTTATCTTTTATGACTGCCGTCGTTCAATAAATTTACTTCGGTATTCACCTGACGAAATAGTTCCTTAAAAGTCATCATAGCCTCGACACCTTTTAGAAAAAAAATCGTAGAAGAGGATTTTTTTCATTATTCCAATTATATTTAATTCTTTTTATTTTGTGGAATATTTTAAAGATTTTTATTATATATTCTTGCAAGTCCGTTTCATATTTTTCTTTAATCGTCAGTTGAAAAAAATTGCGCCCATCACTGACATTTTTTGTTAAGTATTGCTCCTACTTTCTAAAATTATATTTCAACACATTGTAGTCTCTGTCTGTCTGTCTGTCTGTCTCTTTCTCTATCTATCTATCTATCTATCTATCTATATATATATATATATATATATATATATATATATATATATATATATACACACAAACATATATGTGTGTGTGTGTGTGTATTAGTGATGGGGCGATTCCAATATTTTTCTCGATTCCGATACAATTACCGATTCCGATTCTTTATAAGTTTCTAAATATTTATCTATTTAGCAGTATTTTTTCTCCGATATGTATGTATCAATATCGGTCTGTCTATCCGTATATCTATTTGCGTATATAACATAGTTATTTGACACATTTTTTTTTTTTGCTGTTCACATGCTAATATCTGTAAACTTCTGCAAAAAATGTAGGAAAGGAACTCATAGATAAGAAATAAATATAAGAATCTGTCTATGAAGTTGAGTTTTTTCTCGCTCTGACATCGACATTAAAAGCCTATTTTTTTCCATTAAAAAAATATTATTACGAACTTGTTAATATACGCTATCATGGATATACGAGCGATTTTAGCAATATTAACTAACTAGCATTTCAGCCCGGCGTTGCCCGGATGTTTGGATATGTATGTTGAGCAAAAACAAAAAAAAAATGGAAGTAGAAAGGAAGGCTCGAACCCCTTTTTCTTTTCTTTTCTCTTCTTCATCCTCTTTTCTTTATTTTAAAACGCTCTTAATCATGAATTATAAAAGTTTCCCTTCATGATTGCGATATATATATATATATATATATATATATATATATATATATATATATATATACTTAAATATAATATACTGAGTTCGTGTAATTCAGTAAATGTTCATATACCAATGGGTTTTAAGCTAAAAATGGTTGACTTAAGGAGTAAGCTACAAAATTATCACATTTCATAATTGAGCATTAATATACTTTGTGTGCAAAATGAAGACTTCAAAACAAGGTGCTGATGGCAAAAAGTGTATTTCATTTGACGTTACAATTGTTTCAATGTCCAGTTCGACAATTTCAAGCATTATATCGTTTGAAAATTTTCAGAAACCAGCATTACTTCAGACTTTATGAATAAACACACGTTTGGCAATGGATACACCGACAACACTAAGAAGATGTATCTAGGAACCACTGGAACAATGTTTAAGGACAGATACAGAAATCACGTAGTATCATTTAAAAAGGAACCTGGGACATAAACTAATAGAGATGGCAGCAGGGGTTGGGTACAAAATAAGCATTAGAAATAAAAACAAAAAGAAAAATAACAAAAAACAAAAAGAAAAAGTGATTGGATTAAGGAACTTAACAGAAATAATGAAAATTTTGAATTAAAATTCTCACTAGTGGACATGAGAAGGAAGTACAGCCCTGGGAAATCAAAAAGGTGCAATCTATGTTTATTGGAAGCCTTCTACATTGTGAATTCCAAAGAGGAAATTTTGAATAAAAGACTTGATGCCATGCAGGGATGCCTTCACAGAAATAGATTTCTGCTATCACGCCTTAAATGCAACTGAGGCATAACTTTTTTTACAACAATAAGGATCATCGGATGCGAGGATTAAATTTTAATGTAAAGTTAAATAGCTAGAATTGTTACAATCTAAATGAATGGTTCAAATCTAACATGCGAATATAGTTTCCTTTCTTCTTAACCGGGTAAGAAATATAGAGAAAGTATATAGCTCATCTAAGAATGGGATTTTTTCTCCATAACGGCGAGCATTCTTGTATCCAGTTGTAGCAGTATTGATGGTGAAATAAGTAACACCCTCTTCAAATCAATAAAACAATTTAGCAATTAAACTAGTTATTAAAAATTAAATTAGCAATTTGGGGGCTGTAAATTTATTCAAATATTAATTCAATTGATTTTGTCATCTGACACCCTAGGTTGGTAGAATCCATGCTGACTTACTTATTCTCCTACTTCACTCCCTGTTCTAAATGTTTTTTTTACCCATAAATGCAGGAGTAGACATCTTCCCATTGGAGTGAAACACACTTGGAGCTATGGGTTGTTTTGCTGTCAGAATAATAATTAGAGGATATATAATATTTTATTTATTTAGACACCCAAAAATACAAAGCATGAATTATATGCCATGAGCAGCATAAGTGATTAATAACAGATGCGGGTTAAACCCATGGGTAATAAACCAATCCTTAAAGGTTAAAAACATAATTTATATACTTAATTTGTTAAATAAGCCATCGTAGCATATTCTGGACCTATCTGATTAAATTAATTATTATATCATAGACGTCTTCTAGTAATCAATGAACCGAAAACATCAAATGGCTTGAATTAACTCCCTTTAACCGTTATAGGAAATAAAAAGCAAACAGAATTAACTAGCAGTACTTAACAACATAATTGGATTATCTCCCTCCATAATTATCCTAAGTAATGATATAAAAACATCTTTCAAGTAGAATAACAATGAATTTTAAAACATTAAATAATAATAAATAGATTAGAACACTTCAGCCGAAATGTTGTACAGGGATTTATATATATTTAATACACCCATTTTATTTATTCTCATATTCAATTACACTTTAAACCTAAAATGGTATTAAATCCAAGTACTAATATAACGGTAATCTATAAACATTACTTGGCACTAATACAGAACTAAAACTAACCCTAACGTTTTTGCAAAGTTCTTACGGCCATAATATAAATATAGAAAAAAAAATGAAAAAAAAAATCTTTTTATAAAAAATCAATTATTGGGAAATAAAGGAATAGCAGGATCTAATTTAGGAACCCAACGAATGGGATGTATAACAAATTTTTTTAAGTGGCTTAGGGTTCTCTGTAGAAACTTCCCATGACTCTGTTCTTTAATAAGGATACGAAAATTAGGCGATATATTAATATTTAAATGGGCTTTCCGTAAATATAACCAAGGTAAACGTTTCTCACATGTTTTTCCCGTTAGGGATTTTCCCCCTTTTTTTCTTTCTCTTAAAAAAATGCTCCATTTCCAAAAGTGTGTTTATTAATAAAGTCTGATGAAATGCTGGTTTCTGCTGATGAAATGCTGGTTTCTGAAAATGTTCAAACGATATAATGCTTGAAATTGTCGAACTGGACATTGAAACAATTGTAACGTAAAATGAAATACACTTTTTGCTGCCATCAACACCTTGTTTTGAAGTCTTGATTTTGCATACACAGTATATATATATATATATATATATATATATATATATATATATATATATATATAGTCATCCACATAAGTACTGTTTCGCTGTTCCACAGCTCATCAGTGCGGCTAGACAGGCAACTGCCTCAAGCCAGGATCGAAACCCGGCTGCCCAAATGACAGTTCAAGGCTTCTCACCATTACGATATATATATATGTGTGTGTGTGTGTGTGTGTGTGTGTGTGTGTGTGACCTTGTCTGTATGTGTGCAATGTCTCTCTACCAAACTCCTCTCTGGATATTTGGTCCACAGTTTTAAAATTTGATATATAGTATATTTGGACCTCTGGAAAACTTTCAATTCAATAAATAACGACTAAGTCTAGAGCATTAAATGTTTTGGTTTTGATTCCAGAGCTGATCGGATTTGCGTCATTTTTTATACTTTTGAAATCATTGCTATATATACTGGGTACAATATAATAATCAAAAAAGAATTTGCTTTAAAATCATAAATACGAAAGCTGCATGAGTTAATATATCGACTATTTATAATAGTTTGCTCGAGACCGCAAAGGTAAAATCTTTTTAACTTTGTCCCCTTGGCGGACAAAAAACGATTGAAAAGTTTTCCCTTTGTCTGAATACACTTTATGTAAAATTTCAAATGTTTAGACCGCAGAGGGCATTTTGTTAACTTTGAACCTAATATTGACCCCTTAACATTTATTGTTTTGGGCTCAAATGAAATTAAAAAGTTTGATCCATGTCCAAGTTACCTACATTTAAAATTTAAAGTGTTTAGACTCAAAATTGGTGTAGGAGTTTGGTAGATATTACTAAGGTCAAATCATTGAAAGTTGACCGCTTAACAGCCAAATTTCTGGCCGAAATTCGATTTAAAATATTTTCCCAAATCTCAATACGCCTTATGTCAAATCTCGAGTCTGTAGACTAAAAAATAACGGAGTAATTTGGTAGGGAAATGTACACACACAGACAAGCTCACTTTTATATATATACTGCCATTTCAGCCCGGCGTTGCCCGGGTGTTTGGAGGTGCATGTTGAGCAAAAAAAAAAAAAAAAAGGAGCAGTCATTTTTTTATCTTTGACCCCTATTATGACCCCTTAAAATTTATTGTTTTGGTAACAGTTATTAAGTTAGATCCATATCCAAGAAACCTCCATCAAAAATTTACAAGTGTTTAGACCCAAAATTGACAGAGGAGTTTAGTAGAGTTCTCAAAGGTCAAATCGTTGAACTTTGACCCTTTAATAGCCAAATTTCTGGCCGAAAACGGATTACAAATATTTTCCCAAATCTCAGTACCCTGTATATCAAATTTTGCGTCTGTTGACTTAAAATTGACAGAGTTAGATCGTAGGGAAATGTACACAGACACGTTAACTTCTATAGATATACTAGCAATTCAGCCCGGCGTTGCCCAGGTGTTTTGATGTGTATGTTGAGCAAAAAAAAAAGTGGTAATAGGAAGGCAGGCTCGAACTCGTACCGCGAAGGAGGAAAAACCTTACGTCTTTGCTGTTACGACCACCGCCAAACCGGAAGTGACTTATGTTTAAATTAAGCCTAGACAATCGAAAGTAAAGGATGACGTTCAAAAATATCGGCGAAAAAAGCGACCCCCTTGTAGAAAAGTGCCCAGTTGAAGGTGAAGATTATAATGTTTTCAGCAAATTTTTCGATAATTGTTGCCTAAAAGGTCGACCTTCAAAACGATACTGATCTTGATAAAATCCTTTGCCTCTATCGAAAGTTTTAGGCAGACATTCAAACATACATTTATATATTTATAACTAAAGATTTTCGACCCCAAACCGATTAAAAAGCTTGCCCTATCTCTGAATACCCTTTATGTCAAATTTCAAATGTTTAGACCAGAAATTGTCTGAGTAATTTGGTAGAGACCGCAGAGGTAATTTTTTTCTTAAATTTGACCCCTATTATTACTCCTTAACATTTATTGTTTTGGGTTCAAATCCAGTTATTAAGTTAGATCCATGTCCAAGGAACCTATATCTAAAATTTCAATTGTTTATACCCAAAATTGTCTGAGGAGTTTGGTAGAGTTCTCAAAGGTCAAATCGTTGAACTTTGACCAAATTTTTGGCCGAAAACGGATTCCAAAGATTTTCCCAAATCTCAGTACCCTGTTTATCAAATTTATCGTCTGTAGAATGAAAATTGACAGAGTTATTACGGTGAAAAATGTGCATAGACACACAGACACGTTCAATTATATATATATATATACGCAACAAATAGCTGAATATATCAGATTAAACAGAAAATACACTACTTCCCTTGAATAAAAAAAAAACTGGATCGAATGTTACATGTTCAACTCACAATAGATAAAAAAAACAATCAAATTCATATTAAAATATAAACTATCCAAAACATAAAAAAACAATTTCTCCAAGAAATTTAGCATCAAAATTTCAGTGCATAAAAAATGATTATACATGGGACAAGCAATGCGCTGTAAGAAAATACAATATACAAACAAACTATAAACGTACATAATGCAGAAGGTATACTAAATTACCAATTTTTGGTCTAAACATTTGAAATTTTACATAAAGGGTATACAGAGATAGGGCAATCTTTTTAATCGGTTTAGGTCGAAAATTTGAGGGGTCAAAGTTCAAAAGATTCCACCTTTGCGGTGTCTAGCAAACTACTCAACCAATTTTGGGTCTAAACATTTGAAATTCATACATAACGGGTATTCAGACATCGGCAAGCATTTTAATCAGTTTTAGGGCGATAATTTGGCTGTCAAAAGATCAAAGTTGAAAGAGTTGACCTTTGCAGATTCTACCAAATTCTTCCGTTAATTTTTGGTCTAAAGACTTTAAATTTTAGATGTAGGTAACTTAGACATGCGTAAAAGTTTGTATTTTGATTTGAGACCAAAATAATAACTATTAAGGTATCAAATTTGGGGTCAAAGTTAAAAACATAACCGGTGTGGTCTCTACGAAATTACTCAGGCTAAATTTTGTCTAAACATTTGAAATCTTACATAACGTGTATTCACACGCAGGGACAATTATGATCAGTACGTAGGGCCCGAGCAATGCCGGGTTGAACTGCTAGTATGTCTATAAAAGTGAGAATGGGTGTGAGGACTCTTCTCAACCTATATACTCAACGAATTTTTGATCTACAGACTTTAAATTAGGTATATAGGATATTCACACTTGTGGAAAACTTTTTAATCGGTTTTCATCCGGAAAAAAAGAAGGCTACTAAAGAGTCAAAATTAAAAAAAAAATGGTAATTGGGGGAAGGGGGTCATCTAATTTTTATCTGTTTGTTAACAACTAATGCGCGGTCCTGAAACTGACAGTTTCTTTATGTTCAGAATAAGTAGGTTTGAAAACACTTACGAAGATCGTGCCAAACTGCTCTAATGGTTATCGTACTTGACTAACCGCCTTGGTTTCGATATCAGCTCGAGTATTTTTTTTACTTACCAGAAATGAACTGTTTAGAAAAAAAACATAATACTCCCATACACATGTCTCAGTTTTTTACTGTTTTTTTTTTTTTACTTCATTTTCTTTAATGGAATTTACCGTTACGGTAATTTTTCTTATAATAAATAAGAAATGCGTATTTTACGACTAGGCAACGTCGGGCAGCCTGCGAGTACATAAACTAGACTATTATAAAAAAACACTAATTCATATACATACATACACACACATATGCACACACACACACACACACATATATATATATACATATCTATATGAATCTATATAATATATAGAAGGCTGTCTGTCTGTCTGTTTGTCTGTCTGTCTCCATATTTTCAAACTCTATCACTTCCGAAACTAAAAGTCGCAGAGCGGCACTAGGGTCCTGAAATGATTTGATTTTTATAGATCGCTCTTTCATGGATCTGTAGCCGGTTAAAATAGTTTTTAAGGGAGTCAAAACTCGGTTAAAATTGAAAAACAAATCGTTATATATTTTGTACATTCATTTACCTTATTTTCAATTTTTAATATTTAATCAGTTCATGTGCGTATCACGTTATTACAGTGGTAACGTCACCAGCTTGGAATGCTCAAGTTTTGCTTACTGTTTCGATTCTAGCTGATGGCATTCAAATAGCTTTTTGTTTTACTTTTGAAATCACGAATCTATAATAATATATACGAAATCTTGACAAATTAAAATGTTATATTAAAGCGTATTTTACGACCGGGCAAAGCCGGGCACCCCCAGCCCACCCGCTAGTATATATATATATATATATATATATATATATATATATATATATATATGTATATGTATATATATATATATATATATATATATATATATATCGCCAGAAAGCCTATAGCAGCTCATCATCTCAACGAAAAATCTTCTACATTTTTAAGATATCGTTTTCACTTTTGGATCTTAACAACATTTTCTAGCAAACAACCTTTTCTTTGGATTGCCTTACATTTTGTTAATTGAGCACTTCATTTCTAATATCATTTAAACTCAGACATTTTAACCCATCCAGTGTTGCATCATCATCCATTTTAATACAAATATGACATCGTTTATAATATATTGTTTTAAATTTATGTGCTAACTAGTAAAATTTATTGCCTGTCTTTTAATATCATTTTGCAAACTAATTTTCCTTAGCGATCCACAGCGAGAAATAGGACATAAAACTCATTCACACTTTTTAGTTCAGGATTATGCCTGCGCATCAATGTCATGTGTAACCTGAAATGTGCTAAATGTAATAATTCTTACATAGGTAGCACCATCAGACAATTATACTTAAGCATTAAGGAACACTTAAACACACACATCTCCTCCTTCTACAAGCACGGTCCTGGATATGACCTAAAACTATATCCGATGGTGAAGCCCCACCTTGCGTGTATTGGAGAGTGTGGAGCAACCCTTTAATTGCCATTGCTCTGACCCGGAGTGGTAGTACCCGTTAGGGTCCTAACTATGGGTTAAATAGAATCTTACTTAAAAAAAACAACAAATATACTCCATTAAAAATCGTTCCTCAAAATAACTAGATTCTGAAAAAGGTAGATATGCCGTAAACAAAAACAAGCAACCAACCTTTTACAAGCACATCATCTCGTGCAACAATACCCATCGGCACATCCATCTCAGCATCCTTGCTTCAGTTTATAACATTGGTAACCTAAGGATTTTGGAAGAACTCCTAATATCAAAACATAAACCTTCCATCGACAACAGACTTCATCTCAACTCCTTCTTCATTATATAATCACTTTCTCATAACCTTCTTAGATTGCTATTAATTTTGTTTTCATCGGGTACATACGTGTACATTTGTGTGCGTGTGCATTCATATATGCATTTATGTGTGCATATGCATGTATATACACCATCAACCATTTAGCCTATGCTACCACGGACACTTTTCTGACACAGCCCCCATATAACAATGCCACACCATCCAACCCCCTGCAATTCTTTGTATTCTTTTCTCTCTCACACTCTTTCTCTCTCACACTCTTTCTCTCTCACACTCTTTCTCTCTCACACTCTTTTCTCTCTCACACTCTTTCTCTCACTCCCTTGGATATTTTATATATCTTCTCCACCAACAAACTTTTACTCCTCTTTTCGTTAACAGCCGTAAAAGTTTTAGCGTTTCAACTTAATATCATAAGACCTTTAAACCATGCTATAGGTTAGACATGGTAAAATATTTTCTACTCTAAAAATGAACAGAGTTCTTCAACTTTTCTGAATTTTCAAAGTTTTTTCTTACCTGATGAGATCAATAATGATCGAAACGTGTTAAGTTGCTAATATGCAGGGACCTGAAACGTTTTAGACTCCGTTGTAAAGAACCAAGCAAGGAATAACTTGACTCACTTTTTATTTACAGACATTTGTTTACAGGTCTTTTCCTGCCGCCCTCATACATCATGTGCAACACGCCTGTATCTGTCCTCTGGCGTGATTTGACTCGCCAGACACGTGTCTCGAGTACATCTCGAATACTTTTTGAATACAGTTCCCTTCTCTGTCGTGATTCCCGGTCTGCACACACATTTTTGTCTTTTTATATTCATTTTTCTTCTTCTTTGCTGTGACACCAGTTCAAGCACAGCTCGGTCATTTACACAGAGCTGCCATACGTGAGTCCTTGCTATCTTAAACTGTTCATATCAAATCGTAGTGTTACGCCAGTATGCACACGCACACTATTATAAACACGAATATTTTACTTCTACCACTTTCTCGGATTCATCGGATTTTGGATTCAACAACCATGGGAACACCCTCTCACGTGGTACCAATTTCTTCGTTTCTTTTTACCCGACTCCATCTGTTTCATTATTCTACATTTCATTTTCACGCTAGTATGATCCGTTCATACTTAATTTCTTTAAATACTCTACAGGCAATTTTTTTATGCATTTTGCTAACTCCTCTCCTCTGACGAGAAGGAAAGTATTTCTTCGAAAATCCGCAGATTAAGGACTTTCACTTTTATTTGTGTCTCCCTTCCGAAAAATAAATGTGTTTAACTCTTGGTAATGTGTTTCTTAACATACTTTAATAAACCTACGTATATATATATATATATATATATATATATATATATATATATATATATATATATATACATATGTATATATATATATAATTATAAAACTCAAATAACCTTGTAACGAGGGATGTGCCCCACTTTCCGGTTTACAACATCCGGTTACTTATGCGCGCATAAAAATTAACCCATAACAATATAAACAAATAAACACAAATCGCTTCTTTTGCAGATTTTGACCTGCGCAATGAAATATTAACGTTATTATTTCGAAATTATTATTTAACTTGGGAAGAGGAGGTTGCTTTGAAACTATTCTTTATTACAACCAAACAGATTTAACCCGTTGACAAACATAAGAACAATTGTAGTAAAGTCGACTACTACTACTACTACTACTACTACTACTACTACTACTAAGCTCTACCCGACCCTTTTTCTTCCTTCCTTCTTTTATATTTTTGTTTACATTTCTAGATACAAAATAGTTGTGTGAGAACGGTGAATTTGTTGGCACATTTACTAATCTGCTTCAATATTAGTTTATTTTATTTTATTCATTTAGGTTTTATTTTTTTGCTTCGGGTTTTATTATTTTTTTTTTTAGATTGTAAGTTTCTATAACTTGATTGAAGGAGTCCAATATGTGGTTTTTCATTCTTATATTTCTCATCAGTAGGTTCATGTGCGTTTTTGCTGCTAAATTACTTTCGTCGGCATTCGATTCGTAGGAAAATAATGTTTAATTTTCGATTTTGGAGCGATTATTCGGAAAATAGGTAACTTTAAACGAATAGGGAGGATGTTTTTTTTTTCATGTTTGAGTGATCCGCCCGTGATTTTTCATATTAATATACTTTCACAGAAATGTTTCTGTCATGTAAAAAAAAAAAAAACTATTTTCTTTACGTCACAAGTGTCACGCTCATACATGAATTCCATAGCTAATATAACATACTGACCCAACGCGTCACGGGTAGTCTAGTATATATATATATATATATATATATATATATATATATATATATATATATATATATATATATATATATGGTTTTAAATAAAATACTAGGCGGAAGTTTCTCGAGAGCTCTTTCGGCTATCATCTCTTCAGGAGTAAATCGATAGCAATCTAAATAGTATTGTGACGAAAATAAAGAGTTCTATTGGGGAACTTATTTAATGTGCCAACGTACGGCGGCATTAATTAAATTTATTTACGTTTAAAAAACGATTAAAAAATGTTGGCACAACGAGGGAGAAAAAAAAAGCGGGAGAAAAAATTCAAAGTTCCCCAAAGAGAAACAATGCGTTTGATGTTTCCTTTTGCCGGCACAAAGAAGGTTGACGCACCGCGATAGAGACGGCCTCCAAAATCTTTAAATGGTTTTTGGAGTCCGCTCTATGTAGCACCTCGAACCAATCTATTTTATATCTATCGGCACAGCACGGGTTGTCAACCAAATGCTGGCCAATAGCAGAGTCCAAGGCTGCAGAAGGAGGGAGACCTCCGAACCCCATCCTCCCTTGTCTGATCTTCGATGGAACATGCTGGTTTATACGAGTCAAAAGGTGCAAACGTAAATAAATTTAATTAATGTCCCCGTACGTTGGCACATTAAATAAATTTCCCCAATAGAACTCTTTATTTTCGTCACAATACTATTTAGATTGCTATCAATTTACTCCTGAAGAGATGATAGCCGAAAGAGCTCTCGAGAAACTTCCGCCTACTATTTTATTTAAAACCATATACAAATTCTGTACCTCTAAACATTTATTTATATATATATATATATATATATATATATATACTAGCAGAAATATCCGCTATTGACTTGGTCAAAAAAGAGCCCTCAAAAAATGAACTCTAGTTTCTAAAAGTACGAAAGCATATAAAAACTGGGTGTGGGTGTAAAGACATAGCTTCAAACTTTTGAGTATCAAAACTAAAGCAACCCATCAAACGGACATGAGAGGGGAGTAGTGGGAATCTTTATTGGCACAAACGTATGAACAACCTATAGGGTCCCTACTCCTGTCGGTACGAGTGAGCGATGTAACCCATAAAAACCTTCTCCCCTTCCCGTGGTGAAGTTATTATGGTAAGTTCGGTCGCTCTACATTAAACGGCGTGAAGGGGAGTAGGGTTTTCATCTATAAGTGACATCCCTGACCGATGCTACCCGTCAAAATCTCACCCTTCCCCATGGTGGGTTATTCTGCCATATTTTATAACTTTAAGTGTAAATGAAACGATATGAGTGTGTACAGGGGTTTCAGTTATAAGTGACACTCCCTAGGGTCACACTCCTGTTGGTGGGGGTGAGTAGTGTAACCCGTCCAAACCATTCCTCTCGCAAGGGTGTGGTTCTGGATATGACCTTAAACTATATCCGATGGCAAGGCCCCAGCTTGCGGGCTTTGGGGGTGTTGAGCCACCCTTTAATTGCCATTACTCCCAGGTCACCTCTGACCCGGAGTGGTAGTACCTGTTGAAAAAAATATATTCTATTAAAAACATTTTCTTCAAAATCACTGGATTCGGCATTAAATAACACGAAATGGGAGGATATACCGTAACACAAAAATAACCAACCAACCATCGCCATGGTGAGTTATTCTTCCAAATTTAGTAGCCTTACGTGAAAAGGTATGAGCATGCATAGGGTTCCCTCCTGAGGCCCCGTTCCCCTTAATGGGAGGGGTGGCTTTATTATACCCATTTGTTTGCCTCTTGATACCTCTACGATCATTATATGCGGTCAGTCGAGTATAATAGTAAATTATATGGGGGCCTTTCTGTGTACATATACACACACATACGCTGAGCTTTATTTCTATAGATGTATATTTTATTATTGTTTCTGATAACTTAAAAAACAAATCTCGTAGAAATACATGTTAAAATATTCCTCAATTTTCAGACTGATTTATTTTTTAAAAGCTGTCCATTCTAATTGCTAGATAGAAATTTGCAAATAACGTTTTATTAACTTTTTAACAACAATCTTCCTTTTCTGTCCCCCACACGCTCTTATTCTGCGTACCATCTATATATCTCGTTTTCATTTTTCCCTGTTTGTCTGTCTGCTGCTCTTTTCTTTCTCTTTTTTTTTTTTTTACTGTGATTGAATTATATTAGAAAAATGCCTTAGATAAACAAACGCTAATCAACTCAGTTCGAATATAGTAATAATAGATAAACTAGTGGGATCTGTGGAAATTCGACAGGGGACTCATTCATATGTAATATATGGATGTTGGCATTCTGTAGATGTTCAGTGTAAACGGAGACGATCTGATATTATTGTTACTATCTGTTTAAACTGCAAAAGTACTTATCTAAGCTAGCACGAACGCCCGGCAAATTCCTGTCGCAAAGTACGCTTAAATATGATTTTTTTAATTCTTGCAGATTTCGTATATATTATTATAGAGTTAATATTCCATCGATTTTTATATATTATAAAGTTGTGATTTCAAAGAAAAAAAATATATCCATATGAATATATATATATATATATATATATATATATATATATATATATATACTTGTTTATTGTTATACAAACATGCTCACATCCCGCTGCTACAAATAGCCACTTGTTTCAATCAAACAACAGATATCATCAGGCAGCGACTTGACTATTCAAAAGTTCAATGAATAATATTATTCATTGAACTTTTGAATAGTCAAGTCGCTGCCTGATGATATCTGTTGTTTGATTGAAACAAGTGGCTAAACAAGTATTATCAGCTCTTTTTATTGAGCACTATCTAACAACCTCGTTGAATTCATTAGTCCATTACTTTTGAATATAAAAAAACCCGAGTATATATATATATATATATATATATATATATATATATATATATATGTATATTCATATGGATATATTTGAGGAACTCAAGTTATATATATATATATATATATATATATATATATATATATATATATATATATATATATAACTTGAGTTCCTTCAGACATAATCGAAACCGAAGCCAAAACTTATGAAGAATTCTTGATAAAATTATTGATAAAAAAAATATATATTACTGGAGTGCCATCAGTTATAGTAGAAACCGAAACCAAAACTTATAAAGATTTCTTGATAAAATTATTTATTTAAAAAAAAAAAAGATAGATGACTTAGTGGCATCAGCTATAATCGAAACCGAAACCAAAACTTATGAAGAATTCTCGATAAAATTATTTATGACAAGAAATGGAAGTACATAAAAATTAAACGACCCGGATACAAGCATGACGCAGAAAATAACACACACGCTCTCGTATTAATATATAGATAAATGCATATACCTTGAAATAGTAACGTTCGCCATGATTGGTGTTTAACATATCAGGTTTAAACTCATCATACTCTTAAGATAAAGCTGCATTAAAAACCGTTTTAAAACTCATTTAAGAACGATAAATCTGCAAGGCAGACATGAAAGCACATAAAACACGCACGAAATTTTTTACACAGAAATAATTCATATCGGCCATTTTATGTACATACGAATGTATACACTCCGTCAAAATGACGGAGAAATTATATTCAGCAAGTGTTCGCATTTGTATTCATATTTATATAAAATGGCATCTCAATCACTGAAGTTGAAAAAAGAAATGAGAAAGAGAAAACGTCTCAAACTGGAAAGTTAATGAAAAGAAAGAACGCATTAATAGCATTTGTTCAGTCACGAGAGACAATGGATATCTCTGTGATGGTGTTTTCTACCCCCCCCCCACTGAACCGGGTCATCTCAATCACTGGTTGAAAAAAAAGAAGAAAAAAAGACGTCTCAAACTGGAAAGTTAATAAAAAGAAAACATTAATAGCATTTGTTCAGTAATGAGAGACAATGGATATCTCTATAATGATGTTTTCTACCCCCGCCCCCCACTGAACCGGGTCATCTCAATCACTGGTTGGAGAAAAAAGAAATAAGAAAGAAAACGTCTACAATTGGAAAGTTAATAAAAAGAAAGAAAACATTAATGACGTTTGTTCAGTCGCGAGATCCAATGGATATCTCTGTGATGATTTTTCCCTCTCCCCGAACCGGAACATCTCAATCACTGAAGTAACAAAAAAAAAAAAAAAAAAAATAAATAAATAGAAAAAGAAAGAAAACGTCTCAAACTGAAAAGTTAATAAAAAGACGGAAAGCAGCCGTGGCCTTCGTTCAGTCGTGAGAGACAACAAATAACTCTGTGATGTTGTCTACGCGTTTAGTTTATGATGCGGCAATTGTTGCACAATCACCAACTGCCTTCTCCTCCTGAACCTGTATCGTCTGCATCCCATGAAAATAAAATCAAGGAAAACTGGAAACACTGCCGGGATAAGCAGAGCCCCCCTCACCAATCGTTATAGAAAGAAGAAATTATAGGAGGCGTCTTATTGTGATACTATATATCCTTCCCCCAAAATGTGAGGAAGTGAATGAAAAAAGGAAAACTATAACAAAAAAAAAGAAAGAATTGATCAGCATTGTGAAGGGGTGTGATTTTGCTGCTGGGCAGGTTTTCCGTAGTGTATGTACGTCGAGCAGATACAAATACAATGGGTTCATCAGAGCACATTTCATTAAAGTACTTCTGTAGCGTGCACAGGGATGCAACATTGCGGCAGTGTGATCATGTAATAGGCAACAGTGAAGAAGCCCTGTGGTATTGTGCTTAACAGACATATAGTTCGTGGGAAATAACTTTGCTCGTGGAATTTCGTTTAGTTTTAGGCACAGATTGAGAAAAAAAAAGTGGTGGTAGGTAGACGAGTTTATGATTAAATTTAAATTAATATTTATGCGAATGATTTTTGTCATCCACTGATAATGTTTTTTCTGCACAACCACAACCTTCCTGTAACATCATACACGCAATAAACGTGATAAACAAGGTTTTTTTTTACTTTGCATGTTCCTGATTTAATCTGTTATGTGCATTCTTCAGTCATCTGTTATTTTATTATTTTTTGCCTATATGTCGTAACGGAAAATGCTAAATCATTAAGCGTCATTTTTATTGTATTGAGCAATTAAGATAATCGGGTCTCGCATCAGTTAGAGGGGAACCGATATGCAAACAAGCCGTAGAGAGGAAGGCCGCGAAACGGTGCATATACTCTCCTGACGACCCGATATTATCTGGAGGACGACATGAAATACTCCAGGAAACATTAAAAAAACAAAAAAAAAAAACAGGATTATATACAATTCTTCGAGTGAATGAACTAAGGCAAGAAATGAAATACCCCTAGAAAAATGAAACGATCAACGGGGTTATATACAAGTCTACGAAAAAATGAAGTAAGAAAAGGAGGGCTCTGAAACCGACTGTTGTATCTCCTTATAACCGATATTAACTAGAGGCCGAAATTGATTACTTCACGAGTGAAAATACCTGAAAAACATTATATACAAGCCGACAAGCTAGGCTGTTTCTTTCAAAACACAATATCTTCTGTTATCCGCTTGCTTCATGGCGAGTTTCTGCTATTGTTCTATCCTGCTGAATAAATGCACGTGCGCTTCAGTAGTTTATAATTTCAAACATGGCGAGAAATCGTGTGCAATATTCATCGTTACATCATTACAAACCCGACAAGCAGCAAAATCTCACCCCTACACAATAGAAATCCCTAGATGTAAGAAAGCCTTCTACTTTAATGGTTTCTTCCCTAGGCCTGTTGGACTTTGGAATTCCCTTCCGGGTTCCTGTTTCCCTGACTGTACTGACATTCAGAAGTTCAAGTGTAATGTAAACAGACATATTGCTGCTCAGCTCTCTGCATAGTACCCCTACAAATCATGTACCAGATAGTATCCCCCTATATCAAAATGACACTGTGCTTTGTTTGGGGTAAAAATGCAATAAAAAGGGCGATTCTGCTCAAAAAGTGAAAAATGAGCGTTCGTATTTCTCTGAGACCAGAATTCTGTGAAACCGTTTCTACGAAAAACAAGAGCCAAAACGAAAAAGTGAGGAAAGGATTTTCGATATGAAGACAGGTGCATTTGTTCACACTATATTAGTCCATTGCAAAACCAGAGGGGATGATAGGGAAACTTCTGTTCAAAGCCAGACCGAACATTTTGGTGGTAATCTTCAGGCAGCAGACTGTGTTTACCACCAGCCCTGCAGCATCAACTGCCGTACAATGCGGAATATTCTGAGACAATTTTCACGTCAGCTGAATCCACCAAACGACGAAAACGTTGAAGACCAAAAGACAGCGATCAGGATAGGGCATGTGAAAGCGTTTGTTAGTTCCCGTCTAGCTGAAACCACTGTCAATAATGTTCCCCCACTCTTTATCTGTGCATAAATCCAAACGTAGATTCCATGAACAAAGTTTCTTACTTAGAAGTGCACGCCTGCTTTCCCAGCTGACTACAACTTGGATGTCTTCAAGTCCAACATAAACAAATTCCTGATGAATCGCCCCCTTAAGTAAGACAATTTATCAAATCTCCAATACTAACGGTTACTACGATACTATCCCATTGATTACTGTACACGCAATAACCCTTATCCATGAGTGGCTTCCGGGCCTTGATAAGTGATGACTACCTTGTAAAAAAAAAAAAAAAAAAAAAAACGATGAAGAACAGCTAACGATACCGAACCTTATCATTTAAATTGAAGAATACTTATGTGACAGTAAATCCACGGCATACGGAAATAAATACCTCAAAGAAAGACTACTGAAGCCGTTTCGACCCGCCTAAGTAAATGTCACTGGAGCAGACATACACATTGAAGTTTTACTGATTTAAAATTAATGACGATTGTTATTTCTTTATTCCTTTTTGTTACTCAAAACTTTCGTCGTTATAATTTTCGTTTGAATAGATGTTTAATGATAGTTTTTAAAATGTTAATTGCGTTTTAAAAACAGTGTGTCTTAGCTCATTTATAACTGCGAAAACTGTGCTAGATTAGGGTGAGGATTAGGTTACAGGGCTCTTTTCGTTATTTCATAGAGGTAATTTCTCACAGCAAATTGCCAACCGCAATAATATACTACATTTGAAACAGCAGTAACTTATCATTTTCCCTTTAAATACGTTCTCACATCAGACCAAATGTATTGTTTTTCATCAAAGTAAAAAAAAAAAATGGAGAGAAAAAAGTGCAGTTCAAATTAAAGAAAGGAGAAAAAAAAAATAAATGAAAACGAAAAAATTAAAAAACAACGCCATTTTGTAAATTGTTTTCTTTTTTTTAATTTTTAGTCATTACTGGAGCTTTTTTTTTTCTTTTTTGAATAAATGTCATTTTTTTTTGTTTCTGAGGGTTGCGTTTCAAGTCTAAATGTTCATCAAGTTTACTTTTGTTTCGTTTTATTTATTTATTTATTTATTAAGAATTTCAAACTTGCACCCAAAAAATGTATTTTCTAGGCTTTTACACCCTCCGTTTCATACGAAATGGCCCCGCGAAGAAATCATTACAGAATTGATTCAAAGGCCAGAGTTCTAAAATTAAAAACAAAATGTCCGCTTCTAATATTTAAAAAAAAAAGGAAAAAATGTTTATATTATAAAAAAAAAAACAACAACAACAACAAAGAAAAAAACAACAGGAAATTGTCACCCAAGGTTCAAGGTTCATCTCCCTAGTCTGGCGGGTGAAGTTTCCTATAGAAATAAGACGCTGGTCATTGCTTAACCAGCAACCATTATTGGAAAAAAAATATGAAGTCAGAGTTCTGTTTCCTGTAGTCACATTTTCTAAATAGTTATTAATTTATATCGTTCAAAATGTTCATTTTTTTTTTTTTTTTAAGAATCATGTGAGGCGACAAGGTAGTGGATCATAAAATGTTTTCTTTCTTTTTCTTGAATTGGTTTCAATCCAGGTTTTAGGAACTCAAATTGTTTATCGGTTAAGTTACGTTCAATTCTCCAAACTCGCACAATATTACACGCAGATTTTGAAACGCTCCGAAATAAAGGAAATCACGAAATTTATTTACCGTTTCACTGACTAAATTTTTTTTTATAAACCTTATAAAGCATCTTCTATGCATGCACGTACGTGTCTATGTGTGTACACCTGTGTGCGTTTATATATATATATATATATATATATATATATATATATATATATATATATATATATATATATATATATATAAGCTACAATCAACATTCAAATGAATACTTTGACGATAATTATGGTTTTTAAGAGGCGAACAATTAAAAGATACATCTGCCTTACTTAAAATTTGCTAGGTTTATTTATGATGTCTTTTACATATAAACAGAAACACACCCCATACTTTTGCTGATGAGGAGACTTTGTTTAAAAAAAACTATATGTCAAAATTAATGTCCGTGGCTTAATGTCTACTACAATAAAAACATCGTTTCCGAAACGATCGTACAAATTATTGCCTTTGTTGTTATTCCTTCTTATGAAACAGATTTTTAAATTGTAATTCTAATTTGAATTTTAAATTATCAATTACATTACTATATATATATATATATATATATATATATATATATATATATATATATATATATATGAACATGTGTCTTTAGAAATGAAGAGACCAAATTCAAAACGCAATGAACGTCATTTCGAAAATTGCGACTTGATCAACACAAAAAGTGTTCAATTTCAACACTCTAACCCCCCTCCTCGAATCAATTTTTACAAATCGCGTTTTATATTCGAACTTTAAAAATATATCTATGCATTAAAATGTGTATGTCTGTGCGTAGTTGCACAATCATGCATCTGTGTGTAAATATGTATATGTATACATGTATCTCTGACAAAGTATGTATGGTTTCACGTGTGGATTACACACTTTTTATATGTGGATATATCTAGCTATGTAAGACTAACTATATTTGTGTGAACATTAGTATGTGTACATGTATGTACGTCTTTATATATATATATATATATATATATATATATATATATATATATATATATATGATAATGGACTGCCCAGATTGTATGAAATTCTTTTTCCTATAACTATTATTCACCATTCAAATAACATGAAATGCAAAATACGTGTTTATTCATAGCTGAACATTTTACTAACTGCATTTCATTTCCTCTTATTGAAAATCCATGGATTAAGGAAATAAACATAAATTTTCTCTATATATTCCTTGTTTAAAACAATAAATTCTTAACTAAAAATATGTGTTCATATTTTGATTTACAAAATTTAACTTCAGCCATTAAACTTATACACACACACACACGCGCGCGCACACACACACACACACACACACACACATATATATATAGTTGAATCTTTTGTGGCAAGTGTTGCGCTATAGACAACCATACATCTAATGAGTCGGCGTTGTTAAATACCAGTGGCAAGTGGAGGTTCAGGACGACTGAAAACAACATCGAGAAAAGTGGACAGCACATACAGCGCCTAGTATTCTCAAATGGTAATTTATTTCGTACTAGCCAGATTTAACGTTGCTGACTTTCAACATGATTATGCCGTATATAATGATGTATATATCTATACACACAAACATGCGCATATATATATATATATATATATATATATATATATATATATATATATATATTAATAGAGGAAAGGTTTTGTTTTTCATTCTTAATTAATACCCGTGTTTTGTATTGACAAATTTCGTATAATATATGAGAAAAATAATTGTGTACGTAAATGAAAATTTAAAAAGAGAATAAATTCGATTAAGATAGGACCTAATTCGCATTTGTCTCTTCGAAATTTCTGAATGTCCTTGTGACATAGATTATTATCATCCTTGCTCAGAAGAAAGAAAAACAAAAAAAATCAATCTTCACTCAAAAATATGGGGAAAGATAGGAAATATGAAAAGTTCTAAAAATCAATATTACGCGTAATTGTGTATAAATACATATACACACAGGCCCACGTGTATATATATATATATATATATATATATATATATATATATATATATATATAGTGAATACATTACAAAGGACTATATTCCCAAGTTCATGATGTTGACCATCCTATAATTTATTTCTTTAATTCAGTTGACATTTACAATTCTTGACAGTATCTGTTTCGTAGCGAAGATCAATCACTTAATTATTATATCAATCAATGAATCTATTATGCCCTTATCAGAAGAAATAGCAACAATCAATCCGTCATAAGGAAATAAAGTGCGTTTTGACATGATTAAAATCGGAAAATTGAAAGAGACGCTGTAAATACCTCATAATATATTTCCATTGTGCCATTAAATTTTGGAACATAGTCTTTTGTCATTTATTCACTATATTGCTCTGTAATGACGTTGAGCTTTTTAAATAAGGATTAATGTAGAATATATGAAAATATATTCCCACAGAAATATATCTATAATATAAAGCTGTGTGTGTGTGTGTGTGTGTGTGTGTGTGTGTGTGTGTGTGTGTGTGTGTGTGGGTGGGTGTGGTCACGAATAGGCTCCTATATGGTTGACTATTTTAAAAAACTGGTTACATATAATGATAGAAGATGTATCGAGACACAGGGATGGGTATGTTTGATCTGGCAGAACGGTGGTTCATTAATATTGTGGGGTCTGCGTTCGCGCCTGGTCCACAAAGTATGGAAATAAAAAAATAAAAAATAAAGAAAAAACGTTTACAAGTGTTTTTGATATAGATGTACATAAGAATACTTTGATAAGTATGTTTTATCTTAAATAGGGATGGCATAATAAAATTGTGGGGTCTGCGTTCGTGCCTGGCCTCCATAGAATGGAAATAGGCACAAACTTTAATAAAGACTTTTCATATCTATCTGCGTAAGTATACTTTGATAATTATGTTTCAGTTTGAAGAAATATGGTATAATAAAATTATGGGGTGTTCGTTCGCACCTGATCTCCATAGAATGGAAATATGTAACAAAGTTTAACAAGGTTTTTTAAATATAGATCCACAGAATAGTGTGATAAGTGTTTCAGTGTGAACAGGTATGGCATAATAAATTATGGGGTTTATCTATTTTATTTTTACTTTCATCATATTTTGCTTTGGTTTTGATAACCCCTAATTCGAAGCTATATCTTTACAATACTTCCTTTTCATAACCTATCGACGAGTACTTTTGCTAGTATATATATATATATATATATATATATATATATATATATATATATATACGTATTCAACAATGTATTTATTCAAGTGCGTTATTTTATGTAAACACTAGGCGTATTTGTACACACATACATGCATATAGATATATGTATGTTTAGATGTTATTTATTTGTTTTTATTTTGCAATCAATTTTGAATACATTCATTTATACGAAAAGTGCATTTTTACCCAAATGCGAATTGGAATAATTTTCCCTTTTACCAATTTGGTACCCCCAAATGAGGAGCAGCATATATATATTGTTTTTCTTTTCTTTTTCAATATAATTATCCACTGACACGTGTTTCGTCTTCTAAGACTCACATTAGAGTTTTATACACACACACACACACACACATATATATATATATATATATATATATATAGGTGGATTTGCTTAATTACGTCTGTATTGCATTGTATATGGATACTCCTATGTATATGTGTATATATACTGGCTATTAAGCATTTTTTGTGCGTATGTATATGCATATATTCATGTGTTCTTGAGTATGTGTCATATATGCGTGCTGATATGTATATATGCCTACGTGTTCTCAAGTATTACGTATATGTATTTCTATATATGCATATAGGTTTAAAATAAATATGTAAGTGTACGTATATATATACATATATACGTATACTTCAGTAACTATGCGTATGCATACATTTATATCCATGTGTCCCTAAATGTGCGTATGGATATGTATATGTACATGCATGTATATTCGGTTATGTAATTATGTGTATATTTATGTATGCATATATGCGCTTGAGTGTATGTGCATGCATGCATTTTCGAGGTTATTTAATGGTAGTGACGTCGTAAAGTCTTGCATCCGTTGTAAATGTTTCTTATTTTAGTGAAATGTGAAAATTCTCTTATTAGTGAGCGATATTTACAATAGTCGTAACGAATAAATATTAAGATAGTTAAGCTTAAGTTAATTAAAGTTAGTGTTGATTGTTATCATCATTATTGAATAATTTAATTCCTTTGTGTTGAATCGAAGGTACTGGCATCACTATTCGTCATACAATGCATTATGTCCAGTAGTCGATTCGATTTGATTCGATATCTCCGTTCAGTCTCGGAAGACAAAGGATATCCTCTGTAGGGGCAGCTGATCGTGTAATCGTGAGGCAAGGATTGCGCAATCTCTAACCACACCTCGTCTGAATCGGCACTGTTTGAGTCCAGTGGCAAGGAGAAGTCAAGGACGACTGGAAACAATGCCGAGATAAGCGGAGAGCACATACAGCACCTGGAAGTCCCACATGGTTACCCATTTAATACTGACCAGGTTCAACGTTACTTAACTTCGGTGATCCAGCGATAACCGGTGCGTCAACGTGATTATTAGGGCTATGACAAGAGTATATTCTTTTCATTATTTGAACTCTCGAGTATATATCAGTTAATATCTTACATGCGTTTAAATAGAGTGATGTGGTTTTCAATTGATTAACTGTGTCTAAGTGTGTCGAATGTATACACGAGAGTAAAAACAATGATAAGAATATTTTCTTGTCATAGCCCTAGTTATTATGCCGTCTAGATTCTGTCCAGCAGTATATCAATTACAAAAATAAAATTTTAAAAAAATGCTAGCTTCAAGGAGTCCACCACAAAACGAAAAGCCGGGCTGTTTCCAATATATGTTACAATCTAATTACCAAACTCGTAACCAACTATTGTGTCTGCATTTACAGCAATAAGACATTTTATATTTCTACGTTGAACTAGTTATTATTATATACAAGCAGGTGCCCGTCGTTGCCTGGCCGCAAAATACGCTTAAATATGATATTATAAAAATATAATTAATGCAGATTTCGTATTTATTATTATAGAGTCAATTCTCTATCGATTATTATATTGTACCCAATATATAGCAGTAATTTCATATATATATATGTATATAGATAGATAGAGAGAGAGAGAGAGGGAGAGAGAGATAGATAGATAGGGAGATAGAGAGAGAGAAAGAGAGAGAGAGAGAGAGAGAGAGAGAGGCCAGTGTGCCATCAGCTAGAATCGAACCCAAAAAATGTAACGCTCCAGCCTTAGTTGTAACTGTTTGAGCTGTCGTCAGATGGAGAAGAAATAGCTAAACATGAACGGACTATAACGTATAAATCTATATATTTGCACATGCGTACAAATAATACGTTTATTCGACTTGCGTCTGCCAGTTTGCAATTTATTTCAATTTTGACGCCTTACCAGCTCAAAAACCCAGAAAGGAGCGGTCCACAAAACCATGCAGTCATTTGACCTGTCCTGCTCCGATCTGTGACCTTGCACCTCGGAGGAGATGCGAATTGAAAAAAAAAAAAAAAAAAATGGAGACAGACACACAAGCATATAGAGTTTTATAAATCAGACTAGCAGGAAGACCCGATGTCCCCGGAATTGAATTTGGATCAATGAATGCTGTACACTCCCAATACCTTTATTGTCATCGAAAATCGGGGAAATCGTTAATTTTTCAATCATATCGATTGATTTCCTGCTCAGGTCGGAAACCCACCGCCGTGCACAGGAGGAAGCTTCAAATGCCTTTCTACAGTGACTTAGTCAAAATTATATTGTAATTAACATTGCACTGTAGAAGAACTACTGTTGATTTTCTAAATTTATTTTTTTACATAATGACTTGAATCAAAATGTAATTGAATTGAATTAAAATGCAAAAGTCAAGTATCATGGTTCAATTATCATGGTTCAAAGAGAAACATTATTTTGCACGTGCGCCTCCTGTTGATTTTATATGCTGGACCATTCTGCGTGGATGTGCGGTGTTAGGGTGTATAAAGGTGTTAACTTTGGTCCAAATTTGAATTTCTTTTTTATAGAGAATTTTTTTTTTCGATTACTGATCTTTGATACTTATCGGTTGCATTCCGATACAAAACCAATCTAGGAACACTCCCAGACACATGAAGTACATTTGTGTGAAATATCCCCCCCCCCAAATGTCGGTTTCGGAGATTATAGAGAACGATCTCACACACACTCACACACCCAGAGAGACAAAGTGCGTTTTACATATAAGTAAACAAGTTTTATATTATTAAAAAAGTTGCAACCCTAATTGTATTTTATTTTTATTATTTCTATCTGATTATATTCAAGCTGATTGATATAGAATTTTAATATCTAATATATAAACGCTATATTCTGTTTGTGGGTCTGTCTGCCTCCATATTTTCAAACGTTTTCTCCTCCGAAATTAAAAGTTACAGAGCGGCGTTAATGGCCTCGAATGATTGGGTTATTTTACGATCTGTTCTTTTATGGGTCTTTTCTTTTTGGGTCAACAATGAAAAAAATCAGTTAAGCATTTGGTACATTCATCTTAGTTTATTTTTTAATCGGTTTATATGCGTGTCACGTTGGTACAGTGGTAGCGGCAATAGCTATGGATATTAGAGTTTCGGTTTAGATTCCACCTGATGGCAACTAGATGCTTTCTCTTTTACTTTTGAAATCACGATTCTATAATAATATATACGAAATCTGGACAAATTAAAATATCATATTTAAGCGTATTTTACGCCCGAACAAGCCCCCTCCCCACTAGTAACGAATAAAGATATTTTTTTTTTTTTTGTAAACGTGTCTACTAGTGTTTGAAGTTAATTGTAATTTAGACAACTCAAAGGCATTTATCATTCTTTACCAAAATATAAAATAACTATAAAAATATTTTATTATTTTTTTTTTCTAATATGTCTACTAAATAGGTATTCCGTATTATTTTGAGTATTCGGACTACGATTCCCATTGTGAGTGTTATTCGCACAACGTATCGACTAATGTAACCCCCGACCTTCTTCAGGAACAATAAATAGCTCATCTTGAAGCTAGCATTATGCAATAGAGGAGAGTTAGTATTTAAATTTATTGCATTATGCAATAGAGGAGAGTTAGTATTTAAATGAAATTTGCACGAATGCATTAATATTTGATGTCTTCGAAATTAAATTATGATAGTGAATAACTATATATGCGTCCATGTACATGTGCTGGGGTGTGTTTGTTTTAGTAATCGTTTCGAGGTGCGTGCTCTATATCCAGTGGCAAGCGAAATAATAAATTAATAAACATCGTTCAAGATTAAGAATACTACATTTACGGATATATGATAGAACTTTGTATATATATCTTTTGTTCCCCGACAAAAGGGGGGTGCATCTGTAAATTCACCCTTGTCCGTTCGTCCGTTCATCCGTTCGTTTGTCCACACTTTCTTCAATAACTACGCCTTGGAATTTTTTGAAATTTTGCACAAACATTAAACATGATATGAGTAAAAAAAGTAACAGAACAGATTTTCCGGGAAAACTCCGGTTGCCCCCTAGGGGTGCCTTTCGGGTTAAAATGGCTAAAATTGACACTTTTGTGCTTATTAAAAAAATTTGATGCCTTGGTTTTTATAAAACTTTCTGAAAAGTTATAACTAACTGATTTCTATATAATTTTGTTTGTCTATACTTTGCAGTGTTCCCCAGGGGCTATTTTAGGTTTAATAAAAGCACTCCATTTTGGGGACTATTTGACTATATTTGGCCAAAATTTTCTGTGTATGTCTATTTAGCAGTTTTTCATTCAAATTTAAATATGTTAAGGTCTTGGGGACTTTTGGAACTAAGGAGGGGGTGCAACTGATGGACTTAGTCATTTCTTTTTTTGCATGGTACAGAACTCAAATTTACATATGTTAAAGCCTAAAACTGCACCATTTGTTCATTTTCACCAGGATTTGACGTCCCCTGGGGACTTTGGGTGCTGAATGGGGAGGGGGGGAAATGCTGAACTTAGTCATTTTTTATGCCTCGTTCACTGCGCACTCACAAGCGTCCATGCATGCTTCACTTATTTTTTGTTTCTACATTTAGTGTTAAATCAACCTCATTCCATTTCGTGTGCGCTGACGCTGAATTTTTTTTTATCTGCTCGACTACAGATTTTAGATTGTAACTTTGGACAATCTTATTTGGCTTTTAACATTATATAGAAAAGTAATTCAAAATGTGAAGATAATAAATTATATATAAAGATATTTTTTTAATCAACCAAACCAAGATGGCGGACATTTTAATGGTTGAAAATTAATTTCTCTTTTTTTTTCTTTTTTTTTTTTGCTGATGTTTTGTTTTATAGGTTTTAAGGTTTTATGTCTGCCATTTTAAACCAGTGCAAGACTTTACGACTATAGGTGTATATTTATATTACATTTCTAGTGAACTATTTCCAAGATTTTTTTTTTTTTTGAAAGATTTTTATTAATAGCCGTGATTTCAACGAAACAAGATATTTCGGGTTTCCTTCTTTTTTTATTTCTAAAAATGATTTTTACTTCACATCCTTTTAATTCTGCGATTTGATTTGTAGATAAACGTATGTTAGTTCCATCTGTATATCTATCCATCGATCTATCTAACTATTAATCGATTTATAAGAGATAATATATACTGCGTATATACAAATACATACATTCACACATACATATATATGTGTTATATATATATATAATACGTGTGTGCGTGTTAAAGTGTGCACAACATATATATAATTAGAGGTATGTGCAAAGGGTCCAGGCAAAGTTGAAATAAATACAGATAAAATATACAAAATGTAGTCGATATAGATAAATAGATAGATAGGAAAATTTTAGAATTTGGCGAATTCTAATAAGCTGTCGTCTATACAAATCGATACCCATTTCTTGATTCCATCGTCCCAGAAAATTGGCATTTTAAAGATCCCCCCCCGAATAACAAAAGAAAAAAAAACTCACATATAGATAGATAGATCGATGGATAGATAGGTATATAGGTAAGTAAAAATGGATTATTCAAAAAGTTGGCTATTTTTTTTTTAATTTATTACTGTTGGTTTCAGTATCTTTTCGAATTAAATAAATTTACGTGTTTTTCGTCTTCATGTATATATATATATATATATATATATATATATATAGTGTACAGAAAGTTGTTAGATGAGACAAGTCATTGGTACCGTCGGTTTCAAGCCCGATAATAGGACCGTTTAAGATATCCTTATCAAGCTCTCTTCAGCCACTAAGGATATCTTAAACGGTCCTAATTATCGGGTTTGAAACCGACGGTACCAATGAATTGTCTCATCTAACAACTTTCTGTACACAAAATATAAATACGCTCTAATATTTCGAATTTTCCTTTTAATCGAGCACTCTGCTGAATTTCTTAAAATAAAACTAATCATATATATATATATATATATATATATATATGTATATTCGATTACTTTTTACTTGGTTTAACTCTTTTTTCAAGTTTCTTTAGAGTTTTCTTGTTTTTTTGTTTTTGTTGGTTGTTTGTTTTTTAACGTTGTGTTTGTGTTTTCTGTTTTTACTCTTTATCCGGGAGTTCAAGTCCCGGTATCTTTTATTTCGCCATTCGGTGCATAGATATTATTTTTTTCGTCATATCTTATATCAGCGATGGGGGTTGACTATTTTAAAACTTTTGTTATTATTAGCGTCTTGTTGTTTTCCCTTCATTTTGTTCTGACAGTGTATAATAATGTTTTCAAGTGTTCGAATGTCGGTTTATTTAAATAGATTTTGTTTTTGTCATTTTTTTTTTACTTCTTTTACTGCGTTTTTTTTTTTTTTCATTTTTTTTTTTCGACATTATTTTACTTATTTTTTCTACTCTCCACCCAGCAGTTCAAGTCCCAATATCTTCTATTTCGCCATTCGGCGTGAGGATATTATTTTTGACGTCGCATATATCATACCAGTGATCGTACCACTTTCCTTCGTATCGGACCTCGTTGACGATGTTCCGTTGTCGTCGATGGAAGCGGACATTCCGCCACACATCCTCGCCCTTCAGGAAATACATGCTTTTTTCCTTGTACGAGTAATATACTGCGTCCAAATTGTCTGGGAGTGGATGGTCATCGCCCGACGGGAACTCGTCACGTATATTCGTGATGCGTTCGCAACAGCCGCTAGTCGATGGCGCACCAGGACCCCTCGGGTTATATACATAAACCTGAAACAAATCATATTAAAATTAAACAGTTGTACACGTAGAGGTACAGGTATGCTTATATTACAATATTTGTTCAAGCATAACATTTTTCAAAACAAAATCATTAATACATTTAACTATGATTTCACAAAACTTACAATTATTACTTTTTCATTGAAAAAAAAAATTCCGTAACAAACAACAACAAAAGTCTTACAAAAAAAAAAAAAAGTAACTGGAACATACAGAGAAAAAAAAGTTATTTTTTTTAAGTATCTATATAGAGTCTGTATTTAAAATTGTCCCTTTTTTCAAAAACAAAACAATTAAAACACACAAAAAGCCGAAAATTTCAACTATGAACACAAAATTTATTTCATTTCTGCATGTTTCTTTCTACTTAATAATAAGACAAGATTTTAAAAGTACCTTCGACTTTGACACAAAATTATTACAAATGATTGACGGATTAAATTCAACAATTCGTCCACACGATTTCATGCTGACACAATTTTTCTAACTGACATTCCATACAAATTTCAAAGCAATTATGGCTGACCCAAATCTCTCCATTTGTGTGTATGTGTGTATATATTTTTTTAAACAAAACAATTCATTTCAGTTGCACGGTGACTTGTTCTTACAACTGTTTATTTATTTATTTTTTTCCATTCATTACTACGGTTTTCTTTTGCGGCACATCGGCCTTTTTTCTAATTTTTCTAGTATACTTTTGTTCCATTGTGTGTATGTGTGTGTTCATTTTTTTTCTTATTTTTTTTCTTAATTATTTTTTTCATATCGTCTAGTATCTTTCCGTGGTATTTTTATACTGGACCCTTAAACGTTGTGTTTTATCCGTGGCAAGCGAAGTTTCTTTTTTTTTTCAAACCCACCCTTGCTTGAGTGGACTAGACACGTTCACCAAATATGTATATATTATATTGGGAGTGTTATTTTTGAAGTACCAAATATGTGAGTATCTTTCGTTGTTCTTATTTGAAGGGATGACGTATATTATTGTTGTTGATGTTAGTAAGAGTCTTAGAGTGATAGAGACAATCTTAGGAGTGTTCATTTTGTTGAGTGTTCATGTTTGTGGAGATCGCATATTGGAGACATAAACATGGTATATATAAAGAGAGAGAGACAGTTCTGTACATATATATATATATATATATATATATATATATATATATATATATATATAATAGACAGTGTGTATGTTACTACAAGAGAACCAAGCTTGTAATTCAACTAGAAGAGACTTTTGAATATCTTGATAAATAGACTGAGAGATAGTTTGACATTTTCGTTTGGCAGTTGTACATATAATATAAACACGTTACCTTTCTCGTTGTAATGATGAACACAGAAGACGGCAGTTATGAACAACATTATGGTCATTTATTCTTCGACCGATCGGAAATGATTCTGTATTTCAGGAATTCAAAGTTGCTACATGGTTATTTCTAAACCCTCCCGCTTACAGAGGGAGCCTTGACTCTAATCGAAAATCGGTCTGAACCTCTCTGCTCCTCTGATCTGACTGATCTAACTCTCCTAACTAACTTCGAACTCTTTGCTATATTGAGAAATCACATGCATGTCTGGTCAACGTGACCATAACTCACGTGTTATCAACATTTGCACGTTTTTGAAACCATTTCTTACGTCCAGGAAATGTCCCATTCTCTTTGTTTTACAAAGGAATTTAACCTACTTGTCTAATTCTGTAACCCATATTTTATTATGCATTCTTTCTAACAATCTGAATAGTTTCCAGCCAAATTTGTATTTATTAAATATTTTAACAGAATCAACAATTTACTGGACATTCCTTTTATAATAAGATTCTATGTTTATTTTAACTTATGATTGGAATTGTCAATTCCAAGTCTAGCTTCGCAAGTTCGAATCCTTGACTATCTTATTTCATTTTTACATTTAACTAATTCCCTATTTTTCTACTTTCATGAAAAGGGGACAGCCCTTATAATGGAACACTAAGGTCTCAAATGATGTGATTTTTTTTACGGAACGTTCTTCTATGAGCCGGTTAAAATAGTTTTTAAGGGGTAAAAAGTGGGTAAAAATTGAAAAAAATCGTTAAAGATTTTGTACATTCATATTTATAATTTTTAATTGGCTTATATACGTGTCACGTTGGTACAGTGGTAACGTCACCAGCTTTTTGGTTTCGATTCTAGCTGATGGCACCTAAATACTTTTTTTTTTACTTTTGAAATCACGACTCTATAATATAATATATACGAAATCTGGGAAAATTAAAATATCATACTTGAGCGTATTATACGGCCAGGCAAAGATGCAACTTCCCCCGCTAGTAACTAAATAGATAAATATACGTATGCGTAATAAATAAATAAATAAACATTCAGTCCTCTCCTGTCTCGAATATCTCTGATATTCCTGTTCTCTGAGCACATGTGTTCTTTTTATTTCTGCAGTTACATCGCGCCTCCGGCTTGATCATTTGCATATAGCTTCTACCGCTGCCGACTCGGCGTTAGCGGTTCTGTCACGGCGTTGACACACCGGTCCCTTTAGTCGCCGGAGTTAAGCGGCATGGAACCTAACCAGTTTTGAGAATGCGAAGCGCTGTAGTCATCTTCCTATAATCGGAATTTATATGTAGCTGAGAATTGCTAAAAAATGATATTTATTGTAAACTCCATTCTTTGGATGAAGCCGGCATAACACGACCACAGTTCCATACCTAAACTTTATAGGTTCGTTTATTAGACATCAATTAATGCGTATCTTTCAGTGTCTGCTTCTTTGGCCGAGGGTATTTCCCATTTGAAAACAAAAAGATTTCGAATTGGCATAAAATTAGAGCCATCGTCATTAGCCACCAATAAAACAGGAATTCCAATTGCTTCTTAAGGGTATTCAAGTTGCTCCCAATGCAAGAACTGTGACACCAGGGATCGGACATTGGGGATGAAAAGTCAGCGTCCCTGGGGAAGAGCACTCTGGCCAGCGAAAAGTGCCTGGGCAGCTTCATCGGCATTCCTCACTAAAAGGCGCTTTATGCAATTAGCAATAAACTAACCCCTTCTATGAGGGAGAAGGCAAATCCTAGGCGTTGGGCCTCCTAGAACTGCACAGAACCAGCATTTTTCGCAATCAACAGGGACCAGATCATTACATAAATGGCCTAATCACTGTTGATTTTGGAGGCCGAGGATAAAAATCCCTAGCCGGCTTCTTAAGACCTCTTAAGCTTAAGCCTTAAATTTGAGACATTTTAAATTTGATCAAAATTGAAATACGGATTCCAGAGATTAAGTTTAATAGGGATGTGTTCTGATCTTAACCTTCGTATAAACCATAGGAGTAGGAGTATCAGCGAACTAATTTTACCTGTCTTGGGACCTTCGTATAAAATTTCATAAAAATCGACCCAACCGTTTTCCAGTCCATAGGAAACGATCTCACGTTCACACACAGACACACGCAGACGCATACACGCACAAAGTTACTTTTATGAAATAGCAGGGATAGAGATATAAACAAAGGGAGTGTCAGAGGTCAGGAAGTGATCCAATCTCCCTTATCTATTTACCTTGTCTCCTTTGAAGAAATAGATGTTACTGTCCCTCATGTCAAAGAAGATGGAATCCACGTTGTCAGGAATCCGCTCTTTGCTTCCTTCTTTGGGTCCGAAACCGTCCGCGATTTTTCGCGGCCACCCATCGACGACCCGATCATCGACGCTGTCGTACAGGTAATAGTTCTCACCTAAACACAAAACAGAAGAAATTTGTTAGAAACGTTTCAAAGTTACTTGACTGATTTAAGCTTTCGGATCATCTGGTCGGAAACAATAGTAGATACGCCTTCCATGTTACAATGTCTGCTTGCTGGAAGTAATAAACTTAATAATAAAAAAGTAGAAATCTATTAGATTTTAAGATCGGTAAACCTTATTGTACCTGTTTATAATGCCTCCCCACGGAACAGAGTTAGACACCAGGGTCGTTTTTTAACGTAGATAAAATGTACAATCAACTCATCCGCCTGGGCCCTACGAGGTCTGGGCAACAAAGTTCAAGCAAAGACCATATGCGGGGGCAACCCCACATTGCTCTTTAAGCAATCAGTTATCACTATCCAGCTATCCTATTCCCCGGGGAGCTGGTCCATATTTCTCCTTCACTCTCCACATTACAAAAAACGGCCTTGTGCCTAATTTGCCCAGTGGGAAGCAAATAAATCCAACCTTATTGTAATTCAACTCGCTCGCCTGGGCCTGGACAACAAAGTTCAAGCAATGGTCTTATATGCGGGTGCAACCCCACATATAAGACCATTGCTTCTGTAGCAATCAGTTATTGGTCAATGAAGGGGAAATCCTGCATACTAATTGTCACTATCCAGCTCCCCTACTCTCCAGGGAGCTAGCCCCTATTTCCCCAATCTCTCCACATTAAAAATACGACCCTGTGCTCAATTTCCTCAGTGGGGGAGCAAATAAATACAAACCTTATTGTAATTCGAGTTGTATATTTCTATATACCAGAAAAACGGTATGGAAATTAGCCATACACCATTCCCCGTGACTATGCGGTTCCTACAGCTGCACGCCTAGAAAACGGAGTCATAAACCCTAACATAGTGATATGGGACAAGAAAGAGGAAGAAACAACCATAGTAGAAGTTATTATCCCCAAGGATGCTGAGTAAAACACAGCTGAGAGGAAAAAGATAACGAAAGACCAAGGTCTTATGTACGGCATGAAAAGAAACTGAAATCTTAGGAAGATATCTGTTTTTCTAGTAATCCGTATCCAAGTTACAATGTCCGCCTCGAAGTAAACACACACACACACATACACACACACACACACACACACACACATATATATATATACATGCATATATATATACACATGCATATATATATACATATATACAACGTGATACAACGAAACAGGACTGTATGTCGATGACTACAAATATATTTTAAGCCCCCCCTCCTTGGGTAGAGCACTGTCGTAAATAATCTCCCCCACTACTTAATTGGCTGAAAAATGCGAAGCTCGTTGTTTGTTTGTTTACGAACAGGCGATTTGAGCACTATAAAAGTGGTGGCGGGTGTCTATTTAAATAGACATTCCGACGAGTTATTTACGGGCGTCGATTCCATGGTCGTGTGGGAGAACTGCCGACTGTAAACACGACGGTTCTAGGTTCAATCCTTGGCTTTGGAAATATGCTAGTCTAGCGGTACTGATGAGTTGTGATACAACGAAACAGGACTGTATGTCGATGACTACAAATATATATATATATATATATATATATATATATATATATATATATATATATATATATAGTGTATCACAAAGGTGAGTACACCCCTTACGAAATGTTGTCAATATTAACATACATATCAACTCTCAATTTTTGTGTGGCCACCGTCATTATCTAAAACTGCCTTTACTTTCCTGGGTATGGAATTTACCAGAGCTTCACATGTAGCCACTGGAATGCTCTCCCACTCTTCTAATACGACGTCGCGGAACTGGCGAATATTTGAATCTTTGCGCACCTCCACCTCTTCTGCTTGAGGATGCCCCAAAGATGTCCTATCGGGTTCAAGTCTGGAGACATGCTTGGCCAGTTCATCACCTTTACCCTCAGCCTCTTCAGTAAAACAGTGGTTGTCTTGGGTGTGTGTTTTGGGTCATTGTCGTGCTAGAACACTGCTCTGCGATCCAGTTTCTGGAGGGAGGGGATCATACTCTGCTGTAGTATTTGACAGTACATGTTGGAGTTCAAGGTTACGTCAATGAAATGTACCTCTCCAATACATACAACACTCATGCAGCCCCAGACCATGACATTCCCACCGCCATTCTTAACTGTAGGTATGACACACTTATCTTTGTACTCCTCACCTGGTCGCTGCCACACATGCTTAAGGCCATCAGAACCAAACAAATTTCGTCTTATCAGATCATAGGACATGGTTCCAGTAATTTATGGGATTTGTTGGCATGTCTTCAGCAAACTGTTTGCGGGCTTTCTTGTGTATTGCCTTCAGAAGAGGCTTCCTCCTGGGGTGACAGCCATGCACACTAATTTTTCAGTGTTGCCCAATGAATGGATTTACTTAAATATTTGAAGAAATATGAGGGGTGTACTGACTTTTGTGATACACTGTGTAATATTTATTCGAGGGTAAACAGTTACATTTGTCGCTGCGAACAGAAATCTGTTTCAGTAAATGAGACTTCTTCAGGCGACCCTGAACCATTCGAACCTAAGGAAAAAAAAGCTTGACTCTCTCAAGGTTCTGACTTCTCCGTTGGTGCAGCGTTCCAAAATTGTGTTTCCTCTTCTTCACATAAAGCTTAGCATCATGAAACATTCTGTGCAGGCTCTTGAAACATTGAAAAATATGGCAACTGTTTCAAATATATTTGCATGAGATATCCAGGCTTAACCATAGAGATGTTAATAGCTGAAATTTTTGATGGACCCCAGTTTCGAAATTTAACGAATGACGGAAATTTCTGTAATTTTATGAATCCTTTAGAATTGAGTGCCTGGGCGGCATTTATGAATGCAATGAAATTCTTCTTGGGGAAAATAAAGACACCCAACTACTGAAACGTTACTCATGAGTCTCCATCAACTGAGTGCAAATACAAGCATCAAGTTACATTTTTTGCACAGCCATCTTGTCCGTTTTCCAGAAAATCTAGATGATGTGGGCGGCGGGCAAGGAGAGACTTCCTTCCAGACATCAACGACATGGAAGTTCGCTATCAAGGTCGTTGGGATGTTACCATACTTGCAGACAACTGTTGGTATTTCAAGCGCGATGATGCCGGAGCCCCCATCCTAGAAAATCAGTAAAATTTCAATTTCTAGATGATGATGTCTATGCTTATTATTTTTTACAACTTCCAGTTTTAATTGTGATTATTTGCTGTGACTTCATGGATATGTAGAACCAATCAGCTTTCTGCAGAGGGGGTTATGCCACAGCAGAAAAACCTAGACCTGATAAAAAAAAGTGACAGCAATTCTGGAATCAACATCCGCAAATTAGGTAAAAACAGTTGAAACACCTTAGGCACCATGACATATTTTTGTTGTTGTTGGCAAGTGTTATTATTCATTAGAAAATAAACCGTATATGTTCATTTTATATTTATTCAGAATTCAAGTAATTGACAACCAACAGGGCGGGGGGTGGTCTATATTATGCGAACGTTGACCCTTCAAATTTTCCACTTTTCCGAGATCATGCTATTGATTTTCTAATATATATACTAGTTGGATGACCCGACGTTACCCTAGATTGAATGGTGATCAACGCATGTTTCACACTCCAATATTTTTATTGTCATCCAAATCGATGAAATAGCCCGTTTTTCAATCAAATTGATTGTTTGTTCAAATTGGAGATGCATCGTGATGCACCTTGAAGAAGCTGCACATGCCTCTCGCAGTGACTAGATTCAAAATATATTGTAGTCTACATTGCTCTGTAAAAAACGTACTGTTGATTTTATAAAATTATTTTATACACAATGGTTTGAATTAAAGTTTAAAATGGAAAAGTCAATGCTTCAATTCTGTTGAATTAATTTTGGACGCGCCCCTGTCAAATCAAAGAACCTACTGTTGGTTTTGTATGCCTAGCATTACTTACTGGTTGTGCGATGATCACGGCTTCACTTAAAGTTTAAAATGGAAAACGTCAAGTAAGATTGTGAAATTGTGCTTCAGTCACATATATTCATTTGGAACGCGCACCTATCATATCAAAGAACCTGCTGTTGACTGCTGTTGATGTCGGACTTTTTGACCTTTGTGGTAATGAAATATCTCAAATGCACTTGTGCTGTTAGGTTGTGTAAGGCGTTAACTTTGGTCAAAATCGATGTTCTTCGGATTATTTCGATTATTAATTATCGATACTTATCGAAGACATTCCGTGACAAAGCCTATCGAAGAACACTACCAGAGACACATAAAGTAACTTCGTGTAAAATTACATAAAAATTAGCCCAACGGTTTTCGAGTCCATAGGGAACGAACACACAGACACACGGGGAAAGTTTCTTTTATATAATAATAGAAGTATATATATATATATATATATATATATATATATATATATATATATATATATATATATATATATATATATATAAGGGTAAATCAAAAAGTTTTAAGACAAGTGATATAAATTCAATCTAAATGAAAATAGAGCAACAAAACAAGGTTTAATTGCACTACTGATTACTTAACAACAAATTTGACAAGTTACAGCATTCTAAATCTTTTATTCTTTTTTTTTTCAGATAATATTTTATAATATTAACTTTTTGACAGTCCAAAATGAGCCAATTTGAAGTTCGTGCAAACATTAAATTTCTAACAAAACTGGAATGGAAACCGACGGAAATCATTAAAGCTCTACAAAATGTTTATGGAGACTCGTCAGCTTCTAGAGCTGTTGTTTATCGTTGGATCAGACGATTCAAGGATGGTAGGAATGATCTTCAAGATGACCAAAGAGAAGGTAGGCCTTCAACATCAAAAAATGCTCAAAACATCGAGCTTGTCAGGAATCTTGTTGAAGAAGATCGGAGAATAACAGTGAATGAGATTGCTAAGGAGCTTGACATTTCATTTGGGTCAACCTTTTCAATTCTGAAAGAAGATCTTGGTCTGAGTAAGCTTTCTGCTCATTGGGTGCCTAAAGCGTTGCAGCAGAATCAGTTGAATCTGGGATCAGATCTTTCATTGGCCCTTCTGACTAGAATTGAAGCAAATGAGGCAAACTTTTTTGAACGGGTCATAACCGGTGATGAAACATGGATTTACCTGTACGATCCTGAAAGCAAAGTTCAGTCTAAACAATGGTTACCAAGAGGATCAGCAGGCCCTATCAAGTTCAAAGCAGAAAGGTCAGCTCAAAAAATAATGGCAACTGTTTTTTGGGATAAAGATGGAATCGTTTTATTAGATTTTCTTGAAGGACAGAAAACTATCACCGCAAGCTATTACGAAGGAGTTTTGAGAAAGCTGAAGACTTCATTGGCTAAGAAACGACGAGGAAAGCTCCATCGTCAAATTCTGTTCCATCATGACAACGCTCCAGCACACACGGCCAAGACTGTAAGAACAATTTTACGCGAGTTTCGCTGGGAAATCCTTTCACATCCTCCCTATAGTCCTGATTTAGCGCCTAGTGATTTCTTCCTATTTCCAAAACTGAAGGAACATTTGAAAGGAATAAGATTTCAATCCATAAATGAAGCAAAGAAAGAGGTTGTGACCTGGTTCACTAGACAAGTTCCAGAATTTTATGAAGAAGGACTTTATCGATGGAAACATCGCTTACAGAAGTGTATTGAGTTAGGCGGATCGTATGTAGAAATATAAAGTTTTCAACTTCCATAAATAAAGCTTTTCTTCAATTTGTCTCAGAACTTTTTGATTTACCCTCGTATATATATATATATATATATATATATATATATATATATATATATATATAGATATAGATATAGATATATATATGTGTGTGTATGTGTGTGTGTGGATATGGATATAGATAGATAAAAGTATATATATATATATATAAATATATGTGTGTGTATGTATGTGTGTGTATGCATGTGTGTGTGTTTGTGTGTGTGTGTGTGCTTCAATTTTAAACTGTTCTCTTCAGCAGGTCTGCCTATAGATTTCCAGGTGATCGTCTTGCTATTAAATCCGTCGAGATAAGAAAGGTACTTAAATTAAGCATTAAAAAAAAGATGCGCATTGTTGAGCATTTCCTGTTTACTGTTTTTGTCCATATTAGTTGTGTGTGTCTCCATTTGAATCGATGACAGTTTTACACCCGAATGTAAAGAGCTGTATGAACAAACACACACGCAACAGAATAGCAGAGAATGAGATACACAAAGAAGGAAAAGCCTATATATATATATATATATATATATATATATATATATATATATATATATATATATATATATATATATGTGTGTGTGTGTGTGTGTGTGTGTGCATGTGTGTGTGTGCATGTGTGTGTGTGTTATTTGTTTTTGCGATACGTTTTGAATGAATTCAATTATTTAAGAGAGCGCATTTTTACCTAAAATGCGAGTGTGGCATATATATTGTTTTATATATATATATATATATATATATATATATATATATATATATATATATATATATATATATATATATATATATATATATACTCGGGTTTTTATATTCAAAAGTAATGGACTAATGAATTCAACGAGGTTGTTAGATAGTGCTCAATAAAAAGAGCTGATAATACTTGTTTATTGTTATATAAACATGCTCACATCCCGCTGCTACAAATAGCCACTTGTTTCAATCAAACAACAGATATCATCAGGCAGCGACTTGACTATTCAAAAGTTCAATGAATAATGGATTTTTATTTTAGGTAGGAACTCTTTAAAAGTTGGAGTTAAAAGTTAAAAAAGAGTTCCTACCCAAAATAAAAATCCATTATTAATTGAACTTTTGAATAGTCAAGTCGCTGCCTGATGATATCTGTTGTTTGATTGAAACAAGTGGCTATTTGTAGCAGCGGGATGTGAGCATGTTTATATGACAATAAACAAGTATATATATATATATATATATATATATATATATATATATATATATATATATATATATATATATATAAAGTTTTTTAATTTTTTTTCATAATATTATTTTGTATTCCTGCACGTCACCAATTGAAAACGAATAAAGAACAGTTATAAGCTTTTATACTTTTCGTATTCTTTTTTATTCATTCATATATATATATATATATATATATATATATATATATATATATATATATATATATATTTATTCATTCATATATATATATATATATATATATATATATATATATATATATATATATACATATACATATATAATATATGTATAATTATTTTTTTTACTATAATAATTAAATACCTACGGACACTAGAGTTTCATCCTTTTGAGAATCTTCAGTGCAGGATGTCATGATGATTATTAGTCGACAGATTCGAACTCGGCAACACGAGCCATCTCTGTCTCGATTAGTAAAGACCGTATCGATTCGGCTACCATTAACCGCGTGAAATAACGTTAAATTTTAAAGATTTTAATTTTAAATGTGCTTTACTTCAGTCAGACAGTAATCTAATCGTTATACGATGATCTATGTATAAGCGCTAAATTGACCGACTTAATTCAACTGAAATTGCTCAACGATAAGAAACGAGTTTATTAAAGGGCCTATATATATATATATATATATATATATATATATAATAATTAAAGACAGTATATATATATATATGTATATATATATATATATATGTATGTATATATATATATATATATATCGATAGATAGATATAAAATTTAAAAAATATTTACAATTTTATATTTTCAAATACCTGGGTTTCTAGCTTATGCACTCATCAGTGCAGGAATTGATAATTACTACTCGTACTGAGATTCGAACCCTATCAATACAACCACCCTTGACTTTGGATACTAATGTCTTTCCTCAAGTCCACCGGCAATTAACACGTACATTGTAGGAAACTAAGTAACTTTGAATGTCATATCAGCGGGCCTTAATAATCAGCAATAATCAGAGTATTAAACGAATTCTGTATAGTAAATTTTATCAAAATTTTAAAGTCAGACCTATATAGCATTTAAGCTGACAAATCA
>NC_136502.1:88942040-88984540 GCF_053919585.1 Euprymna scolopes
AACAAGTGAGGATGGCAAGGTAGAGGTATGGGTGGACAAAAGTGTCAGAATAACCAAGCAATTGGAACATAATCGTCTGGATTTGGTCGTCATTGACAAACTCTAAAAAAAAAAAAAAAACTGGCAGACTGTAGACTTCTCAGTACCCTGGGGCAGGAATGTGAGAGAGAAGGAGAACGAGAAGTGGAGCAATTATGTCCCATTGGCTTTGGAGATAAGGCGTATATACGGAGTTAAAACACAAATTATCCCGGTTGTAGTTGGTACACTAGGAGTAGTATCAAGTCGTCTGGAAGGACAATTGTAAACACTACAAATCCCCGATGTTTTAGGTGGCCTTTATACCTCTGCAATTGTAGGTACCACCAACATCCTTAGAAAAAAGCCTTGATCTTTGAAGCTCCTGGTTTGGAGCCGGGATTGGGGAAAATCCTCTGGAAATGAATATCACCCCTTCCAGGGAGACGTTGATAAACGAAATCAGAATTATTATTATTATCATTATTATTATTATTATTATTATTATTATTATTATTATTATTATTATTATTATTTGTTGTTGTTGTTATTATTATTATTATTTTTATTTATATAAAGAATAAAAACGTTCGCTCTTGATGTATGTTTAACAGCATTGTATTTCTTGTTTCTTTGTCATTTAATATCAATATTCCATCAACGATACATCCGACAACGAGAGAGAAATTATTGTTTGCCGGACTGGCTGTTATGTATTGCGAATGGTTACTATTTTCTTTATATCTATAATATGACTCTCACCTGTCTGTTTGTATGTATGTATGTATGTATGTATGTATGTATGTATGTATGTATGTATGTATGTATGCCTAAAACTTTCGGCAGAGGCGACGGATTTTCACAAGATCGTGATAGTTTTGAAGTTTGACCCTTCGGACGACAAATATCGAACAATTGGCTAAAAACATTAATTCCTTCATTGGGCACTTTTCTGTTGTTTTTTTTTTTCGCCGATAGTTTCAAAAGTCATTCCCTCTTTTCGATTGACTAGCCTTCATTTCATCCTTGGACATTTTCGGCCTGGCAATGGACGCAGCGGCAAAGACGTCACATATTTTTTCACGTTCTCTTCCTCCTTCCCGATACGAGTTCGAGCCTGCCTGCTTTTCTTTCCTTGCTCAACACACACCTCTAAACACCCGGGCAACGCCGGTCACCCACGCTAGATAAAAAATAATAAACAAAAATAGATCATATTATTTGGAGTCATCGGACTGGTGTTCTAATCTTGAGTGTGATTTTCACACCGTTTCGGTCGATGTAACCTCCGACCTCTATCAAGTGTATGTTGTCAAACATCGGGAATGTTTCCGTAGACCTCGGAAATCGATTGTAAAAGTGATATTCTCCTGAAGGTTGAAGGTTCAATTCTTAGTGTGGTCGACCGAAAAATACAATTGCGAATTATATTGCTGACGGAACAAAAGCATGCTACCTCGTGAAGTAAATAAAGAGTTCCCTTCGAAATTCCGTCCAAATTCCCGAGTTCGACAGAAACAATCACGAGTTCGACAAGATACACCTAAAGAAGGTCGGAGGTTACGTCGACCGAAACGTTGTGAAAATCACACTCAAAATGAGAACAGTAGTTCGATGAATCTAAATAATTCGAATAACCAATCTTCACCTGAAAAATTCAGTAACGCCAAAAATAAACTAAATCTCTATTCTATATGTACTGGTTGCGAAACGAAAATATATTTTTAAAAATTCGTAACTTGATCAAGTCATTTTATTTTCATAAAACATATTTTTAAGCGATTAATGGGAATTCTTAGGCGTTTCACCATGAATCACGCAAGTTTAAATTATTGTTATGTTATCTCTCTTTGTATTTTTTTGATATTATTATTAAAATTGGCGGAGAATACAGCCACTCTTTGATTATTCATTTAATTTGATTTTCTAATTTGAAAATAAAACTACGTGATCAATTTACGGGATTTTTGGAATAGGATATTTTTGTTACGGCTGCGTAGTTCATTACACAGATTTTTACTTTATTTTTTGTTTTCAGTATAGAGGAAATTCTTGATAAGAACCAAATCAGCTCAATAAAAGTTGATAGTGTTAAACTACAGACAAGTCTGCGTGTCACCATTAATTCCAAGTGTGGAAATAATTTGCTGCGCATCGAGTACGGAAAACGTTGAAGCAGGATAAAAATGCGTCTACTATTTACAGTGTTTATTTCGTAGACGACGGTGCTGACTTCTCGTTTTTCTTACCTAAATATATTAATCATAACGACTCCCGTCGACAATTGTTGGGTTCTTCGGACGACATACGGGGTCAGTCGACGAGCGTTGGCTTTATGGTAATTGCTATGGACAAAATTCAGTTGTATTTGATATCTAACTGAGATTTAACGACGTAATATGCAAGGGAAAGAGTGCGCCAGAGAAAGAGAGAGGAAGGCACAGGGAGACAAAGGAGCGATTGATCGAGACGAACATATATATAAATATATATATATATATATATATATATATGACTACTTCATATAATCACATAAATTAATACACGAAAGTATAATTTTATGCGTAAACTAAGTATTTACTTCAACAATGCTCAATACATAAGTAGAGCTAGGTAGTGAGTTAGAAAAATATATATGGCAGTTAAGCTACACAGAAAATTCCGCGTTTCATCCACACTAGGACTAAGCCTGACGAATCCTAGTGTGGATGAAACGCGGAATATTCTGTGTAGCTTAACTGCCATATATATTTTTTTAACTTGCTATATATATATATATACATATATATATATATATATATATATATATATATATATATGTGTGTATGTGTGTGTGTGTGTGTGTGTGTGTGAGTGAGAATGGGAGGAAGAGATGGGGAAGGGAGGAATAGAAAGAGAGATAGAGATGCAAAGAAATAAAAAGAAAGACCCACAGAGAAAACGAGAAAGAGGGATACAGAAAAAAGAGAGAAAGAGGAAGGAGAGGTAGAAATATATATATATATATTTATATATATTAGAGAGAGAGGAGGGGAGAGAGAGAGAAAGGTAAGGGTAAGAGAGAGAGAGAACGAAAGAAGTAAAGTCAGAGAAAGCGAGAGAGGGAGAGATGTACAAAAAACAGACGAGAGAGAGGCAGAACACGGCATATACAAAGAAAGGGATGGGGGATATAGTGAAATCGATAAAATTAAAGATTGAAAGAGAAAGATAGAAAAAACAAAGACCAAGAGATAGATACAGGGAAAGAGAGAGACGCACGGAGTTGCCTGTCTATCCGCACTGATGAGCTGTGAAATAGCGAAACAGTAGTGTATGTGGATGACTATAATGCTCCATATCTTGGGTTGAGCATATCGGTAAGTGATATACAAACTGCCATTAGCGTACAAAGCCACGCTCTTTGTGTAAACAAATCGAGCGGAGGCATTTGGACGATGTCAAAACATCGTTAATTCATTACCCACACAGCATCAGTGGTATAGCGCAAAGGTGAGAAGCCTTGACTCTCATTTGGGCAGTTGGGTTTCGACCGGGCTTGGGGCTTGTCTAGCCGAACTGATGCGCTGTTAAACAGTACTGTATGTAGATGACTATATATATATATATATATATATTTATATATATACATATATATATATATATATATATATATATATATTTATAATTATTTTTTTTTTACTATAATAATTTGGGAGAGAGAAAAGAACACAGGTAGAACGAGAGACAGAGATTTAGCTAGTAAGAACATCTAATCGTATTTGAAATCTTACTAAAATGTTACGGCACAATATAAAAGAGAGAGAGAGAGAGAGAGGGGGGGTGAGAAGGAGAGAGGGTGAGAGAAGTAAAACGAGAGATACGGAGGGAGAATGGCAGATTGTTCGTTATTTCTTTTCATGGTATTTACCCGCCTTCCGCCGCTGTATGTGCTCTCCGCTTATCTCGGCGGTGTTTCCAATCCTCCTGGACTTCTCCGTGCCATCGGACTCAAGCACTGCCGATTCAGTGGAGACGTGGTTGGTGATGACGCAACTCTTGACTCCCAATTACACGCGCACCTGTCCCTACAGGGGGTATCGTTTGTCTTTCGAGACTAAACGGAAAGATTGTGTTGAAGTTCAATGATTGTACCTATTTACTATGCCTCCCCACGGGACAGAGTTAGACACCAGGGTCGTTTTTTAACGTGGAGAAAAGGTACAAAAATAAAAATTGTCTCAGTCGTGAAGGATTTCTCCTCCACCGAAAGAGAACAAGAAATAGAAGTGCAGCATCTGAAGAACAGATACTACACTTTGATCTTAAGTTCAATGATTGTAACCATCATTCATTTTTTAATAAAAAAAAGTTGTTTTTTTCGTTTTAGATAATCGTTTAAATATATACTATATACAATTGATTGTTTTTATCCGTCTTTCTGACTGTCTATTGGTCACTTATAAGTTCCATAACTGTTGGTCAGGTTTGTACCAAAGTCAGAATGAAACATCCTTGGGATACAGCAACTACTACTACTACTACTACTACTACTACTACTACTACTACTAATAATAATAATAATAATTTCATAAAAATAGTTTAATAAACACAGTTTGTGAAGAGTCTGATGTATCGCACGCGTGCCGACGTAAAAGTCTTAATTTTACGAAGATGCAGTACAATGCGTACCCCTAAAAATTTCTCCTTACCAGACGCCTTCGCTGGTTCGGCCGCGATTTCGTCGACACCCACGTGACTTCATCAGTGAAGTCATCGATCTAGTTACACGAACAGGCAAAAAGAAACCTTGTGGTCGATAACTAAAAACCTGGCTCATGGCAGTGGAACGAAATATTGAACTGGTTCTGAGTCTTAACTTTTACGAGGTTGTTGTTGGAACCGCGAATGGATTGCACTCATAACGGAAGCAGACTTGGATCGCCACGCCTGGTCAGCCAGTGTTCGAGACGGGGTGAACTTGTTGGAAAGAGCTGGCCGAACCAACCCAGGGTAAATGCCGTAACCATGACCATAATGATTAGTTACTTATATTGAATTTAGTGTCGAAAAAACTTTATATATATATGATTTTTCTCCACATTAAAAAACGTCCCTGGTGTCTAATTCTGTCCCGTGGGGAGGCATTGTAAATAGGTATAATCATAGGAGAGTTTGGACGAGCCAAGAGCAATGCAGAAAACCGGAAATGTGAATGGAAAACCAAAACAGTTAAAGTCGTATTGAGGCGACGCTAAACAAGTATTCATTTTTTTTATAAAATAAAAAAATAAAAAATTCACAATAGTCGGTAAGATAGAGTACTGATATGTCAGGAGTAGTGGGAAGTGCTTAGATGATAAAAGTATTTTATTAATTTCGAAAGAAGTTCCCTCTTTATCAAAAAGAAAAATGTAAAGTAAAATTCAAAATGGCGGAAAAATCGGGTACACAGAAACAGTAACATTGCAACAAGTATGCATACATGTTTTTTTCTTTTTTTTAATATTTTAATTTTTTTATTTCTATTCTTATTATTCCCATCTACGGACGTCACACTAATCTGATTCCGATTCCGATACAATTACCGATTCCGATCCCGATTCTTTATAAATTTTTAATATTTACGTTTAGAGTTGTTATTTTTTAATGATTACCATAAAACGTTAAATATGCAGATAATTTCTTAAACGTAAAAATAAACATTTGTGGTGGATAATCTGTATATTTTAGTTTTGCTGGTAGTTTAGAATCAATAAATAAGTTGTAGTCAGGTTTCCCACCTGACTACAACTTGGATGTCTTCAAGTCCAACATAAACAAATTCCTGATAAACCGCTCCCTTTAGTAAAATACTTTATCAACTCTCCATTACTAACGATCACTACGATACTATCCCATTGACTATTGTACACGAAATAACCCTTGTTCCCGAGTGGCTTCCGGGCCTTGATAAGTGGTGATTACCATCTACAAAAAAATGTACTATTTTATCATTACTACCAGCAGTGAAAGCTTTTGCTTTAAACAAAATCAAATAAAAAGACAATGAAAAGAATCGTTTTTGGCATCGGAAAATGGGCATACAATTTTCTAAAAGGTTTCGATTTTTCCTCCGGTCCACGATTCCGATTAATCATCCAAATACTTTATATATATATATATATATATATATATATATATATATATATATATATATATATATATATATATATATAGAGAGAGAGAGAGAGAGAGAGAGAGAGAGAGAGAGAGAGAGAGAGGGAGAGAGAGAGAGAAAGGTATTAATTGTACTTCTTAGAGTGATAATTAATGAATTTAACGAGATTATTAAGAGTGCCCAATAAAAGATCCTGATATATTTTTATGACTTTACATGGTCATGACACTGGATATGATTATTTTAGACAAATGGGCGGTTAAAACCAGAAGTCATCGCCAGGCGACTTAATAAATAGTTGTGTTTCACAGAAGAAACAAGCCCTCAGAAAAACCTTTCTATGACTGGTTTCTTCTGTGGAAAGCAACCATTTATTAAGTCGCCTGACGAGGGTTTCTGGTTTTAACCAACCATTTGTCCGAAACATTAGCATGCCCAGTATCGCGACTATGTACATTTATTATATTAATATATATATATATATATATATATATATATATATATATATATATACATATATATATATATGTATATATATATATATATAAATATATATACATATATATACATATATATAAATATACATATACATATATATACACATATATATATACATATATATATACATATATATATATATGCATACATATATATATATATATATATATATGTATATAATACAAACACGGTAGTGTTTTTAAATATATGGTAAAGTTGCAGTTTTAGTCATTTAAAACTGCTTTAAAGCTGCACCGCTCACTCATTTTTCGACCAAATTTCAAATAATTATTACAGTTTATAGATCACTTTCACGGCTATATTGTGGGAAAAAAAAATTTGTTCAGTAAAACAAAAGTTATGATGAATTTAGTGGTGCTCAAAATCGTAAAAATAACGTAAGGAGGTTAGCGATTTTTTTACGACTAGTAAGGAGGTGAGCGACGTTTTTTACGGCTAGTGTTGCTACTAATTCGCCTCTGTCGTGAAAAAAAACCCCAACAAGTGAAACAAAGAGAATGAAAGGAAATAACTGAGGGGATTTTATTGAAAGCAGATGACTACTGTACATTGTTATTACATTAATGTGTATGTTATGTTTATGGGGGCAAAAAATAAGACTGAAATTAAACAAATAACAAGTGAATTTATTGGAAGTCTGGAAAAATCATGGAATACACTAGAAAAAAGCGAGCATGAAAAGAAATATATAAACACGGAAAAGTAAATACCTCGTTGTTAAAACTGGAAAAGAAAATGACAAGATATTCTAGTGAAAAATGTAATAAATTTATGACTTAAAATATTGCAGCATTAAGATTTTTAAAAATTCAATTCAACATTATATAATCAATTCTTAATGCTGCAATATATATATATATATATATATACACATATATATACATATATATATATACATATATATATATATATATATATATATATATATATATATATATATATATAACTAATAAAGAAGTACGTTTGATAGCGACATAATTGCAATCGTTCCTTAATCATATATCTCTTCAGGCCATATATAGTCAAATACACTGCAGTCTGGATACATTTTGACTCTTCCTTATGTACCTATACATGAAACTCGAGACGTGCACACATATTTCCCAACATTGTTTTCCCAGCATTCTTTTTATTTCTTCTTTGTAGCCATCAGCCCTCTTCGCCATCTTCAGGACCCCCTTCGCCCTAGTTTTGAATCCCACAATCCGCTCCCTTTTTTGCATCACCTACCCCATACTTCCCCCTTAGTTTTCCACCTTCAAATTCCCAACATTTACCCATTCACAAAAAAAAAAGAACAAACAATGAAAAATAATAATATTCTTATGTCAAAAGTTCCTGTCGACGTTCTTTTTCCAAAACCATTCTTTCTTGTTCTTCCTCCACCCGTCCCTAACCTGTGCTACAGTGACCTATTATTCTTATTTTCCATTTTCATTCCTTTTACTCCCGCCGAGGAACCTTCATAAATCAGTAGTTTTTATTATTCCATTTTTTTCCTCGTTATGGAAAAAAAAAAAACCCTAACAAAACGTATTTCATTCTATACTTCTATGCCTTAAACATTAGTCGAATACTCATTCGGGACGCCATTTGCCTTAAGTTCACACATTCTTTGATTATTTGATTTTTTTAGGAAATATGGTTAGAGTTTCGTTGCCTCCTTCTAAATGGAAAATTTCATAAAAAAAAAAAAAATTACCCACGGTACTGACCATGTTGCCTACAGTACATATCTTATAGATCATAATAAGTTCGATAATTTCTTATTCTACCGAGCACATGCGTATTCTTGGCGCACACGTACGGATACTAATGCTTATAAAAACGTATTACGTTATATAACTCCAAATTTTATGTAAAACAATTCTTTTAATTTTTCGTATCTAATTTATGTTTTTTTTTTTAATTGTAAGTGGAGGTGCCAGTTTCGGTGAACGCATCCTCTTGGGTGTGGCAGCAGAACTCACAATTCCAAAAAGACACAGGTTTGGCTTCAGAAAGAAGTGCTACGACTTTGTACCCTTCTCTTACTGCCCCCCCCTTTCTTCTCCGAACTGAACCCGCTGGACTAAGTTGTTTGGTCATACGCCGTGACCATCGCCAATGCTAACATAACCTCCCACAAGACCAAAGCAAGCCTAATCGTCGTCATCCGCCGAGTATTCGCCGCTCCTGTCGGCGCTTGTGGAAAAGGCATGCTTCCAGTTCCAACCCCGTAGTGAGGAGGCGATTGAGGCTGAAGGCGACTACATTAAATAGATGTCAGCTCTACTATATAATCAAGTTACCTGAATTGATTTTTTTTCCCCATAAACGTTTTAAAATAAAGCTGTTGCGGTGTTTTCTTTAGGGCGACAAATTTATCGTTCCACCCCATATGTCGCACTTTTCCATTTCTTCCAACCTTGCTTTCCTTCGAGTCTTTATATATCTGTTCAAAGGTAACTGCTCTTCTTTCAATATCTAAACATTTTTTTTTTACTTTTCTTCTTTCTTTCTTCTCTCTTTCTAAAAAACATAACTCCCTTTCTTTTCTTCAAGTTTTATAAGCTCCTTCTTTTCTTTTTTCCTTTCTTTTTCTTTCTTTCTTTCTTTTTCCCCTCCCTCTTCTTTTTCCCCTCCGTCCTATTTTTTTTTCCAATCTCCCTGACAATCTTCATTACCTTTGCCTCAAATCGGCTCTTAAGATTGCATTAATGACTGGCGGTTTCCGTTCCTTCTCCACAACCTCTTTTTCCCAGACAGGAATTCATCGTCGATTGGTTGAAAAAATAAACAAAACAACAGCTTCGGATGAGTAGGAAAGGGACATAACCCTCTTGAGAATTCCATCGCAAAAAAAAAAAATCTTAAGAGTTAACTGCAATATTTACGATGTTCACCCGATGCCCCACCAAAGAAATTTCCTCGCTTCTCTTCCACTTTTTCTTTCCTTCTCCCTCTTTCTCATACACATTCACTCACTCTCTATCTCTTTCTATCTCTCTCTCTCTCTCTCTCTCTCTCTCTCTCTCTATATATATATATATATATATATATATATATATTTCCATATGTATATATATATATATATATATATATATATATATATATATATATATATATATTTCCAGAAGTAAGGTAGCCAGTGAAATATAACGAGGTTAATAAGGAGTGTTCAATACAGAATAAGAGCAAGTTACACTTTCAATTTGTCTTTACATAAGCATTAATTTGTTGCTACACAGTCATTAGCATGTTTCAGTCTTTAGTAACTAGAGAACTCTTCAGGAAACAACGCTTATATTAAAAAGCAACATTCTTAATCTATTTAGTTCTAGATTAAGAATTCCACGAAGAGAGATTAAAAGTATATATATATATATATATATATATATATATATATATATATATATATATATATATATATATATATATATATAGTAATTTATAAAATATATATGGCGATTATATATTACCAATCCTTTTTTGTTAAGGAGATCTATACTTATTAAATATAAAAACAGAGCACACACACACACACACACACACACACACACACACACACACACACACACATATATATATATGTATGTATATAACAATCTCGCTATATTCTTAGTTCCAATGTTTTACTTATCTGGTCAATGAATTGTTTCAACATATATTAAACTTCGGTATATATTTTTACAAGGTCTGTTTCATTTCCGTGGAAAAACTATTATACGTATGTTAACATTATTTTTTTTCTAACCTATACTCATCAGAAAAAAAAGAAAGCAAAACTGAAGTATTCAAAGCTGGTGACGTTACCACCAACGTGACACCCGTATGAACTGATTAAAAATAAACTAAGATGAATGTACAAAATGTATAACGATTTTTTTTCAATTTTTTATCCCCCCCTTAAAACCTATTTTTCTAAAGACCAACAGAAAAACTGGCCATAAAAAATCCAATCATTTGAGGCCACTAGTGCCGCTCTACGACTTTTAATTTCAGAAGTGATAGAGTTTGAAAATATTGAGACATGCGGACAGGCAGACAGTGAATTTTATAAATTAGATTATATTCTATATCCTCAATAGAATAAAATCATTTTATATAATTTTTTGTAGCTTAAAACTTAATAGAAATCTTATACGACTTAAACCCATACGAAAATTAGTCTTAATAGTTTTTCACAAAAAATGCTACAATGAATTCAGCATTGAAATATAGTACGTTAGTTTGAAATAGCATTGTAATCATATGGTTTTGGCTTCCAACTGACAGACAGGCAGACAGATACCACTGTTGCATTAATAATAAATGTCAAACAAACAGACCAACTTATGTTTCTAATTTTTTTTTCTCTTCTTTTTTGCGATGAGGATTGAAAATTTGTACTTTTAACTATTCTGTTTTCACTTTGCGTGTTATTTTCATAACGTTTCGGTCGACCTTTTTCGGTGTATTTTTTCGAACTCTGGAATCCTTTTATCGCACGGCGTGGATAAAGTACTTGATAAAATTCAGATGCAAGTTACACTCTTCTGCAGGTTATAGGTTCAATCCTCCGTGTGAGCAACACTCAAAAATGCAATTGCGAATTATTAGGACTTCTATCCAGTCATGGCTGACCAAACGAGAGAAAACTATCCCTGTGTTTAAATAAAAGCGACACCTTTCGGAATTCCGTGCAGATTGACGAGTTCGACAGAAAGATTCATGAGTTGTCCAAGGATAGACCTCAAGAAGGTCGGAGGTTAGGTTGGTTGAAACGTTGTGAGAAAAACAATCGAAAAGAATCCAAATAATAGAAATTGGTGAATGTTTTAAAATGATATATCCACCGTATCCTCATTTCCTCTCATTTATTTTTGCTCAACCCAAACCAAGCCTATCCGATGTGAAGTTTGATGGTTATTGTGTTAGGGTCTACATCTATAAACATGCAATATTGATAGCTAATTTGGCAGCAACATATCTTTTTACATTATATTTAACTCTTGGGCTACGATGGTATTTTTACACCCATTGTCTGCAATGGGTGTAAATTCTTTCACATCACATAAATTCAAGTCTAGGATTTTTGAAAAAAAAATTGTTCATCAAAAAAAACAAAAACAATACAAACATTCAAACATGGGTTACATTCATTGATTAATGCAGTTAGGGCAAAGAAGAATTCCATAGTCCTTGAAGACATTGTTGCAGTTGTTTGTAATAGTAAAAACTAGGTATTAAAAATTAACAGCTAGCGTAGCCTAAGGATTAACGATTATACGATCGTGAACACAAGAAGCCGAGTTTCTGAATTTTTTTTAGATGAGGATTGATTATTCGTATTATTTGGATTCATCGGACTACTGTTCTCATCATCTTCAGTGTAATTTTCACAACGTTTCGGTCGATGCAACCTCCTACCTTCTTCATGTGTATCTCGTCGCAAGAACACGCGGCGCAGACTTGGAAAAATCAATTGTAAAAGTGATATTCTCCTGAAGGTTGAACGTTCAAGTCTCAGCGTGGGCGACCGAAACATACAATTGTGAATTACTTAGGACCTCTACCCAGTCATGGCTGACGGAACAAGAGCACGCTACCCCTGTGAAGAAAATAAAGGTCCCGCTCGAAATTCCGTCCAAATTCCCGAGTTCGACAGAAACATTCCCGAGTTTGACAAAATATATGAAGAAGGTGGTTACATCGATCGAAACGTTGTGAAAATCACACTCAAGATGAGAGCAGTAGTTCGATGAATCCAAATAATACGTTGAAGCTGGGTGTATTCCAATAGCAAGCGGCCAAAATAAATAGCTATTAAAATAGAACATCTTTCACAGTCTAGAAATGTCTACAACAGTGTTGTGATTTTGCTCCGGATCTGTTGATAAATAACAAGTGCAGTAAGTTAATCGGAGAAAATTCCCTGGTAGTACCTGAAAAATGAGCACCGGTGTTCGAGACTGCAGCGAACATTAGTCCGAATAACCAAATAATATATTCAGAAACAGAATTTGATTTGTTTGCTTAATATCTGTTACCAATGCAGTGTATCTGTCTGTCTGAAACTCAAACTAGAATATTACTTCAACGTCTGCAGACAATTTGAAACGATATTTGAAGCGAATAGTTCGAATGATCAAAATGATAACAGAAAACAACGACTGTTAAAGAATTCCTCCGATGGTTCCAAAACATGTTTCTTAAATACGTTTTTTTTTTTTTTTTTTTAGTATTATTTCTGAATTTATTAAATTGCATCTAAAATATTCCAAGATGTATTACTGCTGTCTGATCTGACAAATGTGTCAAAAATATATTACTCTATCTCCACCCCCCTCCACCTCTTAATAAATCTCATTTAAGGAATCTGCCGTGACAATATAAGAAAAATGATGATGATGATGATGATGACGACGACGACGACGACGACGACGACGATGATGATGATGATGATGATGAAAGAAAGGTCCTGTCAAATCGTAGTCTTTGCTGTTCCAGCCGACCACAGGGTGAATATAAAAGAAAAAGTAAAAAGCGGAGAAAATAAACAGAGCTAGCCAGAGAGCTTAAAGGAATATGGAAGATAAAAAAATATCAGGGTAATCCCTATAAAATAATAGGAGTACTAGGAATAATTCCGAAAAAATAAAAAAAGAATGGGAGAAATTGGAATCAAATGGCTGGAAAGATACAAGGAATGATAACAATGAAGACAGCTGAAATATTAAGGAAAACCCTTGAATGCGGAAACTAATACGCATGAGCCACATGTGCGGGCAAGACAAACTGCTACAGAAACAAACATGAAGAAACGTTACATGGCACCAAGAACATTAAAGCTGCTTTTTTTTTTTTTACACGGTGGTCACCACTTATCAAGGCCCGGAAGCCACTCAGGGATAAGGGTTATTTGATTCATTTGCGAAGATTATCGAAATAACTGGAAATCTGTCGCCGCGAATCACAGGGTGAATATCAAGGAGACAGAAAAGCGAAGAAAATATGCAGAATTGACCAGAGCTGAAAGGTATAAGGAAGATGAATGAACTCAAGATAACACCGGTAATAGTAGGAGCACTAGGAACAACCCTAACAAGGATTGGAATAAGCGGAATGGCTGGGCCGATACAAGGGATAAGAATAATGAAAACGGCTGAAATATGCAGAGACTAACACACGCGAGTTACAATCGATAACTGGCCATCACATAGATCCAAGAAGGCACACACCGGATAATTGTAAACGTTATTGTCCTCAATGATGCGGGATTAAACAGAGCTGTGAGGAAAAAGATAACACAATACCAAGATAAATGCTGGTGCTACCAGACTAGGCTGTCTGAAGATATTGGCTTCCTGAAACGAAATGCATCTAACATTGATGCTTTTTTTTACTTCCATTTTCCAAAACTTAATTATGTTCTGCAAAACCAAAACAAAAAACAACAACCAATCTTTTCCTCCTTTTCCTTCTTCTCATTTTTCCCTTTCTCTTTCTATCTCCCTCACTTCCTAACTGGTTTTCTAACTAAAAAATTACCAAACATTAATACTCTAACCTTTTTTTCCGTCTCCAGTTGCATAACTCATTCATGTTCTGCAGGGCAGGGAACAAAAACGATAAAATCAACCATAAAACAACCAAACCAAACACTACAAACTAGCAATTGAAGAAACAAAAAGCTTGAAAAATTAAAAAAAAACTTCTACAAAATAACTGGATGCAACATAAATACTATTTCCAAAATAACTGGATTTGGCATTAAATAAACCGAAAAGGTCGATATGCCGTAAAAAAAAAACAAACCAAACTCTACAAATAAATATTTGAAGATATAAATAACTTGAAGCATAAAAACTGTTTCGACAAAAAAAATGGACTCGGCATTAAATAAATATAAGTAAATAAGGGTTGATATGCCGTAAAACAAAACAACCAAACCAAACGAAAGTCTTATGTACAACATGAAAAGAAATTGGAATCTTAGGAAGATTTCCATAATTTTCGTAATTATAGGGACAACCGGACTCATGAAAAATAATTTCAACAACTACCTGGCAAATATACCCGGTGAACAAAGTGCAAAAAAAAAAGATACAACCAATTGCACTTGGAGGGACGGTTAGAATCTTAAAAAGATATCTCTGTTAGCATGTAGGAAATAGCAGGTGAATGGCTGTCATCCGGTACGATGACCCATCCCCAGCTGGAACAAAATGATCAGATAATTGAACTAAAAACTAAGTACAGGAGTGGTGCAAAAAAAAAATTGCATTTAAAAGGGGCGGTTAGAATCTTTAAAAAAAATATCTCGTTTGGAATGCATGGAATAGCGGGTGAATGTCTGGCATCCGCGAGGATGCCTTATCCCCAACTTGAACAAAATGATGAGAAAATTGAAAAAAAAAAAATGTGGTAAACATGATTATTAACGTTCATTGAAAGATATTGGCGGATGTGCTGGAAATATGGGGCGAAGTTGTTGTCACGTCCGTACTTTTCTAGACGATTCGTGGGAAATAACAATAAGTAATTAATAGGGCTAAGACAACAGCATATTCTTTTCATTGTTTGGACTCTCTAGTATATATCCGTTGATATCTTATATGCTTTTATATAGAGTGATATGGTTCTCGGTTGATTAACTGTGTCTAAATGTGTCGGATATATACTCGAGAGTCAAAATAATGATAAAAATACTCTCTTGTCATAACCCTAGTAATTAAAAAAATAATTTATTTTGTTGTGTTTGCCCGCGCGTTTGTGTATGCGGGTTTGTGGAGGGGGCTAGTGCACTATCCAACCGCACAGAAATTAAGCCGGCCCTATCGATCTGAAAGTGTTGTACGACTTTTGAAATCGGAACATTCGCCCGACGATTACCTCTGAGCAATTAACTTTCGAGGCAGGTTAATCATCTAATTATCTTAATTAACTGCATTATTATTGTCGGCGTCGTGGTGGCCATATATATATATATATATATATATATATATATATATATATATATATATATATATATATATATGATTTGTCTTTAGGAATTAAATGATAAGGCGATTTTCTGCACCCGAGAAGATCAAGGGAGATTAATCTAATTCTAATCCGAGTGTCTCCTAAACTTCTCAGGGTAACACAAATAAATCTGATTCATGGCTATTACCCACCTCCATCCCAAATTCTTGATGAACATATATATATATATATATATATATATATATATATATATATATATATATACATATATATATATATATATATATATATATATATATATATATATATACATATATATATATATACATATATATATATATATATATATATACATATATATATATACATATATATATATATATATATATATACATATATATATACATATATATATATATATATATATATATATATATATATATATATATATATACTCATCGAGAATTTGGCCTATAATGCTCCCTATCTTGGGTTGAGCATATTGGGAAGTGATATACAAACTGCCACTAGCGTATTAAGCGATGCTCTTTATGTAAACAAATCGAACTTAGGCATTTGGACGATGTAAAAACATTGTTAATTCACTACCCGCACAGCAGCTGCCGTATAGTGTAGTGTTGAGAAGCCTTGACTCTCGGTTCTGGCTTGAGGTCTAGCCGCATTGATGAGCTGTGATACATCGAAACAGTATTGCATGTGCATGACTATATATATATATATATAGATATGTATGTGTGGGTGTGTGTTCAAAGAGAAAAAAAATACGTTATAAATTTCTTTCAGCCCAATAGGGCCTTTTATTAACACATCGGTTCCCGTTAGAACACCGAGGTAAAACGACGTTGAGTCCGGCCAATACTATAATGGGTGACCATTTTGTAACACCAGAGGTTGTATGTGCTCGGAGCCTGGCGAAGTATGGGCGCCATTTGGCTATTCTTGCTTAAGACATGCTGCTTGAAATAATGCAACGCCCGCCATAACCTCGGAGTGTTAAGGGGCAGTTCAGTTCAGTGCTTTTTAAATTTTGAGATTCAATCGAGATTTGCTGTTCAAGTGAGTAATAATAAAATGCACAAGTCGTTTTGTATGTACTAAGAGGGGATGGGAAGAAGGTAACGAGAATATAGAGGTGGCAGGAGAGCGTAAAAAAGAAGAGGAAAAATCTTACAATGCCATTGCTACAGAAAGACGCAATCAAACACATGCGTTTCACGTAGTTTATTTTAATTCATCGGAAAACTTTGATTATTTAAAATGGTGTCGTAGTCTGCTTGAAACAATGTGCATAACGTGTTAGAAGTTTGGGTTATTGAAAGCTGTGACAATATGATATTAGGTTTAAATAGAAGATCTTATTAGGTAAAAGCAGATAAAATAACGACGTTGATGAATTCAAAATATTACCAACGTACTGCATCGAATCAAAGATAGTATTGTTTCTTATGTTTATTATATTTCAAGGTAAACCTCCTTATCAAAAACGTTATCATAGTCAGATTTCGTTTTTTTTTGTTTTTTTTTTTACTCATATTTCTCTTGTATTCTTCTTTATCACCTCCATTAATGTTTTTTCCCTGTCTTTCTTTACTGGAATAAATACACTTGTTTTGCGTTAGTAAACGTTTGCTGATTCTAATGGTGCTTATTTCGATCAATATTTTTTTTGTTTGAGCCGAGATATGTTCATGTGAATTTATAAGTTAAAAATCGCAAGAAATTTCTTGTCAACCTCTGTTTTCTTTTACTCTTTATTCATAAGGAACAAGGCGTGTTGCTACTTGAACCTAACAGGCTATGGTGGCCATGTCTAGAGGCACACTTTGAAAAAACATGGTCTCTGAAAGAAATAAACATTATACCGGTTGTGATCGGAGCAGCTGGCTTAATAAAAAAGAATCTTCATAAATACTTAGAAGCAATCCCTGGAAGACCAAGCTGTAACGAAATGCAGATAACAGCCATAAAGGGAACAATATATATTCTTAAAAGAGCCCTCGGATATAAATTTAAATCATAACGGAATCAAGTGTTAATTCCAGGAAGGAGCCCCTTGATCTCTTAAAACTTACTAAAGTAAAATAAAAATTTAAAAAAATAAAAGGAGTTGAGCAGTGAAATGTCTATTTGCATTACATTTACATTTCTGCATGTTTGAAGAAGCAGGAATGCTGTAACATTTTCGATATAATGAAAGGGCTATGATTAAAGAAGATTGGAAGGTTCTGCTTATAGACATTTGCAATATGAACTGACCAATCAAATGGAGCCACGTTCTGCTAGCAACCAATCAGGGACCGGAATCACCCCATAAAAATATTGGATCTTTTAGAATTCCCGGACATAATGTTTCGTGTCTACACGAGAAAGATCCTTGCTCTTTGCCTGCAAAATTTTAAAGTTCAAAATTTATACAGATCATACAGCTACCCACCGAAGACTCCTATTCATCTCCAGGACTTATACAGATTAGCTACCCATCGGAAACTTTTCTGACATTAAACATGGCTTTTATTAAAAAAAAAGGAGACATTGAGCAGATTCATATTCAAGCAGTTTAAATCAAGAAACAATTATAGTAGAAGGCTCTCCGAAATTGAATGACCCTCTCCATTGACGGCGTGAGCTTATACGGCTTGTCCGAGGTATTTACGTTGAAGGGTCGTCGGAGCACATTCCATGAAAGTACTAGTAAAACAAGGCATATTACCACTTGAACGTCAGGGATTACTATTTCGAACCATGCCTACAGGGACACTAAGGAGAGATTTGAGCAGCGAGATGTCTGTTCACATTACACTTAAACTTATGTGTGTCAGTGCAGCTAGGAAAGCAGGGGACCGGAAAGGAATTCCAAAGTCTAGCAGTTCGTCGGAGGCGAAGGCTTCTGGTAACCATGAACCTTTGCAGAAAAGAGGTGGAATTTTGCTGCTTGTCGGGTGTGTAAGGGGCATTTACGTCGAGAGGGCATAATTGCTAAGAGCTCGTCAAAACAAACATAGTGACACATTGAATCGAATAGGTTCCGCACTATCGGCCAAGTTCCAGCCTCTGTCCCATCGCCGCAATGTTTCATTCCTGCGCCTGCGTTGCATAAGTACTTTAATGGAATGTTGTCCGATGAACTTACAGCAATGGTGCCCGCTCGACGTACATACTCACGAGTAAGCTTACGAGCGGAAAAATCCCCTCTCTTCATTGTTGGTTCCCTAGATGTCTGGAAAGACTTCTACTCTAATATTTTCTTTCTTTGGTCTGATGTACTTTGGAATTTCCTCCCTGTCTCCTGCTTTTGATTACTGTACTAACCTGCAGAAGTTTAAATATAATGTGAACATTAATCTCGTTGCTGAAATCCCTACAGCCCCCTGTTAGTCACGATCCTAAATTGGAGCCTATTACGTCCAAGTAACAATATGCTTTTATTTGGATGAAAAAGATTTTTTTTTAAATATCGTTGTGTTCAAGGAGTAATGTCTTATGAAAATTATTGACGTTGTCGTTTTGTTATTATTATTATTATTATTATTATTATTATTATTATTATTATTATTATTATTATTATTATTATTATTGGTTCACATGGAGCTTTCACACAAGTCAACAAACGATCTGATTGGAAACCTGTGGTGTTCTCTGGAAGCTGAGTGACAAGAAGTCTCCCCAGACGTCGTCCAGCTCTCTCCACCGCCTTTGATAGCATTTGCAAATGAATTTGCGTCATCGCAACAACCTCTTACCATTGATTTCTCGCTGGCAGTGGCCATTGGTTTATACTGGAATTTGAGTGGCACTAAGCCTCCCCCAAGGTTTCAGTTCTCTTCGGGCTTGTCCAGCCGAGGTCTAGCCAGCGCTCCCTCCTCGATGTTTTAGTCCTTCTTGACCCTTTTCGGTATCACTTTTCTGTTGGGTGATGAGACAATGGGGTGGGGGAATGTATGATGGAGGTGTAGAACTTGTAGATATGCAGCTTCGGTTTTCGCCATTCCCTGTAACGCTTCTTCGTTGTTATTATTATTATTATTGTTATTGTTATTGTTGTTGTTGTTGTTGTTGTTATCATCATCATCATCATCATCATCATCATGACCCTCCCTATTACTGTAAATCTTATTCATTTTATTATATTTAATATTATTTCTATTGCGTATTCAAATCATAAGTATGCCACTCCATCCGATATTCAACTTGATTTATTAACGCATAATTGCATATTTATTTATCTTTATTTTTAAGTTTTGCGGTAAACGAGTAGCTACTTGAGCCTGTTATTTATATGCATGTAATATCAGTGCAAAGTGTTTATTCGTTCTCTCAACGATGGTCTAAATTACTCGAAGGCAGTTATAAATGTATGTAAACAGACAACCTGGGTGTGCCAAGATCGAATCCTTTTCGTCTATTGGTTCTAATAAACTTACCCATGCTTCCAATATCCTCGGAATGTTCCCAGTGGAGTTCTGGTTGGTGCTTTCTCTTCTCGGTCTTTCAATGCTCGTTAGCTCTTTACAACAATTTTCTGCGGTGCGTATAGATGTTTGTGTCACCATATGGATGATTCCTTGGGGGGGGGGGTATTATTATTATTATTATTATTATTATTATTATTTACTCACTAGAAGTTCTACTCAGTTATTCACTGACAACAACTATGGTATTCCCTGGAGGCTGAGTAACAACAAATCTTAAATGTACAGTATTCCCCACCTCTTTCGAAAATCTTAATAAACGGCTTTGCGTTAAGCCGATTACCGTTGATTTCTTGCTGGGATTCGAGTGGCATTAACCTCTGCATGGTCGCAGTACTCTTTTAGCATATCAAGTAGAGGTCTGGTTAGTGCTATCTATCCTCGATCCTTCTATTCTCTTTGGTCCTTAACTGCTATTAATTCATATATCAACTTTATTGATTCTATTTATTTTTAATTTATTTTTTATTAATTATGATTTCACTAGCACAGGCCGTCATTGATAAAGACCGGTGGTGTTCCCCGGAATCTGGGTGACGACAAGTCTCCCCAGATTTCTAGTAATCTACAATTCTTTCGACAATCTTTACAAATAAATTTGCGTTATCGTAACAGTTGCTTGCCGTTCATTTCTTGCTGGCAATGACCATTGGTTTTCACTGAAATTTGGGTGGCAATAAGCTGTCCCAAAGTGCCAGTTCCCTACGCACACATCAAGTGGAGGTCTAGTAAGTGCTTTTACGCCTCAGTCTTTCCATCCTCCGTTATCCTTCGACTATTTGGTGTAGTGCCAGCTGATGCCGGCATTACAAATTTCTTCCACCTTTTTTTTGGGGGGGGGGAGGGGCTTTTAGGAGGACGAGAGGGTGGGGGAGGGAATAGGGAATGGGATGGAAAGGGAGGGAGCGAAAAAGATTGATTACTTAAGATGGCGTTGTAATTTGCTTGAAGCAGTTTCCATAACGCGTAAGAAATTTTAGTTATTGAAAGCGGTAACAAAGGTACAAATAGGAAATCACACTATACAAAATCATACAAAATGACAATATTGATGCATACAATATATTAAGAACGTACTGTATCGTATTAAAAATAATATGGTATCTGCTTTTTTGATATTTCGAAGTAAACCTCTTTCTCAAAAATGTAGTCATAGTGATTTCTCTTCTTTACTCCTATTTCCCTTACATTCCTTATTTTCTTTTAGTGGTACATTCGTTTTATTATTATTAGTAGTAGTATTAGTATTAGTAGTATTAGTATTAGTATTAGTAGTAGTAGTAGTAGTAGTAGTATGAGGAGGAGGAAGAGGGGAAGGCGGAGTATTTAATACTTGTTAGAGTAATTATAAATAAATTACTTACCATAGATCTTCTGGACTTCCTTCCGGTCTTCCCATCCTAATTCGAACTCCTCGCGACGTAGTCTGCGGCTGTGGTAAATCGCGTACATGATGGAGTAGGCCTTGTCGGTGTGGTTCATGCCGAGAACATGGCCAATCTCGTGCACGGCCACCTGCAAAAGGTAAATTCCACTCGATACGGGGGAATAGATGGCCTTGAAATTCTCATCATCGTCGAAGTGCATGTTGCCCGTGTGCCACGAGTGAGCGATATCACCGCCACTGCCGTCAAAAACGATTTTACAATTCTGGTGAGCCCCTAGGAAAAGAACATAGACAATATTAGTCGATGAAGAAAGGAAGACCACGGAAACATGCAAAATCATAAAAGAAACAGCAAATTTGCACACGACGTTTTATGTTTGAAATCAAAAAACAAAAAAAAAATCATAGCAAGTTATATAGATAAGACACAACGGAGATTAGAAACGCGGACGAAGAATGAAGAAAGGACTACGTGTTTTATGCGCAAACTGACGGGAATCGTTACTTCTTGCACTGATGATTCCCGAAAGGATGAAAAACTAGTGTATGTATGCATGTATTAAAAATAATTATAGTAATAATTATGTCAGCCCCTTTAAGAACTCATCTTTGTTGTTGTTGTTGTTGTTGTTGTTGTTGAGCATTCTAAGTTGAAATAAGTCGGTAAACTTCAGCTCACATGCGTAGACCATTATGTTATAATCATATGATCACTCTCGCCGTCTTGACATTTAGACATATTAATTTCAGCTGTATTTCCCGCGGTTGACGCTATTCGTTTGGTTTTTTCCTTGTTAATAGAGTCAGAGATGCCTTCATGGCCGGGTTCGAATCATAAATTCCTGCACTAATGATTCCTGAAAGGATGAAACACTAGTGTCTTTAGGTATTAAAAATAATAATACTAATAATCATATATATATATATATATATATATATATATATATATATATATATATATATATATATATATATATATACTAGCAGGAGTGCCCGGCGTTGCCCGAGTGTTGGGAGGTGTGTTGAGAAAAAAAATGGTAGTAGGAAGGCAGGCTCGAACCCGTACCGCGAAGGAGGAAAAGAACGTGAAAAAAAAGTGACGTCTTTGCTGTTACGACAACCGCCAAACCAGAGGTGACGTAGGTTTAAATTAAGGCTAGACAATGGAAAAGAGGGGATGAATTTCGAAAATATCGGCGATAAAAGCCACCCTTCCTTGTAAAAAAAGTGCCCAGTTGAGGATGAAGAAATTAATGTTTTTAGCCAATTTTTCGGTATTTATTGTCCGAAGGGTCGAGCTTCAAAACGATACTGACCTTGTGAAAATCTGTCGCCTCTATGGAAAGTTTTAGGCAGACATACAAACATACATACATACATTTATATATTAGTAGCTCAAATTTTCGACCCAAACCGATTAAAAAGTTTGCCCTATCTCTGAATACCCTTTATGTAAAATTTCAAATGTTTAGACTAGAAAATTTCTGAGTAATTTGGTAGAGACCGCAGAGGACAATTGTTTTTTTTTACTGTGACCCCAATTATGACCCCTTAACATTTATTGTTTTGGGCTCAAATACATTTATTAAGTTAGATCCATATCCAAGCAACCTATATCTAAAATTTCAAGTGTTTATACCCAAAATTGGCGGAGGAGTTTAGTAGAGTTCTCAAAGGTCAAAGCGTTGAACTTTGGCCCTTTAACAGCCAACTTTCTGGCTGAAAACGGATTACAAAGATTTTCCCATATCTCCATACTAGGTATATCAAATTTCGAGTCTGTAGACTGAAAATTGACAGAGTTATTATGTAGCGAAAACTCCTCCGCCAATTTTGGGTCTAACCACTTTAAATTTTAGATATAGGTTCCTTTTTGTTTTTTCCCAACATACACCTTTAAACACCCGGGCAACGCCGGGCTGAAATGCTTATATATATATATATATATATATATATATATATATATATATATATATATATATATATATATATATATATATATATATATTATGGGAATTAGACCTGGAGGCGAAAGAGCAAAGTTTATTTTAATGTACCATACTTTAAAAGAACAGTGCTGCTCGTAGTGTAGATATATAATAATCTCAATAGGTATATTAATCCTAGAGCTATCTCAATAATGAGTATAAAGATTAATAATTGTAAATTATAAATCAGTTTCAAAATTAAAAACAAACAAAATCAAATTGAGTGTACGACTGTTTCAGAAACCATATTCATTTGATTAAAATTGACAATAAACTTTTTTCAAAAATTGACAAAGAATGTGTTTTTGAATGTAGTCTCCTCATCAGCACAAAGAGGTGGGGGGGGAGTTTAAGACACCAAAACAAAACTAGCAGTTTTGTAGTAAGTGGATAGTCCTTATTGAATTGCATTAGAAAATTTGTTATAAAATCCGTACGTACATAAGTGACCATATTGTTGTATTTTGCCCACGAATGGTTGAAATTTCAATATATATAAAAATATATATATATATATATATATATATATATATATATATATATATACTACACTGATCTAGTTGAAATTTTTATGGATGCTTGTTATGACAAGGTACAACGAACAAAGTATTATGGTATCCATTTGGGGATTAATAAGGATTAGTACACAATAATACCATGTTTACTCTAAAAGTTTATCATAAAGCACTTGTTCTTATCAACAGGCTACAACTTTTAGATTCAGTGAAAAGGAGCCTGAGGATATGTTACATTAAATGTCGTAAACAACTAAACGTTTATAGAATAACTAACCTGGGTTCACAACGTTGCCCGAGTGTGTGTTCCGTACCGCGAAGGAAGAAAAGAAATTTTAAAATAAGTGACCTCTTTGTCGTTGCATCCAAATCGAAAGTGGTGAAATTCAAATTAAGGCTAGTCAACCGAAAAGAGTGGATGACTTTCGAAAACGTCGGCGAAAAAAGCGATCCCTCCTTGTAGAAAAGTGTCCAGTTGAGGGTACAGAAATGAACGTTTTAGCCAATTTTTCGATATTTGTCGTTCGAACGGTAGCGCTTCAAAGCGATATCGATCTCGTGAAAATCCATCGTCCTTGTCGAAAGTTTTAGGCAGATATACATACATACATACACACATACATATATACATACATACATACATTTAAACAAACAGGTGAGATTTATATTATAGAAAACGATTCGAAAATATAGAGAATGACTTTACTTTATGTATTAGATATATAATTTGCTTTTTAATGACATAACTAGAGGCGAGTGCACCATAAAGTATGCCCTTAGGACTATGACCATTCACTATTTGGCATGCAATATCAAGCTGTAAGTAAATGTATTGACAATTTCGGCTACATTGGTTGATGAATGGTAGAGAACGTGCCAAGTATTTGTTCCAAGTATTTGTTGAATTCATGAATCTTGGTCACACAATTCATTGTTGGCAATCGTCGGGCAGACTGTTAGCAGCGACGGAGCAGTTGCGGGATGAGCAGATCTCGATTCAGTTACGTTGGAAATGCTCGGGATATGTTTTTGCATCTGCAACAATTCGACCTTTGTCAAAGTTACGTCAGCCATTTTCTTCTTCCTCGGAACGCCGCCATTACAAAATACTCAAAGCCAACTTGACATTCGAGTGCACAGGCTGTACATCGTAAACTTCAGATAGAAACGCACACAGATACATACACATATGCACACACGCGCGGCGCGCGCACACACACACACACACACACACACATATATATAGTCATCCATATGCAGTAGTGTTTCGCTGTTTCACAGCTCACCAGTACAAATAGACAAGCAACTACCTCAAGCCAGTATTGAAACCCGATCACCCAAACGATAGTCGGAGCTTCTAACCGTTGCGCTATATGCCGGCAGTGAATTAACAATGTTTTGACATTGTCCAAAGTACATAAGCTCAATTTGTTTACACAAAGAGCAATCACTTCATAATGGTAATTTGTATATCACTTCCCAAATGCTCAACCTAAGATAGGGAGCACTATAGGCATCCACATACAGTACTGTTTCGCTGTTTCACAGCTCATCAGTGCGGCTAGACAAGCAACTACCGCAAGCCATATATATATATATATATATATATATATATATATATACAGACACGTTCACTTATATATATACATATATATATATATATATAAAAGTGAACGTGTCTGTGTGTGTCTGTATGTCTGTGTGTGTACATTTCTCTACGCAATAACTCTGTCAATTTTCAGTCTACATACTCGAAATTTGATATACAGGGTACGGAGATTTGGAAAACTCTTTGGTTGTTTAGGGGTCAAGATTAAACGATTGGACCTTGAGGACTCTACCAAACTCCTCCGCCAATTTTGGGTATAAACAATTGAAATTTTAGATATGGTTAAGAGGGGCAAACATTAAAATAAGTTCAGAAGATAAAGAATAAAGTTAAATAAGAACTATATTACATGGTCAAGCTAAAAAGGGTTACAGAAAGGGGGGGATTAAGGGATAAACCAGTTCAGGCTATGAAATTTCGAAGCTAAATGTTTTTCATCAGAAGAGGAGAAAAAGCCGGCATAATATAAATGTATAGGTAAAAAGTCACCACCAATTTTGATAACAACCAGATTAGAAATGGAAAAATTTTGACATTAGAATTGGAACAAAATTTTATGGGGATGGTGTAATATGTTGGAGATAGATAAAAGTCGGCGTTTGTATTTTTTTTTTTTTCACATTTACATTTGTATAATGCCGGTTTTTATCCTCTTCTGACGAGAAGCATTTAGCTCTGACATGCCATGGCATAGGAGTTTTATATGTATACACATGTAAATTTAAATATATATAAATATATTATGCCTCACACCTTTTTTTTCATTGCTGTATATATAATGTACGGCACAATCACGTTGACACACCGGTCCTCGCCAGATCACCGAAGTTAAGCAACGTTGAGCCTCGCCAGTACCAGATGGGTGACCATTTGGGAAGGCTAGGCGCTGTATGTACCTTCTGGGAAGGTGTGGCGTGGGACCAGCACCCTCACCCTGTAAAAAGGACTCCTCGCTACAAAAACATCTACAGTTGTAGATGGCCTATGCCACTCTAGGGGCTCAAGGGCTATGGGTGTATAAATAATACGATGCGTATAAATTTTTTAAAAAAGACATATATGCCACATTATCTAGTAGATTGGAAGCTATCACTTGTTCTCACTCATCTTCTAAATTTTCGCATGTAAGCTCCAAGCGCCATGCTCGGAAACCGCAAAATCATCTAAGAAGGTAGTGTTTTTAACGGCATCACTGGGTATATGAACCTTCTTGACGCAGGTCACCTGCTATGATAGAAGCATCCCAAGAAAAACTTCGAATATGATTAATAGATGTGCTATGTATACAAATGTGATATGTATATAGATGTTATAAGTATATAGATATGACCAGACTGATATGAATAGATAAACTTGTTATTCTGATGGTTTTCGGCCCAGAACGCTTCATCATAAAATGACGACACCCGAAATGTTAACTTTTATTTGTCAGTGTACCTACACGTACTTTATATATATATATATATATATATATATATATATATATATATATATATATATATATATATATATATATATATATATATATAGGTTTGTCAGCCTATGTGGTTTTGGCTAATTGTAATTATGCGAGCGAGTTTGTATGTGTGTCGATGTACGGATATAAAACACGCGTAACTGTACATCTTTGGCTTGCGTGGGAGGTAATTCAAAACTCTTGTCTAAAATGTCAGACAAGAGAGAGAGAGTGAGAGAGAGAGAGAGAGAGAGAGGAAGAAAGGGAAAAGAGAAAGAAAGGATAGGAAGAAAGAGAAAGAGAGAGAGACAAAGAGGCTAGATATAAATAAGACAAATACAAGAGAGAGAGAGAGAGAGAGAGAGGGGGGGGGGAAGATGGAGAGAAAAAGACAGAAAAACTAAAACGAAAAAAATATCGTATAAAACGAATTAATATTTTTAAGCTTGATCTTAAGGAAGACGTTAGCCTGGTGAAGCTGTTTCTCTGAAAAGAGCCACATCGGAAACATATATAGCCGAATATATTTGTATAAATAAATATGCTATAATACAGAGACGTTCAACTTTTTTTTTATCCCATGGGCCACGAATACTAGGGAAATGTTTTCTTAACCACTTCATTAAATTACTGAAAAATAGATTTTACAAAATCATTGATTCATTAATAGTCATCAAATCGTTTTTTAAATTTTACAAAAAAAAAAAAATGTTTTAAAAAAAGTTGTATCTAATGCGATCCCTGCTCTTGGTGCTTTTTTTTTTCCAATTCTTGATAGTCAATTACAAACGTTTTGTTTAGTTTCCCTTTTTTGTAAAGACGTAAGCGACAGCTGAAAAGCCCGCTTCTACTAGCCAAGTTGTCGGAAAGGATAACTTAAAATGCTTTATATTAACGATATAAAACAATTGTGTTGATAACCAAATCAAGCTGTGGATCACCAAAATTCTCCTGTGGACCAGCGGTGGTCCACGTGGATCACGTTGAACATCACTGCTATAATATATATATATATATATATATATATATATATATATATATATATATATATATATATATATATATATATATATATATATATATATATATATATAGGTGTATGAAAATAAATTGTTTTGCCTGTTTTCTATTCTTTATATATACTAACCTTTTTAAAACAGTAACTCGATGATTGTTAGAATATAAATGCAGAGAGAGCATATACAAATGAATCAAAATTTTTGCTCGATTGTAAAGTTCAAAATCTTGTTGTTTCTCTATTAACGAAACGGGTCCATAATTGCAACGATGTTTATAGTTTGGAAAAATGATTGATAAGATAAGGAAAATGTTGGACATTGGAATCGGATAAAACTGTGGTCTATTCTCTCCCTGTCTCTTTCTCTCTCTCTCTCTCTCTCTCTCTCTCTCTGCGTGTCTCTCTTTCCCCTTCCCTTTCTCTCTCTCTTTAACACACACATACACATACGCACACATACGCGCGCACACACACAAAAACAGAAGATTTTCAGAGGTTTTGATTGGTCATTGTGTACAGGTCTTTATAAATATTGCTTGATAATGCTTAAAAGGTTTTGATGTTTAATTTAATAAGCCATAACTTTTGTTTCACCATTAATCAAATTCGGGAACCGGAAAACTCGATACTTTTGGGGTATCGGAATCAAAAAATTGTTTGCCTATTTTCCGATGCCAAAAGCGATTCTTTTAATTGTTATTTTTATTTGATTTTGTTTCAAGCAAAACCTTCAACTGCTGGTAGTAATGATAAAATAATCAATATTTATTGATTTTAAATCAACACTAAGAATAACATCGATAGATCATCCCACCGCAAAAAGTGCCCTTTAACGTTTGATAAAACAGCTGCACATTTAACATACGCTTTTACGGTAATCGGGAAATATTAGCAATTTTATAGTTAAATATTAAGAGATTTATAATGAATTGGAATCGTTAATTGAATCGGAATCGGGAATGTAGTATGGAATCGGTAATTGTATCGGAGTCTATCATTCTCCTTCTCCATATATATAATACTTACATATATATATATATCAAATATCTATATAATGCTTATATACATAATACTTCGTCTCTGTCTGTCTGTCTGTCTCTCTCTCTCTAAATATATATATACATATATATGCACACAAATGTATATATATATATTATTTAGTTTACTGCATCTTATTGTAATAAAAGTCAATACGGAATTTCAGCCAGATCGAACCAGTAGTTTCTAAGAAAAAGTAGAACAAGCAGGTAGACAGGGTTTGAAGAACATTATATATATATATATATATATATAAATATATAGTGTGTAGTAGTAGTAGTAGTAGTAGTAGTAGTAGAGAATTAGATTGATTTGTAAATCGCCACTTGTCTTCGTCTTCTTCCAACAACAACGACTATATCTCATTCCTCGCATTGTGATAGCCTTCTAAATCTCTACTACATACATATCCAACACAATGCTTCAATCAAACTACATATCAATTATTAACTATGTTTTGGCATCGACCAATATATATATATATATATATATATATATATATATATACTTGTGCCCGATATTATTCATACCCCTCGGATCTTTGAGATTTCTATAAGAATATTGCTCAAACCAGAAGGTAGACAATATTAAAGGGATTTCAAACAATAAATCAAGCATAAGCATTTAATTTAATCTCAACAAATAAATAAATTATGCAAGTTTGAAACATTATACTAAGAAAAACAATAATGGCACTAGTTCAAAATTATTCATACCTCTCTTACTAATAGTCAATAGCATGCCCTTTATTCTTAATAACTACCTGTAACCGTTTTGGATATTTATCAACAAGGTTTTTTCAAGCATCAACACTGATTTTTCACCATTCTTCAATGCAGTAGTTCTCCAAATCCCTCAAATTTCTAGGTTTCCGCTTTTTAACCTCAGTTTTCAATATGTGCCAGAGGTTTTCGATAGAGTTCAGGTCGGGACTCTGGCTAGGCCATTCCAAAATATTAATTTGATTATCCTCAAACCATTTCTTGACTATTTTGGCAGTATGTTTTGGATCATTATCCTGTTGAATGACCCAGTTTGGTCTTAAATGGAGCTTCTCCGCATCCTGTCTAATGTTTTTCTGGAGTATCTCCAAATATTGCTCCTTCTTCATGGTTCCATCTATCTTGACTAAACTACCTGGACCACTAGCCGAAAAGGAGCCCCAAAACATTAGGCTACCACCACCATGTTTCACCGTGGGTATGGTGTTCTTTGGGTGGTAAGCTTCTCCTTTCTTCCTCCAAACGTAAGAAGCATCCATATGGCCAAACAATTCAATTTTTGTTTCGTCAGTCCACAAAATACTTGAGAAAACGGACTCTGGAGAATTCACATGGGTCCTAGCAAACTTTAGACGTGTTGCAAGGTGTTTTCCGGTGTGCAATGGAGTTCTTCTTGGTCTTCTTCCTTTCAGACCATTTTCATGCAGAGTCCTTTGCAATGTTTGCCTTGATATTTTTATGCCAGAAGACTCCAGATTTTCTAAAATGTCCTTAGTAGTGGTGGTTGGATTTGCATTAACACTTCTTACAATATTCCTGGTGGCTCTAGCAGACAGTTTCCTTTTCCTTCCTCTACCAATCAAGTTGTTTGTTGTGTGGTGGCTCTGGAATTTTTTGATGATGCTCTGTACTGTTGCTGTAGGGACCTCAAATTTCTTGGAAATTGACTTGTAACCTAAACCATCCTTATGTGAATTCACAATTTTAGTCCTAAGATCATTACTAAGCTCTTTTTTCTTCCCCATTCTAATAATTTTTATTCTTTTATTGGTTTTCAGTTGATATCATTTTAATTTCTGAAAAATGCAAAAAACGAAATGAAATTAATCAAAGGTTGTATAAAAGCATTCAAAATAAGAATCAAACAGGAAACAAACAGTCAGAAACTCGATTAATACTGAAAAAATAAGGGGGTATGATTATTTTTGAACATTGCAGATTTTATAAATAGCTGTATATTTCTTTTATTACAAGTATCCCGAGATTTTAAAATGACGAAAATGATCAGAAGAGGTTTATTAAGAATATGTATCAATATGGACGTAAACAAAAAATTCTTACAAAGTTACACCTAATAAACTCAATTTTCAAGGGGGGGATATGAATAATATCGGGCACAAGTGTATATATATATATAATGTTCTTCAAAGCCTGTCTGTTTGTCTGTCTGTACCACTTTTCTTGGAAACTACTTGTCCGATCTGGCTGAAATTTGGCATTGACCTTTATTATAATAAGATTCAGCAATCTGAGTATTATGGTATTCATTCGATGCGCAGTTAAGGATTAATAGGGATTAGTCCCCATAGTACCACATTTACACTAGAAGTTTTCTTGGAAACTACTGGGCCGATCTGGCTGAAATTATTTTTTTTTATCTAGAACCCAACATTTTTCGTCTTCAGTATAGATGTTAAAACAGGTCTACCTCGTGGAGGACTCGAACTTACGAACCCGGGTCTTGTAAAACTACGTTGTTAACCTCTCGGTTGGTAGACGAATGCTGTATACTTAGAATCGTTGAAATTAAAACATATCCTCCTGTGGTAACTTTGTTTTTTATTTGTTATCTCCTCTTTTATATATATATATATATATATATATATATATATATATATATATATATATATATATATATATATATATATATATATATATATATATATATATATGTATATATAAAACATGCATATAAATAAATGTATATATATATATATATATATATATATATATATATATATATATTTATCCACTAACACATGTTTCGTCGTATACGCTTCATCAGAATGGTTGAATCTAGCGAGATTCGAAATCGGGACCCCAGAGTAAGAAGCACCAAATTCCTTCCACTAGACCATCTCGCACGACTGTTTGGACATATCATGATTTTCGTAGATGTTATTTATTTGCTTTTGTTTTTGCGATACGTTTTGAATGAATTCAATTATTTATACAAAAGTGCATTTTTACCTAAATGCAAGTTGAGAATAATTTTCCCTTTTACCAATTTTGTACCCTCAAATGGGGAGCGACATATATATTGTTTTTAAAATATAATTATCTACTGACACATGTTTCGTCGTCTACGTTTCATCAGAGGGACTGAATCTCTCATATAAAACTCTGTGTGTGTGTGTGTGTGTGTGTGTGTGTGTGTGTGTGTGTGTGTGTGTGTGTGTGTGTGTGTGTGGTCATGAATACGCTCCTATATGGTTGACTATTTTAAAAAACTAATTACATATAATGATAGAAGATGTATCGAGACACAGTAATGGGTATGTTTGATCTGGCAGATCGGTGGTTCATTAAAATTGTGGGGTCTTCGTTCGCGCCTGGTCCACAAAGTATGGAAATAAAAAATTTAAAAATGAAAAAAAAGAAAAACGTTTACAAGTGTTTTTGATATAGATGTACATAATAATACTTTGATAAGTATGTTTTAACTTAAATAGGGAAGGTATAATAAAGTTGTGGAGTCTGCGTTTGCGCCTGGCCTCCATAGAATGGAAATAGGTACAAACTTTAATAAAGACGTTTTATATCTATCTGCGTAAGTATACTTCGATAATTATTTTTCAGTTTGAAGAAATATGGTATAATAAAATTATGGGGTGTTCGTTCGCGCCTGACCTCCATAGAATGGAAATATATCACAAAGTTTAACAAGGTTTTTTAATATAGATCCACAGAATATTGTGATAAGTGTTTCATTGTGAACAGGTATGGTATAATAAATTATGGAGTTTATCTATTTTATTTTTACTTTCATCATATTTTGCTTTGGTTTTGATACCCCCAAATTCGAAGCTATATCTTTACAACCCTTCCTTTTCATAACCTGTCATACTTTCATAAATCAGAGTTAATTTCCTGTAGGCTGTTTTTGAACCCAGTCAACGACGGGTACTTTTGCTAGTATATATATATATATATATATTTGTGTGTGTGTGTGTGGATGAGGGAGAGATTGAGAGAATATAAAAATACTTATTTTATAATAAAATAAAATACGCACCACATGCGCTTGAAAGCCAAATCACAACGTATTATTAGGAAAATAAACAAATATTTTACTTGTTTCAAATTTATAACATAAATATAAGAACATAAAGAAAGAACATAACATACTGAGGATGGAGTATAACTCTGAAATATATTTATGTTATAAATTTCAAACACGTAAAATATATTTCAGAGCTATATACTACATCTTTAGTATGTTGTTTTCTTTCTTTTTCTTTTTTCTTCTTTCTCTCCATGTTATAAAGTTAGAGAAAGAAATGTTTGTTTGTAAAGAGCCGCGCGTTGTATCTCAGCGGTTGTATTTTGAAATGTCGGAACAGTTCGAAGGCAACGTGAGAATAACGTCGAGGGTGTGGATTCTTTACAACTCTTTGCAAACAGACATATCTTCCTCAAACTTTACAACATGGAGAGAAAGAAGAAAAGAAAAAAGGAAAGAAAACAACATACTGAGGATGGAGTATAACTCTGAAATATATTTATGTTATAAATTTCAAACAAATAAAATATTTGTTTATTTTCCTAACATTACGTTGTAATTTGGCTTTCAAGCGCACTTGATGCATATTTTATTTTATTCAAATTAAATCAACGTTTCCATATGGAACTCACACCCGTGACGTTATTTTATGTAGTTCGAATCGATTATTAACCTATAACTCATATGTTGCCTTATTTCTTTGTAACCCTTTAAGGTCACAAGACGGGCAAACTAGGTCACTCTGGATTAATTATTACAACGTGTCCAATACATTTGCCTGGGACTGAATCTCGGCATTAATATCTATACTCTCCGCTAGACGCAAGGTCACGCCGACAAGTTGTAAATGGTGTCCGGAATGTTTCTGGTATTTTTGGTCATCAACTTTTATGTTCAATCATCCCAAAACTGAAAAGAACGAGAAACGACAGCTTCCGTTACAGAAGAAAGAAAGAAAGAAAAAAAAAACACATTTTCTTGGAAAGAACCAAAGACATTCTTGGAAGGGAGCGTCCGTTTACAGTGATCTGCTTCATAAGTAATTCTACAGAGGAAGAGTTGCTGTAATCTGATCCTTGGTATTAATGGATACAGACCATTTCATTCGCTCGTTCAATAATTAAGGCGACAACAACAACAACAACAACAACAACAACAATAATAATAGTAATTTCTTCTGATTATTATCATTATTATTATTATTATTATTATTATTATTATTATTATTATTATTATTGCCACCCAAATTTCAGTGAAGACCACTGCTCACTTCCAATGAGAAATCTATGATAAACGGCTGTTGTGATAACGAAATTTTATCTGCAAAGGTTATTGAAAAATATGGGAGTACTGGAAATCTGGGGAGACTTGTTGTCACTCAGACTTCAGAGATCACCACAAATGATTGCTTCTGTGACTACTCCCAGTGGGTAATTATTATTATTATTATTATTATTATTATTATTATTATTATTATTATTATTATTATTATTATTATTAATAATAATAATAATAATAATGTAAGAGAGAATTAGAAAGGACAATAGAAATGAATGAGAGAATTGGAAAAACCACACGGAATCTAAATTATATAGCAGACACCTAATAGAAAGTATAAATACATGGGCAATATCAATAGTAAGATACCCTGGACCGTTCATAGAGTGGACTAAAGAAGAACTGAGACAGTTCGATCAGAAACCAGGAAACTCATGACTATGAACAATGCACTACACTCAAGGGACGATGTTGACCGACTTTACGTGATAGAGAAAAACGACGAGAGAGAACTGGTTTGTATAGATGACTGTGTGAATGACACACAAGAAAAGGACTAGAAAAATACATAATGTAAAACACTGAAAGGATAATAGTGTCAGCGAGAGACACCGGAAAAATCAACAAAACACAAACAAAGGATGAAACAAGAAAAGAAAAATGGGAAGAGAAACAACTAGATGGAAGATTCATAAGCATAACAAAAGATGAGAAAAACGAAAATCCCTGGACATGGATGCAAAAAGGACATTAAACTGGGAGCTGAATCCCTAATAACTGCAGCAAAAGATAACTCCATAAGAACCAACCACTTCAAAGCAAAAATCGACATAGCACAAGAAAACCGCAAATGCAGACTCTGCGGACAAAGAGACGAAACGATAAACCATATAATAAGTGAATGCAGCAAGCTTGCTGAAAAGGAATACAACGAATAACAATAATAAAAGCAGCTGAAATATTAAGGAAACCCCTTGAATGCGAAGACTAATACACATGAGTCACATGCGCGGACCAGACTAACTGCTGCACAGGCAAAACATGAAGAAGCCTTACATGGGACCAAGAACATTGGAGCTGTATATCTATAAGTGCTCTATCGCCTCACCCACTCCCTCCCATTGCCCTATAAATGCCCCCCCCAAAAAAAGTGATGTCAAATAGTCGAAAAGGGTCAAGGAGTATGGGAAAGACCGAGTGGAGGGCGCTGACCAGACCTCTACTGGACAAGTGCAAAGAGAACTAGGACCTTGGGAGGCGTATTGCCACTCAAATTCTAGTGGAGACCAATGGCCGCTGCCAGCGAGAAATTAATGATAAGCGTCTGTTGCAAAAATGCAAATTTATTTGCAAATGTTATCGAAAGAGGTAGAGAGTACTGGAAATCTATGCTGATGACACTACCATTTATGGTAGCACATCTAAGACAGTAAACGACCAAGTTCTCTCTGATTGTCTCCCCTCTGATCTTGAGCACGTGGTACAATGGGGAAACGACTGGCTGGTTACTTTTAATGCATCTGAAACCAAGCTTCTTTCTTTACATCATCAACATTCTGATCCACATCTGGCATCAATTGAAATGAATGGCTCTCGTCTTCAGGAGGCCTCAAGTTTTGACAAGCTTCTGGGCTTGACCATTACTCCTGATCTTAGATGGAATACGTACATCAAATCTGTGTCCAAGGCCGCTGGAAAAATGGTGGGATCTTTCTATCGATCCAGTAGATATCTCACTACTGATGCAATTCTCTATCTATATAAGAGCCAGGTACGTCCAAGGATGGAATACTGTTGCCAAATTTGGGTAGAAGCTGCTAGAAAGGACTTGTCCTGCCTTGATAGAGTTCAAAATAGACTTCGTAGCCTCGTAGGAGATGTCCTTTTCTCTTCCCTGAAACCTCTATCTCACAGAAGAGATGTTGCGAGTTTGTCTTTGATGTATCGTTATTTTCATGGAAAGTGTCCGACTGAGCTTCAGTCCATGGTCCCCCCTCGCCTAACTTTCACAAGAAACACTCGTCTAGCTGAAAACACTATCAATAATTCCCCCCACTCTTTATCTGTGCCTAAACCTAAACGTAGATTCCATGAACAAAGCTTCTTTCTTAGAACTGCACGCCTGTGGAATTGTCTTCCGTTTTCCTGCTTTCCGGCTGACTACAATATGGTTGTCTTCAAGTCTAACGTAAACAAGTTCTTGATGAGCCGTTCCATATAAGTTAACAAATTTACCGAATTTTCATTACTAATGATTACTATTTTGTCCAATTTCTACTGTACACTCTTTAACCCTTATCATCGAGTGGCCTCTTGGCCTTGATAATGTGTAAAAACATCTGGGGAGGCTTGATGTCACTCAACTTACAGGAAACACCACAGATTGTTTTCAAGGAAAAATCTTTCATGACCTGTGTAGAATGCTATTTGTGAGCCAATAATAATAATAATAATAATAATAATAATAATAATAATAATAATAATAATAATGATAATAATAATAATTATAATTCCTGTATGCCTATATTATGCTGACCGTTATAACCTGTAATTCTTATTTGAAATCAGAGACACGCCCAAATGCATAGAATTATGCAAGCTTCTTTTGTTTCAGCTCGTTTGACTCGTTGGTCTAGTAGTCTTCATCAATTCCCTGTTTTGGTACCTCATTGTAATACAGCTTCCTATTCCATTCGCTTCTTTCTAAGAATTGCAGTCTTGTGGAACTCTCTCCATCTGACCGTTTTCTACCAACTTATAACCTTGGCCTTTTAAAGACTAAGGTCAATAATCATCTTCTGTCTTTGCGATAACCATCTTTCTTAATTTTTAGTTGCTTACATCAAGTGGCTTCACGCCTTGTCTGGAGTGATTTCCACGTGAAAAATATGCTAAAAACCTAAGTTCGCACAAATAAACATCGGGCGACACCTGACGGCTTGATTCTGTTTGAATTGGTTTCCTCGAGTATTTCTAGAACCAAGTACTCAAATGAGGGCCCCACATGAAGGTTGCCAACATTGATATTGAAAGATGTGCTATGAGACTGTCACGATTGGAACTAGGCGCAGCCAGATCGTCAGTTCACGCCCGTATTCATTTCACTCCGTCACAACCACTGATGTAAAAGATGAAAAAAAAACGCTGAAATGAATAAATAAGGCGAGAAGTGGCGAAGGGAGGGTGCAAGGAAAAAGAAGAAAAGGCGGCTAGTAGTAGAAAGGAGGAGGAGGAGGAGGAGGAGGAAAATAGAAACACAGAGCACAAGGCTTGCATGAAATAATGAATGGGTGAAAAATTGATTGCTGCATTAAAAGAGTTAAATAATAAAAACATCAAAGAATTTAAAAAGAGAAAAAAAAAAGAAATGAGGAAAAAATGAATGAGACAAAAAAACAAAACAAAAAAAACAACGAAAATCTAAAATGGCGTCTCCGCCTCTACGTGAGAAACTAGATACTAGATTGGGATTCACCTGTCTGCCAAAATGTCACCATCCTACAAACTCGGTTGATGTTTGTGTGTGTGTGTGTGCGTGTGTGTGTGTGCGCGTGTATATATATATATATATATATATATATATATATATATATATATATATATATATATATGTGTGTGTGTGTGTGTGTGTGTGTGTATATATATATTAGAGAGAGAAAGAGAGAGAGAATCGGGTGGGGATGCGAGAATAGGGTGGGGATGCGAGTGTTAGTGAACATTTGACGCGACCAAATATTTGGCGGTAACGAAACCGAAAGCTGCTCACGTAGGTGGCAGACAGTTACAGAGTAGAAATAAAATAATGTAATCACGGGTAGGATGCTCTTTTTAATAGATTCTCCAGACAACCTAAGTATCGGGGATTTTAGAAGTATTGACATATACAAGTGACAATAGCTATGATTTGGATTTGACCTGATATGTAGCTTTATATATATATATATATATATATATATATATATATATATATATATATATATATATATATATGCAAGTGTCTGTCTGTGTATCTGTGTGTCTGTGTGTGTACATTTCCCTACGCAGTAACTCTGTCAATTTTTAGTCTACAGACTGGAAATTTGATATACAGGGTACTGAGATTTGGGAAAATCGATGTTATCGGTTTTCGGCCAGAAATTTGGCGATTAAGGGTCAAAGTTCAACGATTTGACCTTTGAGAACTCTACCAAACTCCTCCGACAAATTTCAGTCTAAACACTTGAAATTTTAGATATAGGTTCAGTTAATAACTCGATTTGAGCTCAAAACAGGACATTTTAAGGGGTAAAATAGGGGCCAAAATTTAAAAAATTGACCACTTTTTCTTTTTTTTTCTTTGCTCAACATACATCTTCAAATACCCGGGCAACGCCGGGTACCCATACTAGTATCATATATAGAAATAGAAATATATATAGAAAGAATATGAAGAATGAAAAAGCGATAACAATATAAACACATACTAAAGCATATAGATTGATTAATTTGTTCAATATAGATATTACATCAGTTCAGGGTGTACAATACATAAAACCATTTATACCTAGGTATTTCGAAGCCTAATGCTTCTCATCAGAAGAGTAGAGAAGATGTTAGGTAACATATTAGAAATGCAACGTTTAGCGATAACTGCATTCGGAGCAAAGTAATAGGGCGTGAGCGGGAAAACGTCATAGATTGAAATTGTTAGCGGAAGGGAAATAGGAGAACCACAATGCGATATAGGAAGAGTATACCTGACATTTAAAAATGTAGATAGGCGGATACCACCTATGCCATGGTGGGGTATGAGGTGAGTGTTACATATATTTGCATCTATACTATAGCATCTATACTATATATATATATATATATATATATATATATATATATATATGTGTGTGTGTGTGTGTGTGTGTCTCGGGAAGAATATAGAAGTGATTTCTTAATAATACGGAGTTGTGGATATATATATATATATATATATATATATATATATATATATATATATACACACACATATATATATACATATATATACATATATATATACACGCACACACACACACACATCCACTTATCTTGTGTTTCCTTTTTTAAAATTAAAGATGTCTTTTAACATGTTTTATTAATCATTTGTTCATATATATATATATATATATATATATATATATATATATATATATATATATATATATATATTGAGACAAGTGTTATTAAAAAGCGTTGAATTTTTGTTTCACTCTTTTCTTTTTTTTTACCTTCTCCAATCTCCGAATGATTTCTTTTTAGCGAGCGCTTTCGATAGGAATACTTCCATCATCCTCAGGCATATTGTGTTCTAAAAATTGTTTTTTAATTATATACACGTATATTTTTGTCACGGTCACCTGGTGGCTTATTACGAGTTAGGTGAGAAACTTATGGATTCAACCTAAACAACATAACAAAATATGAGTTCTGTACCACGCAAAAAAAAAGAAATGACCCATTCCATCATTTGTGCTCCCCCCTCCCCCCCATTTAGCCCCCAAAGTCCCTAAAGCCTTAACATATTTGAATTTGACTTCAGCACCATGCAAAACCGCTAAATAGACATATAACGAAAATTTTGGACGACTATGGTAAAATAAACACAAATATTGAGTGTTTTTATTAGTTCTTAAAGAGCCCCTGGGCCACACCCAAGGGTTATCGCAAAGTATAGACAAACAAATTTTTATAGAAATCAGTTAGTTATAATTTTTCAGAAAGTTTTATAAAAATACAAGCCATAATATTTTCTTTTTCTTTTTTTTTAATAAGCACAAATGTCTTAATTTTAGCAATTTTAACCCGAAAGGCACTCCTAGGGGGCAACCGGAGCTTTCCCGGAAAATGTTTGTGCAAAATTTCAAAAAATTCCAAGATGTAGTTATTGAGAAAAGTGCGGACAAACGAACGGACGAACGGACAAGGGTGAATTTACAGGTCCACCCTCCTTTTGACGGGTTAGGGTTAGGGTTAGGGTTGACGGGGGATCAAAAATTGCTAATGGAGGAATAAGGAAATATTGGAGTGTGTGTTTATGTGATTTGCAATTTCACAAGGTAAAAAAAAAAAAAATGGAGAGGAAGAAGACACGAGAAGATGATAGAAACCAAAAACAAAATATAGATAGATACATATGTCATGTACCATTTTAAGATATTTTCTGTGCTCTTGAAAAAGCCCAAGGCAGAATGGGAGAAACGTTGAGTATTTTGAGTCTCCTTTTCTATTTTTAATTCATATCGTCAGATGTGTTTTATCCTTTTAATCATCATATATTAGTGATGGGAAGATTCCAATATTTTTTCCGATTCCGGTACAATTACCGATTCTTTTCTAAATTACCGATTCCGGTACAATTACCGATTCTTTTCTAAATTACCGATTCCGGTACTATTACCGATTCCGATCATTTTTTTCAATTTCAAAATATAGAATTACTTTTTTTTTTTTTCGGGGGAGGGGGTCGCATCACCTAAACTAAATAGATGCAATATTTACGCATATTTCGCAAATGTAAAAATATAGATTTTAGTTTTATTCGTAGTTTACAATCAAGGAATATTTGTCATTGCGCCAGTAACCTGAGCCGTGGAACGAATATGTTTTAAACAAAGACAAAGATATAAAAAAAAAAACAACAACAAAAAAGCGCTTTTGGGCATCCGAAAATGAGCACATATTTTTCGACTTTGGATACTGATTCCGATACGCCAAGAAAAAGTACCGATATTTTACATTCCCTATTCTGATACGATTGTGCCAACACTAGTATATATATATATATATATATATATATATATATATATATATATATATATATATATATGTGTGTGCGTGTGCATATATATGTGCGTGTGTATATATATATATATATATGTATATATATATATATATATATATATATATACAAATACATACATATACATATATATATCCAAGTACATATAAATACATATATATATATATATATATATATATATATATACAAACACACACACATTTTATATATATATATATATATATATATATATATATATATATATATATATATATACTAGCAAAAGTACCCGTCGTTGACTGGGTTCAAAAACAGCCTACAGAAAATGGACTCTGATTTATGAAAGTACTAGCGGGGGGGGGGGTACCCGGCGTTTCCCGAGTGTTTGGAGGTGTGTGTAGTCGGGCGGGGGTGGGGGTGTTAATGAAAACCTAAGAATAAGCGAAGTAAAAAAAGAAAACAGAAAAACGAACGTTAAAACTTATTTGAAAAATAAAGTGGGGGGTACCCGGGCGGTGGGGGGAGGTAATCAAAACAAAAAACACACAAAAAAAACTAACGTAAGGCAAATGAACGATTTTAAATGTAAAAATCTGAAAAACAAACACCAAAAAGAAAACAGAAAAACGAACGTTAAAACTTCTGAAAAAAAAAAAACACGTGAAAAATGGTTTTAATAAGCCTGTTTCGATATTAAAATTTAAAAAATCGGTGGGTACCCGGGTGTTTTTTGGGTGTCGGTCGGGTGGGGGTTTTAATGAAAACGTAAGAATAAGCGAAGTAAAAAAAAAAAACACTCAGAAAAACGAACGTTACGTAAAAATGGCTTAAATAATCCTGCTTCAATATTAAAATTTAAAAAATAAAAAAAGACACACCACAATTCGAACTCGAAACGTTTAGATAATGAACCAACGCTCTAACAAACTGAGCTAACACGACGTACACGAAATTGTGTCAGTTCTTCAAATATTTAAACTAAATCAGGTTATGACGTCAACTGACGCATGCGTAGAACCGATCTCGTCATGAGAGGACGGTTTTTGCTGACCCTCCCCTTGTGGAAAAGTGCCGATTTCAGGGTGAAAGAAATTAACGTTTTTGGCCAATTTTTTTATATTTGTCGGGCGAAGGATTGCGCTCTGATATGAGACCTAATTTGTGAATTTGTGTTCTGTTTTTCGAAAGTTTTTAGCAGACACACAAACATACACATATACATACATACCTTTTCGCTTATATATATATAGATGATAGGTTATGAAAAGGAACGGTTGTAAAGAGATAGCTTCGAATTTGGG
>NC_136502.1:88989540-89007040 GCF_053919585.1 Euprymna scolopes
TATATATATATGAGCAAACAGTTAATAAAATATGTTAAAAAACACTTTGAAATGAGTTAAAAACATATTTAATCTGAAAAGGAAACACTAGATAAATGGATAGTCCTTAATCCGCAGAGTTTCAAAGAAATACTTTTCTTCTCATCAGAGGGTAGGAATTAGCAAAATGCGGGATCGGATTTTGCATACAGAAGTATTTGATGAAACAGCAAGTAAGTCAAAGATTTTACTTGAAAACAAAAAAGTGAAGCAGAGGGAATATGGTGAAGAAAAAGGTGATTACACATGAATGGATAGTCTGGTGGAAGATAAAAAATCCAGTGACGGTAAAATCCAAATGTAAAACTTCAAGAAAGTTAAAAGAAATTCCATTTGTACAAGTAAAATCCAGGAAAATCCCGTAATTGGAAGAAGATGGTCCATAATAATCCAAAGGCAGAAATCCATGGAATAATTCACAAAAAATTGTACAAGGAAAAAAGAAAAGATTCCAATAATATTAATAAAAGAAAAAGAAAATATGCTTTTCACTCACTTCCGAGACATAAAAATAAATAAGAAAGATCATGGCAGAGAAAAAACAAAAACAAAAAAAAAACAAATAAAAAAGATGATAAAGTTAAAAATAAAAAAGAAATATATATATGTTATATATATGTATATACACACACACACACACACACACACACACACACATATATATATATATATATATATAAATATATAAAATTAACTCATTTTTTCCCGTGTGAGTTTAACCTTAATAGGATTAAAAATCAAGACATTACATGCAAATATAATGTGAACACGCTGCAGCACAGGATCACTGCCAAAATCGCTAAGATTCAATGGAAGTTGCAACATCTTTTCTCTCTATTAGATTCCTTTTCCCGCTCCCCATTTACACTGCATCGGATGCGTTCACGAGGAACAGTACGAGGAAATACCGGTTTGGAATCGTACAAGGTTATTTTTTTTTTTTTTTTTACATAGGCATCACCGCATTATCAAGGCCAAGAGGCCACTCAAGGATAAGGAAAGAGTGTACAGTAGAAATTGGACAATATAGTAATCATTAGTAATGAAAATTTGGTAAATTTGATAACTTATATGGAACGGCTCATCAAGAACTTATTTACGTTAGACTTGAACACAACCATATTGTAGTCAGCCAGAAAGCAGGAAAACGGAAGACAATTCCACAGGCTTGCAGTTCTAAGAAAGAAGCTTTGTTCATGGAATCTAAGTTTAGGTTTAGGCACAGATAAAGAGTGGGGGGGGAATTATTGATAGTGTTTACAGCTAGACGAGTGTTTCTTGTGAAAGTTTGGCAAGGGGGGACCATAGATTGAAGCTCAGTCGATTGATTGATGCCGTTTTTTACAAACATTTTCTTTCCCTGATTTATGCTTTCTGTTTTTACCCAAAATAAAATAGAAATAAAAATAAAACATAAAAAGAAAACGCGATTATTATTATTGTTTTCTTTTTGCTTTTTTTTTTAGTTAGTGGAAAACGCAAGCTGCGGGACTAACCAGTTCTTACTTCCGGTTTTAACGACTCTAACGACTTGAAATATAATTATACATTTATTTATTATTGCTTGCAACTAAACATTTGTTTTTACACACACAATTAATTCTTTACTATTTATTATTACAACGCAACGATGTCGTGAATTCACTGGCATTATATTAAAATTTAAATTAATACAAATAAATTCATTTAGAATTAGTTCACGGCGGAATTGATATTTGACCTAATTCACTTTTTAGTTAATTCATCACGTTTTTTTTTTTTTTTCGTTTTTTTGGGGTTTTTTTTTGCGCTTTCGACTCAATGATTCGCGTTCGAGCCCCCCCCCCCATCAAACTTTTTGGGGATTTTTCAAACACCCGGGCACCGTCGGACCGTTCGTATTGTATCAGGTTCATTTTTTTAATTGTTTTTTTTTTCAGGATTTTTTTTTTTTGATAGTTTTAACATTGTTTTTTTTGTTTCTTTTAAACAGAGTAATTACTTCGCTTTGTTTTCATTTTGCCCCCCCCCAACCACACACGCATCTAAAAACTCGGGAAATGTGTGTGTACGTACGGAATAATTACGTTGAAACACAAGTTCTCGTTAGATTACTTAAGTTAAGCAACGTTGACCCTAGTCAGTACTAGATCGGTGACCATTTTGGAATACCGAGCGCTCTATGTACGAAAAGCCGCAGGAGAACCAAACCTAAGGTCGTCGAACCTCCTGTATATATATATATATATATATATATATATATATATATATATATATATATATATATATATATATATATATATATATATATATATATATCTTGAGAGAATTAGACCTAGAGTCTAAAGAGCAGAGTTTATTCTAATGTACTAGTAAATATATTAATACTATTAAAAGAAAGCAGTGCTCATTGTACTGTAGATATATGATAATCTGGATAGGTATAGATATCCTGGAGCTATTTTAAAATATTTAAAAAATAAAAAATGCTAGTTTTATTTTGCTCTCTCTTACCTCACCCCATTTTTTTTTTTTTTGCTGATGAGGAGACTTTGTTTAAAGAAAATCTTTTATCAAATTATTGCTCAAGACATATCGTCTATTTCAATAAAAACATCGTTTCTGAAACGATCGTACAATCTATTGATTTTGTTTGTTTTCCTTTTGAAACTGATTTTTTATTCAAAATTATGAATCGTTTTACTCAATATATATATATATATATATATATATATATATATATATAATTCTAATCTCTAAAATTTGTCCTTTTCTAATGTGAATGTTTTCAAAGTCAATGTGGTCTTTTTACGTTTACCTTTGTATTTTGCTTTCTCGTCTCTTCTGATGAGAAGCATTTAGCTTCGAAATGCCATGGCCTAAAGCAACACAAACACACACACACACATATATATATATTTAATTTGTCTTTACATAAGCATTAATTAGTTTGAAAATGTAACTTGCTCTACTTCCGTATTAAGCATTCTTGTATAAACCTCGTTAGATTTCACTGCTTTCCCTACCTTTGAAAAATAGCAACCTCAAATTATATATATACTAGCATGGCTGTCCGGCTTTGCCCGGGTGTTTGGAGGTGTGTGTTGAGCAAAAAAAAAAAAGCGGTAGTTGGAAGACAGGCTTGAACCCTTACCGCAAATGAGGAAAAGAATGGGGAAAAACATGACGTCTTTGCTGTTACGACCACCACCAGGCCGGAAATGACGTAGGTTCAAATTAAGGCTAGACAATCGAAAAGAGGGGATGACTTTCGAAAATATCGGTGAAAAAAGCAGCCCTTCCTTGTAGAAAAGTGTCCAGTTGAGGGTGAAGAAAGTAATGTTTTTAGCCAATTTTTCGGTATTTGTTATCTGCTTCAAAACGATACTGATCTTATGAAAAGGGTCAAGCTTCAAAACGATACTGATCTTGTGAAAATCTGTCGCCTCTGTCGAAAGTTTTAGGCAGACATGCAAACATACATACATACATTTATATATTGGTAGCTCAAATTTTCGACCCGAACCGATTAAAAAGCTTGCTTTATCTCTGAATACCCTTTATGTAAAATTTCAAATGTTTAGACCAGAAATTCTTTGAGTAATTTGGGAGAGACCGCAGAGGTTAACTTTAAAAAATTTTTTTACCCCTATTATGACCCCTTAACATTTATTGTTTTGGGCTACAATCAAGTTATTAAGTTAGATCCATGTCCAGAAAACCTATATCTAAAATTTCAAGTGTTTATACCCAAAATTGGCGGTGGAGTTTGGTAGAGTTCTCAAACGTCAAATCGTTGAACTTTGACACCTTAACAGCCAAATTTCTGACCGCCGTATATTAAATTTCGAGTCTGTAGACTGAAAATTGACAGAGTTATTGTGTAGGGAAATGTACACAGACAGACAGACAAACAGACAGCCACTTTCACTTTTATAGATATATAGATATATACCTGTGTGTATACATTGGTCTTTATAATAGACGTATCGAATCTTTTTGTCTATCTTTCTCTCCCTCTTCTTCTTCCTCTCTTTTTTTTCTTTGATTGTCTACCTATCTGTTTCCCTGTCTCTGCATCATCTTTCTCTTTCCTCTCGTGTCTTCCCCCTCTCTCTGTCTCTCTCTCTTTCTCTCTCTCTCTCCCTCTCTCTTTCCATCCAAATTTCCGACATTGAACAGCTGGTTAATTAATTGTTAGTTACCCATCTTACAAATAGACTTCGAGCATCTGCATAGATACTTTTAATATGAAAATGAGAAATCGAAATCGCAACCGCCACGCCCCATGTTATCCACATCTTTCACCTTTTTTTTTCCTCCACCTCCTTGTCCCCTCTCCTCCCCCCCTCTCTCTCTCTCTCTCTCTCTCTCTTTCGCTATATATATATATCTCTCTCTTTCTCTCTTTCTCTCTCTATCGGGCCTAATGTCCGGACGAACATTTGGAAAGGTCCCACATCTTTCGCCTTTTGCCTCCACCTCCTTGCCCCCCTCCCTCTCTCTCTCTCTCTTTCTCTTTCTGTCTCTTTCTCTCTCTTTCTCTCTTTATCTAGCCTAATGTCCGGACGAACATTTGGAAAGGTCCCACCATACTCGATTCGAAGAGGCTTGGGTAGGCCCTATCTTTCAGCCATATCGCATTAAAGTAACATTCCTTGATGGACATCGCTGATATGACTGAGCTTAAGATGGCCATGGCCAGGTTTAGGGGAGGGTGATGAGCGGACGGGACGACTGAACGGAGATGAGAAAGGCCCGTCTAGATCAGTTACTGGACATTGTATGAAGGTCATGAACTTCGGAGAAGGTTTGCAGTCGGCAAAAGTTTTACCTCACATAGCTGACATTCCAAATTGTCCCTTCCTCATCATTTTCATCTTTTATGTCTTTCTTTAAATACAGTGAATAGACCATGAGCTCGAGCAAATGCAGCCAGCACTAAAAGTGCTCAATATGATTAAGACAGAGTTGTTAATTGCTAAAATAATCCATGACTTCGTTGAACCAAACCGACAATAGACATTAAACATCAATTGATAAAAAAAAAAAATCCTCAAATTTCAGTTTCTATATTTCTAGTATATTTTAAGCGGCTTTTAGAATTTTTTCCTCGACGTCAAAGCCAACAGAGTCTAGAGCATTTGAAAAAATAAACTTTTCCCTCTTGACTACGGTATACTGCTGGTCATGTGCAGTTCTATGAGGTCTATCTTCTTAAGCTTTGTCTCCTTTTCTTTGAGAGGGTGTTAGCTTATTTTAAATTACCTGAGGCGCCCATACCTGGGAATGTCGACGAAGTGATCCAGGTATTTTTTTTTAGGCCAAAATGCTCTTCATCTAGAGCGCTGGCTTTTCAATCCCACTTTCCGACACTTGTGTCACATCTTCCCTGCGTGGGGGAGACATAAATACCTACCTCTCATTTAAAAATTAAAATATTTCAGATCTGCATTAAACTTGATTCATAGTCATAACAAGCCAATTAAGCAAGATTCCGTGAATTTCAATTTCTCCTTAAGAGTCATTAAGCTTTAATCTGTACATTTTAGACATGTTCTTGAATCCAAAATCATGAAATGGATATTGATCAAAATTGGAATAAGGATTCAACACATAAGGTTTTGTATAATCTATATATCTATAAAAGTGAGAATGTGTATGTGTGAATACAATTCTCAACCTATATACTCAACGAATTTTTATCTACAGACTCGAAATTTCGTAAGTAGGGTATTCAGACACGTGGGAATTTTTTTAAAATCAGTTTTCACCCGAAAAAGGGACTGCTACAGGGGCCAAGATTAGAAAAATTGGTATTTGGAGGTGGGGGGGTCATCGGATTTTTATCTGTTAGTCAACTGTTTCATGACTGCGCATACATGAATCGTTCACATGACAGCTTTCTGATGTTAAGAACAAGTAGGTCTGAAAACACTTTTTTAGGATCATATCAAGCTGGCCTAATAGTTATCATACTTGACACACTGTCTTTAGATTTTGGTTTCGATTTCAGCTCGAATATTTTTTTTTTTACTTAAAGAAGTTAACTGTTTAGAAAAAAAAAACATAATTGCATACACATGTCTCAGTTTCTGTACGAATTAACATATAATATTTATATATATTTTGCGACCGGGAAGCGTCGAGCGGCCTGCATATTTTTTTAATTTTTTATTTTAGTCTTCGCTCAAAAAACAAAACAAAACAAAAAAAAAACACAAAAAAAAAAACAAATAAAAAAACATTGTGTTGCTAAACTTTCTGTTAGCGGAATAAAATTTAATGGTCCTGGGAAGTGTAATCTTCTAGTTGTGTTATTGTATTGTAATATATATATATTTAAAACAATACATATGCCGCTCCCATATTGGAGGTACCAAATTAGTCAAAGGGAAAATTATTCCTAACTCGCATTTAAGTAAAAATGCACTTTCGTATAAAAAAATTGAATTCGCTCAAAAAGTATCGCAAAACAAAAAACAAATAAATAACATAATATATATATATATATATATATATATATATATATATATATATATATATATATATATATTTAAATTGTAATTCAATGAATTTCAAAAGACTCTCATTGAAATGAAATGAAGTGGTTGAGTTTCATATCAAAGAATTTTTATTATTCTAAGCAAGACAAAGAATGTTTTAGAAAGTTTATCTCCTTAACCTATAGGGTTTCGATGTCTACCATCTCATCAGAGGAGTGAAAATATTAGCAAATAGTTATAAAGGTATGCACCCTATTTGCTAAAGTCAGTGAGACATGGAAAGTCAAAGTGAAAACATTATATTTATCAGAAGTTCTGTGGCAGGAGTATTTGTAGAAAAACCTACAATCTCACGTTTACATAACCACTGATTGTTAAATAAAAACTACTCCGAAGTATATATATATATATATATATATATATATATATATATATATATATAAGAGTAGGTAGTAGTTTGCTTGAAGCATTGTTGGCAAAGGAATATATGGAAGTTTTAAAAGCCAAAAACAATGCGAAGAAAGACTGGAATCATGAAAGTAAAGTGTTTGTTTTTCTTTTCTTTACTTTCATGATTCCGGTCTTTCTTCGCATTGTTTTTGGCTTTTAAAATTTCCATATATATATATATATATATATATATACAGAGAGAGAGAGAGAGAGAGAGAGAGAGAGAGAGAGAGAGAGAGAGAGAGAGAGAGAGAGATAATCTACAAATTTCTATAATGTAGGTGTAGGATTTTGCTGGTTGTCTGGTTAGTCGGGGGTATTTACGTTAAGGGGGCACAAGTGATTTCAGTTCGTCAGAACACCTTTTATTAAAATACTTGTGAAACAGGTATAATGATGTAATATTCTTCGTACCAATTGCCTCAATGCATTTGTTCCAATTCATGTTATCTGTGAACGTTAAGCTGAGTAATTTAATCGAAGTACTTTCAGGCAGTGTATCATTAGTCATGACAATCGGGGTTGAAAACGTTTCTTGTAATTATTAAAGGAAAGAAGCTTAGTCTTAGCAGCATGGAATGTTCCTATTTACTTGCCTCCCCTAGAGGACAGAATTAGACATGAGGTAGGTTTTTAATGTCGGGGAAATACAGCTCCCCAAAAAGGGGCACTCGGAATAGGAACAAAAATAAAAATTGTCTCAGTCATTAAGGATTTCCCCTCCACTGACCGAGGGCAGAAAAGGTGAACTGTGGCATCACAACAGATACTACACTGTGATCTTAGACAAGCATTGAATGTTACCGTCTATCAACGGTTCAATACCACTACAAACTGGAGGTCTCCCTCTAGGGTTTTAACTATTTCTTTAAACATGTGTCCATTCGTTTTTCTATCGAGCCCGTTATAGAATATGGTGTCATTAGTAAATGTACCTAGCTCACAGACAATTTTACCAGTGCGGTCATTCATGAATATCAAGAATAATAAGGGACCAAAGATCAACTCTTGTGGCACACCCGCATTTATATCACGTTGTTTTGACGTAAGGCCACCAAGGACAAGCTCGATTTTTTCTCTTATCTAAGAAGGATTTGATTATGTTAAGTATTCGTCCAGTAATACCATACGATTTAATCATCATAAAAAGACCATTGCATCAAACCCTGTCAAAGGCTTTAGATATATCTAGGCCTACTGCTCTTACCTCCACGGATTTATCCAGTGCGTGATGTATAGATTCAGAGATTGCTGTTAAGATATCTGCAATAGTACGAGTTTGCTTAAATCCATACTGTCGGTCGGAAAGAAGTTTGTTATCTATGAGGTGGTGGACTAGTGCTTGCTTGATTGATTAAGGTCTTAAAGATTTTGGCGATGAGAGGAAGGAGGTTAATGAGACCATAATTTAGTGGGCCACTTCTTTCACCAGAATTCGTGAAAACTTGTAATACAGAAGCAATTTTCCAGCAGCAAGTAAAACAGTGTTCGATAAGGGATTTGTTAAAGAGTTTAGATAGAACCAGGACAAACTCAACTGAGCATTTTTTGTTGTTGTTGTTATTTTTTGATAATATAGCAGGAATGAGATCAGGTCTACACGCCTTTAAATGACTAGGTTTTTAATAAAATCATGAACAAAGAAAGATTTTCAAATTACCGCGCGTCGCTTCTGTTTGCAAAGGAAAATTTGGAAGAGGGTCGTTTGTTGGATCTAAAGTGGAGTTGGAGACTAACCATCGGGCAAGCAGGTTTATCTTATCAGTTACTCACCAAACAACCTAAAGGGTGTTGGATGATGGGGGAATTTTCTATTGCCCATTATTTACTACATTGTTATAAATTTTCCAGAAATCACGAGCTCCTAATTTCTGCGACTCAATGGGTTTTCGGTATACGTTCTCTTGGCTGCGGCTATTTCACTCTTACAATTATTTTTAGCTTTTGTATATTTTTGCGTTTTTGTACTGGACCTTTGTCGGATACGTCGTCGGAATGCATGCTACCGTTAAGCAATGACAGCTGCACAAGTAGAAGTGAACCATTTGGGAAGAATGAGGTTTGCTATAGAACTTCTGTGAGGAAACATGTGTTTTAATTTCTGCTTTGAAACATTTAGTAGCCTTGTTTGTAAACTGTTTCACAAGAAGAGTAGATATACTACTTCATAAAGCGTCCCTGGTGTGATCCCTGATGGCTTCCCAATCAGCCTTCTTGAAGTACCTTGTCGTTTTGAGTAATGGATCTTCAAATTGGTGGGGAGAGTTTAAGGTGATGTCTCCAAGTATCACAATGCGATCAGCATTCCCGAGTGGACTATTGGCATTTGTGACACAATTCTCGGGAACTGTTGTCAGAAATAGACCTAGAATCGAGGCTTGCTGATCCTGTCGATCTTGAAGGCGAGTCAGAAACGTGACTGTCTATGACAGGGGTTGGAATATAGAAAAGTTACTATATACTACCAGCTGCGTCTATCTAATTAAAGGAACCAAGTCAATTGTTGTAGTAGATATTAAAGTCATCAAATACATGTACATGTGCGCTAGTATCTAGGGACGGTGCCGCACTCACGTTGTCACGCACATGGTTAATTAGAGTAAAGTCTGGATCGAGGGAGAATGGTAGAGAAAATATAAGTAGCTAACGCTATGTTACAAGTTTAGTCTAAAGAACATGAAGGCCTAGTCATACGATTCTAGTTTGGATTCTCTAATCAAGAGTAGAGTGTTTCGAATATAATCTCCAATTCCGTGTATGTGTATGTCTGAGTTGTTACGGAAAAGTCAGAGATACCCAAATATGTTAAAATGGTTAGATGGGAAGTTAGTATAGTCTAGTTTTACAAAGCGCTAAGATATTCTGGACATTTGCTAGGAGAAATGATTCTTCATCTTTAAATTAATTCTAAGTCCACGGATATTTGTGGATACAAACCTCAGTGGAGGAGCCGAATTAATTTTGTTTAAGTGTGCGTTTGATTTGATCGTATGTTTTGCTTGAGTTGCAATTTCATCTAATAGTTTCAATTTCATCTAATAGTTTCAATTTCAAGGTGACAAAGTGGATGTGCATAATATCAAACATGTAAAACGAGTAAACAATCAGTTGCCGCTTCATACACAAAATTATGGCCTCGGGAAAGCTCACCAGAGATGGGTATATGGTCTGTTTCAATGTGCGACATGACACTACAACCATCCCGATATTATATAACTGATGATAAAGCAGCCGCTCTACGTGCTACTAAAGAGTTCGAGCTACTGTAAAATTCATCACTAGGGCTAGGACAACAGCATATTCTTTTCATTGTTTTGACTCTCGAGTGTGTATCTGTTGATATCTTATCTGCTTTTATATCGAGTGATGTGGTTCTCGGTTGATTAACTGTGTCTAACTGTGTCGGATGTATACCCGAGAGTCAAAACAATGAGAAGAATAAGCTGGCGTCATAGTCCTGGTCATCACTTTACAAGAAATAGACACACGTATTTTTGTTCATTTTAAAACGTTGGGTTTTATTTGCAACACTTGCGCACAATTGTTTAGACCTTTGGCTGTTGTATATTGGAATATAATAGTTCATTCATCATAATTTTACAAATTCGGCAGCTCATCAGCGAAAAAAAAAATGAATGCATACACAAACGAACTTTTCAAAGTTCTCAACATTCTAATAGAAAGGTTTCCGCTAATCCACAGACCGGTATTGAAGATGTACCCTCAATACATGCTATACGTCTGTATACAGGTGATTTCCTGTTATCAATATTTTATAGTTTTATAAAGTACAGTTACCTTTATATATCTCTTTGAAGATTGCATGATTACATTTTTAACAGCTTGTTTGAATCTATGCTGTATTCGTCGACATCCGGTATATTTTAAAGTAATATCTATCTATCTATCTATCTCTATATATACATATATATATATATATATATATATATATATATATATATATATATATATATATATATAATATCATATCCTGCTAGTATATATATATATATATATATATATATATATATATACTAGCAGGACGCCCAGCGTAGCCCGGTCGTAAAATACGCTTAAATATGATATTTTGATTAATGCAGATTTCGTATTTATTATTATATTATATTGGACCCAATATATAGTAATGAGTTAAAAAATTTTTTTTTTTTAAATGACTCGTGCGCCACCACCGAGAATCGAAAGCAGAACATTTAGCTTACGATTTACTTTTTTCTTTGGCGTAAATGGCTGAGCTATGAAGACATGTTTGCTGCAAGGCTAAAAATTAAAACATGAACCAATAGCTATTACGTTATGCATGCATATTCGTAATGTCGGCGTTCGACCTTCACCCAGCAAATTCCAATTTTTTTTAAATTTTCACACTTTTACACCGATTTTCCCCAGGCTAAAACGCAAATATAAAGTTTCGAATGAGTCCGCTGTAGACCAAAAACTGACGGAGGACTTTGGTAGGAAAAAAAATTTTAAACAAAAATATATGCGGACACATATATATCTAGAGAGAGAGAGAGAGAGAGAGAGAGAGAGAGAGAGGTTTGTGTTTACTATAACCTTTTTACGCATATATTACGCAAATATAAATCATTTAGAATATCTGCATGAATATAATTACATGTGATAGTTAATCAAAGACGAGCCTTCCATAAGAAAACCGAAAAAACATAAAAAGGGAATTAATTAAAATGAATGTTTAAAAAATATGCAAATTAGCTAGATCTTTTGCTGATAAATGCAATTCCACGACCCATATGTAACAACGTTGTATTTTCTTTTTAAGTAAATATAAAAAAAAGGGGGTTTAATATGAATATCAATACAAAATTTAAAAAAAAAAAGTGTTCATAATTTTTTTAAATTACTGAATTTAACTCCAAATTTTGATTTCTATACATGTACTAGCAGACCGCCCGGCGTTGCCTAGTTGAAAGATACGCTTTAATATGATATTTTAAATTTTAATTAATGTAGATTACGTATTTATTATTATAAAGACAATTTTTAAAGATGATTATATTGAAACATAGTGAAATCAAAACTAATATATATATATATATATATATATATATATATATATATAAACATCAGATCGAATCAAAATCCAAACATACAACACGCCACCCTCATTCTTAAGCTTCTGCTTCTGAGACAAGTCCATATATATATATATATATATATATATATATATATATATATAGAGTGAGAGAGAGAGAGAAAGAGAGAGAGAGAGACGCTTATCGACAGAAGATATAGATCGGTTGAATAGAACTTGATATTGGGAACTAAAACGGTTCCCTATTATCAGCTTTGAAACCTTCGGTACGGATGGCTTATCGAAACTTCTGAAAATATATATAAATATATTCACCTGTAATCCCTTTTTTAAAAAATGGAATCGCCTTACCGTCGAAGACGCAGTGTTTATATATATATATATATATATATATATATATATATATATATATATATATATATATATATATATATATATATGTATATGTGTGTGTGTGTGTGTGTGTGTGTGTGCGTGTGTGTGTAGATACATAGATACATAGAGTGAGAGAGCTTAATTATTAAGAAAAAATTAAAAATAAGCCCCTCATTTTTACAGAGGGTTTGCAGTCGTCAATAGATGAACGTTGCTTGTTTTGTTTGTTTTATTTTTCGTTGGATCAACGTATCCGACGTATCAATTATTTTTTAGGCTATTTAATGCCGGAACACAATCTAAGTTTTAATCAGTGCATCAAATTCGATCAATCGATCACAAGTAACTTTTTCGGTAATAGCGGATGGTGAGGGTTCATAACTTCTGTGATTTTGTTCTTGCGTAAACGACCACAGTATATGCACTAGTAATCGAACTCAGCTTAATCGATTCATTCTTTCGACTTGTAAAAAGTAACAAGAAAATGGCTTGCGTGGAGCAGGGACTGCGCAATACCAACTGCACGCCTCCCAATCCAGCTATGCAGAAATCGGAGGAAAACCAAGACGTGAATTACTTTTTTCTGATTTATTTTTTGATGAGGGTTAATAACTTGTATTATTGGCTTTATTTTGGACTACTATTCTCATCTCAGTGTTATTGTCACAGTTCGAGTTTATTTTGTTGGACTTGAGAAGCTTTCAGTCAAATCCGGGACCCTCGAGCGGAATCCATGTGGAGTAAGTAAGAAGTTCCGTTTGCGATTCCATTCGAGGTTCCATACAAGTTTCGGCATTCAACATAAAAATTCCCGAGTTTGATATGATACACCTGAAGAAGATCGGAGGTTGCATCGGTTGAAAGCTTGTAAGAATAACCCTATTTACTTGTTCCCACTTCATAAAAATGTGAGATAATGGTGAGGCGGGGGAAGGGAACTGAGCTTCCTCCAGGGTGGACACGAAATATACTCATGTATGAACCCGTTGGCTTCCCTCAGTGGAGGTCGCCTCAGATAATTTACCATAAACCAGCAACAAATCCCGAAAGAGGAGATGATGCCTGGAAGGCTGTATCTTCTAAAGCCGAACTATGGACTAGATGATTCCAATAAAAAAAGGTATGTTGGACTTAGATAGCTCAAAGTGTGCCAGATCAAACTGAACCAAGTTTGGTGCGAAAAACGAGGCAAATTTCAACGTCAGACATTCACCATGTAAAATGGATACTCTCTACGATGGAGTCATTCTTGAGGTAGCTTTTTCTGTCAGGCTGAAGTATCGTCTTGTGTAGTTCTGGGCAGTCCTCTTCCCAAGCTTTACCTTCTCACCCTTTCAGAAGGCGTTGGTTTATTGCTGGTCGTCTAAGTCACCCCTTTCTAGGAATTCCAACAGGGTTGTCCAGCCATTTTTTTTTTATTTTAGTAAACCAGAGTTCTCTTCCTCTAGGGAAGTGCTTCTTCAAATCCCACTTTCCCGACCTTGTGTCACCACTATCCGTCGTGAAAGCGAAATAAATAACTACCAGTGAGCCACTACTCCGTCCACTTTCTACAAAAAAAAAAATGCGCTAGCCTATTTTCCGTTTGTATGCGAGTTCGTGCCCCCCACCCGTCGTCACCTCCTCCCTCAATCCCACAATGCACTACAGCTTCCATTCTGCAAACTTGTAATAAGTAATAAATTCGAAAGACGAAAAACGACAAAAATATGAAACGCACTTAAAAAAAAAGAGAAGAAAAAGAATGGTGGCGGGGGATGCTGGCAACTCACAGAGTTAGTGGATTGAGGAGAGGGTCTGTTAATTGAGCGCGGTGAAATTAGGATGAAGCTGGAGATGGGGCACAGTTGTGAGGATGCTGGTAGTAAAGAGTCGTTGACTCATATGCCAAGACAGAATGAAAATGTTCCCTCTGTAGACCGGAAGAAAGCACTACACCTGAATGCAAATGAATGAAAGCGAACAGAAACGCAAAGGTTGAAACATCTTCCGCTATTGTACCATTTCATAAAATAGGAAGAATTATTAAGATGTCATCAAAATAATAATAATAATAATAATAATAATAATAATAATAATAATAATAATGATAATAATAATAATGATAATAATGATAATAATAATAATGATAATAATAATAATGCCTTCGACCCATTCTTTCCGCCCCCCTTTTTTGTGTGTATGTCACCATAAACTGGCACCACACCAAATAATCGAGAACGGTCAAAGAAGATGAGAAATCCCAAGGAGAGAAAGCACTAGCTAGACCTCCGCTGGATGAGTGCAAAGAAGACTGGGGCCTTAGGGAAGCTTATTGCTACACAAATTCCAGTGAAAATCAATGGTCGCTGCCAACGAGAAATCAATGGTAAGAGGCTGTTCTGGTGGTGCAAATTCATCTGCAAGGGTTATCGAAAGTGGGAGGAGAGTACTGGAAATCTTAGGTGATTTCTTGTCACTCAGACTCTAAGTAACACCACCAGTTGTGGTCCAAAATAAACTCCTTGAGGTGGTGGTGGTGGTGATGATGATGATGATGATGATGATGATGATGATTCGAGTTCATTCCTTTTAAATAGCCATCCGGAACTCTTCAAAGTCAAATACAAACTAAAAGCATGGTTACCAGAATCAAGAAAATCACGCAGAGAGAAAGTAGTTTTGTCCCGCGGTCGCATAGGACAAACACATAACTCACTCCTTCCTGCTAAAAAAAAAAAAAAAAAAAAATCCTCCAGAATGCTCGGCGTGCCAAAAAACCTTTACGGCAAAGCATTTTCTTTTTAGATTATAGCGATATCCGTCCAAATGTCAACAATATGAAAGAACTACTTGGGAAATTAAAGCCTAACTAAATATTGGCATTTTTGAAAAAAAAAAAAAAAAGAGTAAACTTATGCAGAAGAATATAATTTTAATTCAAAGTAGGCGAAACAGCCAACCCCCGGCCTTCTTTGCCCGGGAGCCAAGATAAAGTAAACAATTACTTTTGTAGTCAATTAGGTTTTGGTCAATGTGGGGGAAACCCTTTATATCAGACAATTGCTAATTATTTGGACCCTGCCAGAGTGCCCCATTCGGGGGGGGGGCTTAGTTTTTCCCCATATTAAAAAGGACCTTGTGTCTAATTTCCTCTCGTTGGAAAGCAAATAAATATCTTCAATCTAACTTGACCCTGAGAAAAAAAAAATCCCACATCAGTTAATGATCCAAAAAAGATGACTTGATTTACCGAATAAAAAAAAAAAACGGTTGATATGCCGTAAAACAAAAACAACAAAACCAAAATAACCAAACCACACCAAACCAAACCGGATCTCACCACAAGGAGATCGAGGTCTGCCAACCACTTACGAACTGCTTATTTATACACGTGTGCCTATTATCAAATACTTAAGATGCGAGCCGTGGAAGTTTATGTCGGTTTTTGTACAAGCAACTTTGCTCATGCGCTATTCATACCAAATCTAGGACGCGTCCTCGACAATCAGCTCGATAGAATATCGCCATTTAAAAATGGGATGGTCTTTTTTGTCACGATCGGGTTGAGGTATGGCTACATTCACTTATAAGATGGCCACCCTCCCAGGCTATACAACCTCTCTTTGAGTAGAGGGTTAATTTATTGCTAATCCTCTGACCAGGCTCAAAATTGCTTAACTTTGGTGATCTAACTGGAACCGGTATGTCAACGGGATTATGCCGTATATAAATACTAAGATGGGTGACTATTTGGAATTTAAGGGGTTATGCTCTCTCCACTTAGCCCGGCAGTTTCCAGTCGTCCTGGACTTATCCTTGCCACTGCAATTTCGTATTAGAAGCATGGTTGTAATTGCGCAACCCTTGTCTCACATACCGACGTTTACAGGAAGAGACTGAATCGTGTCAGTGGAGACATCGAATCATCTAAGGTGCCTCTATGAGGAAATACAGACGGTGCTGCAAAGGCATTTTTGTGAGCCAGTGTGCACTTTCTTGTGTGCGTTGGCTGTTCAGTCTCAACATTCTGACCCGGTGTCATATCTTCACACTGTGAGAGGGAAGGGGTAAATGCTAGTTGGGCTTTTCGGGTATAACACGTGGCAACGAGACTAGGAATCTTTTGGCAGAGAGCTAGTGTTTCCGGTATTGCCTTCGGATATCTTTTCTAATTTTACTTCTAGTAGTAGTAGACAAATCTAACATAATCCATTACCATATTAACATTGATACCAACCTGTGGCTTCCCTGGAGTTTGCATGACAGTAAGTCTCCTACAATTCCAACACTCGCCGTCTTATTCCATTATGCGAGTAACCCGATATTACCAACGAAGAATGCCATATAATAGCATTTTTCTTACACACACACACACACACACACACACAAACACACACACACAGATATATATATATATATATATATATATATATATATATATATATATATATATTGTATGTGAATGTGCAAATATACAACATAATGCCCTCATTTTGATCTTTATTGTCTTGATTTTTAAAAAATATTATTATTTTTATTATTATTATTATTTTGGCTACTTGATTATAAAACTGATAACCTTGAAGCTTATTTATTAAGTCATCTTTATTTTACTTAATTTTTTTTTTTTTTTTTGGTGTCTGAGCAATTACCGGTTTTGATCTATTTGAATATCTTAAATTTTTTGTTAAACCCGTTTTTTTAATGGAGCTGTTAATGGGGAGAACTACCTGGACATGCTTCGTGAAGAAGCAGTACCACAACTAAGAACTAAACCTGACTTTGATGAACATTTCTTTCAGCAGGATGGAGCACCACCACATATGCGTCTAGAGTAAGAGACTGGGTTTATATAATTCAGTGATCGTTCATATACCAATAAATTTTAAGCCAAAAAGAGATGACTTAAACTGTAAGCTACGAAATTTTGATATTTCATAGTTTTATACATCAGTATGTGTGTATCTGCACATGTTATTATATGTGTTTATGTTTACGTGTAATAAACTGTGTGTATGCATATGCGCTGTATGTACCATGCCGAATCGTCGAAAATCTCCAGATTAGTATCTGGTGACGCGTTTAATTCACTGGA
>NC_136502.1:89009540-89014540 GCF_053919585.1 Euprymna scolopes
CTGCATCACAAAAGTAAATACACCGCTCACATTTCTTCAAATATCTAAGTATGTAAGTATATCTCTTCATGGGACAATAGTGAAAAACTGATTTTTTGACACAAGGAAAAGTAGTCTGTTTGCAGCATATATAACACAGTTAATTTATTACTTATAACTCAAAATACAGACATTAAAAGCTAAATCCTTGGCAACAAAAGTGAGTACACCCCTTACGAAAAGTTGTCAATATTTACATACATGTCAACTCTCAATATTTTATGTGGCCACCATCATTATCCAAAACTGCCTTTACTCTCCTGGCCATGGAGTTTACCAGAGCTTCACATGTAGCCACTGGAATGCCCGTCCACTCTTCAATTACGACGTTGAAGAGCTAGCAGATATTTGAGACTTTGCGCACCTCCACCTTCTGCTTGAGGATGCCCCCAAAGATGTTCTATTGGGTTCAAGTCTGGAGACATGTTTGGCCAGTCCATCACCTTTACCCTCAGCCTCTTCAGTAAAGCAGTGGTTGTCTTGGATGTGTGTTTTGGGCCATTTCATGCTGGAACACTGCTCTGCAACCCAGTTTCTAGAAAGAGGAGATCGTGCTCTGCTGCAGTATTTGATAGTATATGTTGGAGTTCATGTTTCCCTCAATGAAATGTAACTTTCCAATACCTGCAGCAGCACTCATGCAGCCCCGGACCATGACATTCCCACCACCATGCTTGACTGTAGTCACACTTATCATTGTACTCCTCAAATTGGTGCGCATGACTGTCACCCCAGGAGAAAGCCCCTTCTGAAGGCAATACACAAGAAAGCCCGTCAACAAAGCTTATAGATTACTGGAACTAGGTCCTATGGCCTGATGAGACGAAATTTAAGTTGTTTGGTTCTAATGGCCTTAAGCATGTGTGGGGCGACCAGGTGAAGAGTACAAAGATAAGTGTATCATGCCTACAGTAAAAAAACAACAAAAAACAAAAGTAAGTTGGTTTCTTTCTGAAACAATCTAGATATGCGCAGAACCTATAAATACGTTTGTGAGCAAGTCAGCTCCGTGGCCGTTATGTTGCGTACATTGTTCCTGAGCGTTGATCGCGTTTCAACGAGGATTGTACGTTTTTAAGAGAAGACACGTACTTCGTTTCATTTTTGCCATTGATATCTAAGAGACGTTCCATTTAATCCTATTTTTCTTTTTCGTTTCATGTTAACCACATAAGAAAATAAAAGAAAAAGAAAGTCAACGGGGAAAAGATAAAATGGCCGGAATAATCAAGGAGTGCCGGCGACATAGTTTTCAGTTGGATTAAGTCATAAATATTTTTGGGGAATCATCAAAAATGTTTCCATTTTGTTGGAAACTTTATAATAACTCTCTCTCTCTCTCTCTCTCTCTCTCTCTCTCTCTCTCTCTCTCTCTCTCTCTCCTCCATCTTCCCTATTCTACTTCATTATCATCTTTTCTTCTTCTTCTTCTTCTTCTTCTTCTTCTTATTATTATTATTATTATTATCATGTTCGCTAACTTCAAAGTGCTGTGATGTTTTACTTCGGCCTTTTCTCAATCAAGAGCGGGCTTTTTATACCAAAGCTAATGAGGATAGTCAAAGAGTCATTTAGATGGAAAGCACTTGGCGTAGGATGTTTGCTGTGCCAAGCAGAACTGACTTCTGGAGTACGGTGATGTTCTACTTGATTCCCAAGGAGTTCATCTGTTTCTAAAGGTCATCTGAAATTGAAATCAGCGAACCTTTGATGATTGGCACGATGGAAGTTTTTCTTATTTCACAACCTTGCAATCGTTATTCTTATTGGCTCCCAAGGAGCTTTCACACAGATCATCAAAGATCTCACTGAATACAGCATGTGGTGTTCCCATGGAAGCTGAGTGACAACAAGTCTCCCAAGATTTTTTCATTATTATTATTATTATTATTATTATTATTATTATAATTATTATTATTATTATTATTATTAATTTTATTACTATTAATATTATTTACTCACTGAGGATTTTGCCCTGGGCCATCATCAGTAATCGCTCACTGAAAATAACCTTTGGGATTCCCCGGAGTGAGAAGAAGTCTCGTCAGACTTCGAATGTCATGACTTCTGTCGATAACCGTTGCAAAATGACTTGGCGTTATCGCAACAGCTGCTTAATATTGATTGCTCGGTGGAAACGGTCATTGGTATGCTGTGCGGGGTTGTGGTGAAAAAAAAAAAGCCCTCCACCAAGATCTTAGTGTTCTCCGCTCTCTTACAGTGATTGATTGTCTGGTTAGTGCTCTCCCTCGAATGGTCATTCCATCTTCGTCGACCCTTCGTGATCATTTAGAGTGGCGTCAGCCGAGACATCACCATTATCACTATTATTATTACTTATATTATTATTATTATTATTATTATTAGTAGTAGTAGTAGTAGTAGTAGTAATGCTACCATCATTATCATTATTATTCTCTATATGACAGTTATTTAGATAGATACTTCGTATCAAATTTGGAGAGACATGGAAAAAGAAACGGTTAATTCTATACAACCGGGAATTTTGCCAAAAAAAAAAAAAAAAAAAAAAAAAAAAAAAAGCAAAAATCAGATCGCAAGAATTTCTTTTCAGACAAAAGCCGGCGTGCGACTTCTTTCGTCTTCTCCTTTGATAAATGGAAATTTCAGCTCAAGGTTACGAAATTTTCAAGACGAGAAGGTGGTTAAGATTAATACAACGTCACCAGCTTCGCGCCATTTCGAAAGACGATAAAAGATATTTCAATATATTCCTCAGTTTAATTTAATTTAATACATACAGTCACCATCTTCCGTTCCGTTCTGAAACACGCCATATTTTTTTTTATTATTATTATTTAAAGAAAATAAAATTTTTCATTCGATTTTTATTGCTAGGATCAAAGTGTAGTATTGGTTCTGATACTATATTTTATTTCTTGTGTCCTCAGTCAATGAAAGATACACCCTTCTAGACTGCAGCAATTTTAAATACGACTGAATTTGTAAAATTTGATTTAATGTTACTTTATTTAACTCGTTTCAATGAAATTGGGCACAGCGTCAAGTTTAAGTTTGATGAAAGTGTTTCTGTGGAACAAACTGGGTTCGAACGTTGTACACCTGGGGTCTCAGCCCGTGTCGTTAGCCCCTTAAGCCACAGTTATGAAACGCAATCTTATCATATTAATTTTGAAATAGTAATGTATATATTAATACGATAGCGTGTGTGTTCATTTCTATGTCACGCTTACATCCGGGTCGTTTAATTGTTATGTACTTCCATTTCTTTGTCATAAATAATTTTACCAAGAATTCTTCATAAGTTTTGGTTTCGGTTTCGATTATGGCTGAAGGAATTCAAGGAATTAATAATATATACGAAATCTGAAAGAATTAAAATATCATATTTGAGCGTACTTTACGACCGGACTTTGCCGGGCGTTCGTGCTAGCTTAGATAAATACTTGTGCAGTTTTAACAAAAAAGCTACGATGATATCAGAGCGTCTCCATTTACGCTGAACATCTACAGAATGTCAACATTAATATATTACATATAAATGAGTCCTCTGTGGAATGTCCACAGGTCTCGCTAGTAGGGAATTATTACCACATGAAAAAAATTTTTTTATTAACTTTTCTGAATTTTTGAGAGGAAAATTGATTATCTGTATTATTTGGATTCATCTGCCAACTGTTTTTATCTTGAGTGTCATTTTCACAACGTTTCGAGCGATGTAACCTCCGACCTTCTTTAGGTGTATCTGATCGAACTCGGGAATTTAGACGAAGTTTCAAACGGAACCCTTTATTTAGTTTAGTCATGGCTAGATAGAGACCATAAGTAATTCGTAACTGTATTTTTTCGATCGCCCGCACTGAGGATTGAACCTTCAACCTCCAGGACAATATCATTTTACAGATGATTTTTCAAGTAATCTACTTGCACCTGAAACGTTGTGGAAATGAGACTCAAGATGAGAACATTAGTCCAAAGAATCCAAGTGCTACGAATTATTTAATTTTTTTAAATGTTCGTGTAGACAGTTTTTTTTGTTGTTTTGTTTAAAATTAGAGGAGATAGACGGTAACTAACCATTTCATTGTTTTAACGAAGAAATTAATTTTGCCAATAGATATAAGTTCAGAGAATGCATAGGGCACGATATTCATTAACGTAATACGCATTAGATGCAAGAACATAATCATAATATTTTAAAGTAGGTGAATCACTTTCATGTATAAAGTTAATGCAAAGTGAGCCCCACTTTCCGATCGAATTCAATTTTTATTTAAAGGGTCCTTAAAAACAACATCAGGTCCAGAAGTAGATGATCATGATCATCTGGTGGCCCGGAATACGGTGATCATTTTACGCTAAATTTATATGCGAATGTTATCTTTCTTTCTAAAGTCTAAATTACATTTATTCTTTTATTTAAATGTGCTTTTACCACCTACGTTTTCCAGGCTGCTTACATCTTAACAACTTACAAACAGTAAAATCTTATTTCTAATTTTTTAGGAGAATTCGCATGGGTTTCAGAGCTTCAATAATACCGCATTTCCATCCATAAACGCATATGTTCAGTGGTCGTATCTTAGGAATTCCTGTTCAGTTTTATATTCGTTTAATTTATTTATTTATTTTTTTTAACATGACCTGCAGTTGTGAATTTATAGCATACTAAAATGAGAATAAATACCAACAAGTCAGTTTTCTTTTCTTTCTACTCCTTTTTTTTTTTTTTCGTCTCTAGTTTGTATTTTGGTTTCCTACAAGCGACGACGGAACTACGCATGCGCACAGGCATCGGAGCCCCGCATAAATGGAGACCCAATTTCGCGGGGGGGGGGAGAGATAAAACAAAAACATACGTTCAATAAAACAAAAATAATGCTAAGTTAATAAAGTTTTCAGGTTTGTGGTGAGTCTTCGCATATATATATATATATATATATATATATATATATATATATATATATATATATATATAT
>NC_136502.1:89019540-89029540 GCF_053919585.1 Euprymna scolopes
GGAAGCAAATAAATACCATCTATTCCAGCAGATACTGCAAGCAAAGACCATATGTGGGGGTAACCCCACATCTCAGACCTTGGTCAATGTAGGGGCAACCCTTCATACCAATTGTCACTATCCAGCTCCCATTTCCACCCGTCGGGAGCTGGTCCCCTTCCCCCCTCCCTCTCTCTCAACATTAAAAAACGGCCTTGTGCCTAATTTTCTCAGTGGGGAAGCAAATAAATACATCAAAGTGTAGTATCTGTTCCGGCAGATACTGCAAGCAAAGACCATTATAAGACCTTGGTCAACGTAGGGGAAACCCTTCATACCAATTGTCAGTATCCAGCTCCCCTACTCCCCGGGGAGTTGGTCCCCATTTCCTCTTCACTCCTCACATTAAAAATCGGCCTCGTGCCTAATTTTCTCTGTGGGGGAGCAAATAAATATCTTGGCTTTCGGGCCGGGATCAAAGTGTAGTACCTGTTCTGCAGATGCTGCACTTAAGATAATTTGTACCAGTTAATGGAGGGGAAACCCTCTATACTGGGACAATTATTATTTTTGGTAACCAGAGTTCCCCCTTTTTGCCTACTTTTAGGGGAGCTGGTTTTTACCCCACATTAAAAACGGCCTTGTGTCTAATTTGCTTTGGTGGGGAAGCAAATAAATACAATAAATCTGGGCCCTATCACAATGTGCCTTAGTTTTGGTAAATAGAAGCTAATATAATAAAAGACTGAACTTTGAACCGACGAATCGCACTTTTGGATCATTCAAAAATCGGTCTACAGGCTGTCAGGCTTAAGTTTTAGTATTTTCGCCTGTCTGTCATGCTTGTGTTCGAAAATATAGGATATCCAACTATCTCCGTACTAAGATCAAAATGTAGTATCTGTTCTGATTCTACACTTTATCTACTTTGTCTTTAGTCAGTGCGTGAGAAATCCCTCTTTTAACCTTGACACTTTTTTTTATTTTGGTCCAAATCCAGATTTCTCTTGTCTGAGGAGCTTTACTATACCCTCGTGGGGAGACAAGTAAGTCAACTCTGTTTTCGTAGAGAGGCAAGTAAGCTTGTTCCATCGGTCGTTGCTGTGAAATAGATTTTTTGCGGTGCTCCAAGAATTTTTATAAATTCTTTGGTCTGTCTTCGGTCTCGCTAAAGTTTGAAATTAAGTTTGAAATAAGATTTCCATTGGTCTGTCAAGCAATAAGCCAGTCATGCTTGAAATAGATTGTTTTTATCTGTCACACATTACTTTGAAATAGCCATTTTTAGTCTGCCACAATAAACTTTGAAATAGAATTTTTGTTGGTCTATCATACTTAAATTTGAAATAGAATTTTTTGTAATTGTCGCACGTAACTTTGAAATAGCAATTTGTGGTCTGTCATACTTTACTTTGAAATAGCATTTTCGTTGGTCTGTCATGCTTAAATTTGAAATTGCCTGTTCGTTGGATTGCCATGTCAGAATTTAGAACATCATTTTTATAAGGCTGTTACATTAACGTTGGTCTGCCATACTTAAATTTTAAATAGAATTTTCGTTGGTCTGTCGCATCACGTATAAAATAGCATTTTTTGTAGTCTGTCATAGTAAAAGTTGATTTTGACACATTCGTTTGTATTCCCTATTTAATTTAAAATAGGATTTTCCCTGATCTGTCACGCTTAAATTTAGAACACGATTTTTCTCACTAAACGCACAGATTCAATGGACGCAACTTAACGCTGACATTTTTTGATTGTCATTTTTTTTGTTGATTTTCTGTTTTTCATTTTTTATTTTTATTTTATTTTCACTTTAATTTTTTATTTAATTTTTTATTTCTTTTTCTTTTTTAACTTTTTTAATGTGTTTACGAAAGATGTACTTTATGAATCGGCCTTTTGTTTGGCATTTTTTTTTTTACTTCTGTCGAATGAATGCTGAGAAAGTTTCGCTACAAAGTTTAAAATTCCTAATTTTATACAAGAGTTTCTGATACTGATTTTATTTTTTTTTATCATTTTAGTTTTTTTTATGTTTTTAGCGATTATTTAGAATTACATTTAGTTAAAAAAAAATACCTAAAATTATCTATGATGCACATACTGGTCACGCATGGATGTCATATTCCAAAACTCACGTAAATTTATCAAATAGTTTATTATTATTATTATTATTATTATTATTATTATTATTATTATTATTGGGATCCTTTGAGATTAGAAATTTTGTATATTATTTATTTATTTGCGACTGTTTTCCTCATCTTCATAGTTTCTGTTGTTTCACGAAATTTCGGACAATTATTCCTCTGACCTTCGTCAGGTAGTTAACCGCGACAGGATAGGAATACTGAGTCTTGCAACTGTATCCCAAGTAATTACGGCCTTCCATAGTTGTTGCTGTCTCAGCACATTGTCTGAAGATAGCGGTTTCAATCTTACCCAAAGCAGACCAAAGGATTAGTGAGACGACAACCATGGAAGGCAGTAATTATTGTTAAAGAGTTAAAGAGACTCAACATTTCTATCCCGTTGCGGTTAATCACCTGACGAAGGTCAGAGGACGAGTTGGCCGAAATGTCGTGAAACAACAGCAACTATGAAGATGAGGATAACAGTCCGCAAAAAATAAATATTCACTTTTTTTAATTAAGAAAATCAAACTTTATGAGGAAGCGAAAAGGAGAAGGAGGAGAAGAAGGAGGAAGAGGAGGAGGAGGAGGAGGAGGAGGAGGAGGAGGAGGTCGGAAGCGATCATGCTGTTTTAAATTTTGCCAAAATTCATGGACCATAATTCAATTCGGCTACAGAGATATTTTTTGTATACAAAATAATTAAAACTTTTTAATCGCTTAAAATCATCAAAATTTATATTCTTAATTAAATTAAAAAAAAACGCACACACACTATTTGATTAATTTACGTGATTTTTGGAATATTACATCTTCTTTCTGTGACGACTACGTGCATCATACAGATTTTTCTGGTTTTTTGTTTGTTTATTTATCTTTTTTTACTAAATGTAATTTTAAATTAATTTTATGTAAGTGTACTTAGTCAATGATAAGTTTTATATGGATAGATTCCGGCCCCCAAAACAGCAATTATTCTCCCTTTGGTAGAAATATCGCAAATGAAATGTAACAACTAAAGAACGAAATATGAAAGTAAACTCCAAGTTGATTTTCTACTTTTCTTTATTTTCTTTCTCATTCGTAAATTATATATATATATATATATATATATATATATATATATATTTACACAAACACACACACACACACATACATACACACACACATATATACATATATATATATATATATTTCTTGTTTGCGGGGCTTGCAAAAGGCTCGGGTATCGAATCCTGATTTCGGATGTGTCTTATTGATGAGCCCAAATGAGGGCGAAACTCGAGTCTTGGACTTCTAGTTCGTTGACTGTCATGGCTCTAGCGGGCTGCGACGTTTTTTGGCTGTGGAAATTATTTTAAAGTTTCTGAATATATATATATATATATAATATATATAATATATATATATTATATATATATATATATATATATATATATATATATATATATTACGATAGAATATGCTAGCATAAAAAGTAATATGGTTACTATGGAAAACTAAAGGACGAGTGGTTAAAACTGAAAAAGAAATGGCAAGATAGTCTAGTAAAGAAACAGTCATAAAAAATGTCGCTAACCTCCTTACGTTTTTTATGATTTTTAACACCAGTAAATTCGCCATAACTTTTGTTTTTCCGAACGAAAATTGAAAATATTTCATTCACAATATAGCTGAGAAGGTGATCGATAAACTGTAATAATTGTTTGAAATTTGGTCGAAAAATGAGTGAGCAGTGAAGCTTAAAGCAATTCTAAACGACTAAAACCGCCACTTACCCATAGATCCAAACACTAATGCGTTTGAGTAATATATATATATATATATATATATATATATATATATATATATAAATATATATATATATATATATATAATTACTTCATTTACTCACATAAAATTAATATACGAAAGTATAAATTTATGCGTAAACTTTAAGTATTTACTTCAAAAGTGCTCAATACGTAGGTTGAGCTAGTTAGTAAGATATAAAATATATATGGCGATTAAGCTATATTAAATATTCCGCGTTTCATCCACTCTAGGACTCTTCAGGCTTATGCGCATAAGCCTGAAGAGTCCTAGAGTGGATGAAACGCGGTATTTTATAACTTACTATATATATATATATATATATATATATATATATATATATATATATATATATGTATATATATATATGTATATATATGTGTTTGTGTGTGTGTGTGTGTGTGTGTATGTATATATATATATATGTATGTGTGTGTGTTGGAAAGTATGAAAATATATTCATGGCAGTTAAGCTCTATAGCTCTATAGAAGGATCGCTGCGTTCCACCCTCTAAGAAATTGTCCGACATGTGCGTTAGCCCGACAATTCCCTATAGCCGAGGATTAAGCTGAAAATCAACCTGTATTCCTCAGCGATGGTTTGGCTTAAGTTAATTGTAACTCGCGGCTATATTCAGGTGGAGGTTGCTTAAATAAGTAGGTTAGTCGGGCGATGAATGAATGTTGTTCAAGAAACTCCTTTATCTTCTCTGATTGTTTGTCCTGCTCTAATTTGAAAACTGTCCGTAATGATAGCATCAACAAAGTGGACGGATAGATAATGGTTATATTTAGTAGAGACACACAATTTAATGCCACTGTTTTGCGGCAAAACAGTATCGGGCTTTCTTGCATGGAAGCGAGCTTATACTATCGCTTCTATGAAGGCGAACGTGGGGAGGAACGTGTGCGAGTTTGGGGAACCAGGAAGAAAATCGAATCTAAGAAAATAGTAAACTTCTGTACGGTAGACCCAAAGTAAACAAATTAATGGCGTCCTAGCATGTAGGCCAAAATTTAGTTTATAAATGCACCAACGACATTTTCTATGGCATATTCGTTTGGTGTCTGAACTAAATTAAACCCGGCGTAGATGGATACTCCAACTGGTATATATATCTAAAAGTTGAATAATGTTTCTTTTTTTTTTTTTTTTTGTAATAATTAAAAAGAAGACATTATTGTTGTATTAGACGAAATTGAAATTTTATAAGAAGTAATCATTTCCTATGCAGTTTTTTTCTTGAAGAGTGCTTAATCAATAAATATCTGTTTCTAATGAAGGGACATGTCGCCAATGGGGGTGATGAGATATGTAATTCCCCATTCAAAATCTATGCTTTTAATCATATTCCGACCAGCGCTATACTATGTAAAGTAGCCGCTGTTGAGTCTAGCCAGTACAATCAGATGGGAATACCAGATCAAAAATTTCATCACGATATATCTATATATCTATAAAAGTGAAATTGTGTGTGTGTGTGTGTATGTGTCTATTTGTGTGTTTACATTTCCCTACCAAACTACTCTGTCAATTTTCAATCTAGAGACTCGAGTCGATTATAATATCATGATCTGCGCATGCGAGCTTAAGTGACCGACCTTCATTTCATCTTTCAAGTGCTCAACAATAAGAACCGAGTTCTTAAAGGGGCTGACATAATTAGTACTATAATTATTTATTTTTATATATACCTACGGACACTAGTGTTTCATCCTCTCGCAAAACATCAGTGCGGGATATCAGGATTACGGTCGGTCGGTACACACATACACAAACACACACACACACACAAACACACATTCATGTTTGTATATATGCATATATGTGTGTATATACATATGTGTGTATATATGTATATATATGTATATGTATATATATGTATATATATGTGTGTATATATATGTGCATGTGTATATATATGTATACATATGTACATATATATGTGTGTATATATGTATATATATATGTGTGTATATATATATATATATATATATATATATATATATATATATATATATATATATATATATATATATGCTACAATAGCCTGACGAATATTCATAAGTATGATACGTAAAAAATTCTGTGTAGGTAAATATTCATATATATTTTTAAAACTTACTACCTAGTTATACTTTCGTATCAAGCACTGTCAAAGTAAATACTGACAATTTTTTACAATATATATATATATATATATATATATAATATATATAAAATATATATATAATATATATATATATTATATATAAACAATAACATGGAATAAATTCAATAATATATATATATATATATATATAATTGAATTTATTCCATGTTATTGTTTTTTATTTATTGTTTTTATTTTATTCATTTACTTTGATTTTGTAAATTTTAGTCACTTAATTTGATTTGTTTTATTTTATTCTTTTTTGCTTGTTTGTTTATTTTGATTGCTTGTTAATTCATTGTTTACATGCCCTTGTTTATTTATTTTGAAAATTTATTTTATTTATTTTTAATTTTCGTTTGTGAAATCGTTTTTCCATCTCGTTAAGTTTCCTTTTTTCTTTTTTTTTTTAAAATCTCTTTTACTTTCTATTTTTCCCGTTTGTTTAGCTCCCCCCACCCTTTTTTCTTTTACTATATTACCTCATACTCCGCCATCATTTTTTTGTTTATATTCGAGGCGGACCTTCCTTCTCACTTCCTTGGAATTCCACGTCAAACCTTAAGACCCATTCACAAACACCTATTTATCCCACTCTCTCGCTCTCTCGCTCTCTCTCTCTCTCACTCTCTCTCTCGGTCAGCTCTCTCACTCCCTATCTCTCACACACTCAATACTGATCTCTCCTTCCCTCCCCTCTCTGTCTCTCTCTCTCTCTCTCTCTGACAGATACACCAAACAAATACACATACACATTGCTTTCACTCTAAAGACCCATTCGCAAACGCGCAGCTATCCCCCCTGTTTCTCGTTCGCTCTTTCACATACTCTCTCTCTCTCTCTCTCTCTCTCTCTCTCTCTCTCTCTCTGTCTCTCTCTCTCTCTCTCTGATAAATACACAAAACAAATACACATACACACTATTCAACCCAAAAGACACATTCGCAAACACCCATCTCTTTCTCTCTCCCTCTCTTTCCACCTTTCCCCTCTCTCTCTCTCTCTCTCTCTTTATCTTTCTACCTATCTATCTCTGCCACATACACCAAACACGTAATATGCGTAACACGCACACAAATACATGCACACACACACACACACACACACACACACACACACACACACACACACACACACACCATCTTTCCTCCAAACTTAGCGTTCCTTCATAATCCCCCACCCCAGAGGCGACCAAAACCAACCAACAACCCCTCCCCTTATCAAAACTTTCTTTCGTTAACTTATAACAATACTACAATAATACAGACGACCAAACTTGAGACTTGCAAATCCTTGTTCGTCGGCTTTGACCTCGTTCCAAGGAAATTGTTGAAAAAAGAATTTCCCTTTTCTTTTCTTTTTTTTTCTCTTTTGCTTTTCATCTCATTCTTCCTTTTCTTTACCCCCTTTTTTTCAGTTCGTCTTCTTTTCCTTTCCGATTATTCGTGTAACTGATTTTCTCTTATTATGTTACCTTCCTTCGTTTTTCGTTTTGTTGTTTTTCGTCTTCACCATTCCAATTTTTCCATTTCCCTTGTTTCCTGTTTTCTTGTGCAAGGAAAAAGGCTTCTCATTCGATGATTTTTTTTATTACAATTTCGCCCCAAACAAGGCACGGTAAGACTTTGATGTAGGAGGCTACTCTCTGGGACATGATTGAAGGGATACTACGTAGAGAGTTGAGCAGCAAGATGTCTATTTACATTACACTTGAACTTCTGGATGTCAGTACAGTTGGGAAGCACGAACCCGGAAGGGAATTACAAAGTCTAGCAGTTCTGGAGAAGAAACTGTTAGAGTAGATAGCTTTCTTACATCTAGAGATCTCTACTGTGTGCAGGTGAGATTCTGTTGCTTGTCGGGTTTGTCGAAGGCATTTTATGTCGAGCGGGTTCAAAGTTTTGTAGCTCGTCGGAGCATGTGCCATTAAAATACTTGTAAAACAGGCAGAGAGATACAATATTTCGTCACTGGAAGAGAGGATGAAGCCTAGCTAACAGTTCGGGATCTATTAGGTTGGCAACTTTCTTTTGAACCCTGCCCAGGAGTGGGAGACTAGTAGCAGATGCACCAGCTCAAATGTGACAACAATACTCCATACATGGGTGAATGATGACCGTGTAGACGTAGAGGATATAGTTTCAGGCGTAAGTAATTTTCTAATACGGTAGAGAGCGCCCACCTTCTTTGCAGCAGCCGCGGCAATGCCTTCGATGTATATGTTCCATATATATGAACGTAAAGCCGAGGAGTTTGAACGAAGTACTCTCAGGTAATGTATCATTTGCCATAGCTATTGGTGGTTGAGAAGGTTTCTTGTATTTATTGAAGGAAACAAGCTTAGTCGTGGTAGCATTGAATGTTACCATCCATTTTTGTCCCCAGTCCACTACAGACTCGAGGTCTTCCTATAGGGTTGCCGCTATTGCCTTAGATATGTCCTCATTCGTTTTCCCCTAATGTCTGCTCTAGAGCGTGGGATCCTCAGTAAATATATCCATTTCAGAGACAACTTTTATCAGGGAGGTCATTTATGAATATTAGTAATATTAGAAGGCCAAGAGTCGATCCCTATTCACATCCGCATTTATATCATATTATTTAAACGTAGGTCCATCGAGGACAACATGGATTCTTCTATTCCTTAAGAAGAATTCTCAACCACCAATAGCTATGGCTAATGATACATTACCTGAGAGTACTTCGTTCAAACTCCTCGGCTTTACGTTCATATATATGGAACATATACATCGAAGGCATTGTCGTGGCTGCTGCAAAGAAGGTGGGCGCTCTCTACCGTATTAGAAAATTATGTGTCTATATGATCTAATTTTCCTGAGAAGACCCTCGTGCCATACCATGTCAAAAACCTTAGATATATCTAGGGCTACTTTATTATAGTTATGATATCTGCAGTATAACGGGCTTGTCTAAATCCATACTGTTGGTCGGGCAGAAGTGTAGCAACTGAAAGGTGGTGGACTAAAGCTTCATTAATTATGGACTTAAATATTACGTTTGGAAGCCAAATCACAATATTATGAACATAAACAAGTATTTATTTGTTTGAAATTTAAATATTTCTGAGTCAAACTCCATTCCTCAGAATTGTGTAATTTTTTCCTTTTTCTTTTTTGCCACGATGTTAAGTTGCAGAAAAGTAAAATTAATCAATGATTTTTCTTTTTTCCAACTAAAAAAAAAGTTATAAAATTCTGAGGAAAGAGCATGACTCTGAAATATGTAAATTTAAGACAAATTAACATTTGTTTATCTTCGTGATATTGCATTTTGATCCGGCTTTTCAAACGTATATAACACACACACCTATAATTACTTACATATATATGTATACATGTATATATATATACATATATATATACATATATATATATACATACACACACACACACACACACACACACACACACATATATATATATATATATATATATATATATATATATATATATATATACGGGGTGTCCACAAAGTCTGACTACATTATGTAGCCAGACTTTGTGGGCACCCTGTATATATATATATAAAATTATTACTATGATAATATTTTTAATACCTATGGACATTAATGTTTCATCCTTTCAGGAATGCATCAATGCAGGGAGTTATGATTACAGCTAGTTGGGAGATTCGAACCTGGCCAGAAAACCATCTGACTCCATTAGCAAGGAACAAGTCTGGCTACATAGTCTACATGGTGGCCACAAAGTCTGGCTACATAATGTAGTCAGACTTTGTGGACACCCTGTATATATATATATATATATATATATATATATATATATATATATATATATATATATATATATATATCCACAACATGATGCATCAAATGGACGTGATAGCATCCACCCCTTTTATGTCTAACAGCACAAGTGTGAATTATGAGTATCAGTCTTA
>NC_136502.1:89034540-89062040 GCF_053919585.1 Euprymna scolopes
GACCATATATATATATATATATATATATATATATATATATATATATATATATATATATATATATATATATATATATATATATATATATATATAGCTGAGCGGTCTTTTAAATTTCGGCGGGTATATTATATAGTATGGCGGCAAGAAGTTGTTATTCGGTCATATTTTTTCTCAAGCGCTTTCTATCGGTGCATCCGATTATCGTCAGGAGCAATTGTTGTTGAAAGATCAGTAAAAGATATAACTCTGTCTTGTTCAATCATTCAATCAGACGTTTGTAAATAATGACTAGCTGCCATTATATATATATATATATATATATATATATATATATATATATATATATATATATATATATATATAAAACTGTAAGTTGAAATTCACAATCAATATATATATATATATAGTCTAAAGAAGCTTTGAATAAAAAAAATAAAAATAAAAATAAAGAATGCAGTTTAAATTCCCGGAAGGAAAAGAAATATAAACTTTAACCTATCGCAGACTTAGCACCTACATAATCCGACTTCTAAAAAGTTTATAATGACAAAATAGAATTCATTTATATAAGGATGAAAAAAAAGGCCTTAACTAAAATTGTTAAATAGAAATAGACTTAGCATTTACATAAGCCGATTTCGCAAAAGTCTTCAGTTTTAAAACAGAATTTTACTACATAAGAATGAAAAGAGAAGACCTTAATTAAAATTTTGTAAATAAAAAACGGGGATCATCAGCTGCTTACTATGTAGCTGTTTGGGAGATTTAAAAGCAGGACAGCTGTTAAATACGTGGCTCTCCAGTGGATAATACCACTTCCCCAATAAAAAAAATGTAAAATAATACGGTTACTATTTTTACTAATATATGAAAAGAAAATAGATAAATAAAATTAAATAATAAAAAGATAAATAAGTAAGTTTAGAGTTACAAGATCCATTCTGCGACATGTTAACACACACACACACACACGTATATATATATATATATATATATATATATATATATATATATATATATATATATATTCCTAATTTTTCCTTACCTCGACAGTCGAGTTTTAAATTTCTTCTATTCCCCTTTTCACGCACATTTTATCTTTCTTTTAATAATATTATTGGAATTCTTTCCCTTTTCCTTGTTCCTATTTGTGAATTATTCCACAGATTTCTGCCTTTTGGATTACTTTGGATCATCTTCCAGCTACGCGATTCCCTTGGATGTTACTTGTGCGAATGGAAATTTAATTAACTTCCTTGGATTCTGCATTTTTGGATTTTATTGTCATTGGATATTTTACCCTTCACCAGACTATCCAGTCACGTGACATCACTTTTTTTATTCATCCTATTCCCTCTGCTTCACTTTTTGTTATCAAGTAAGATCTATGACTTACTTGTAGTTTCATTAAATACTTTTGAAAGAAAAATCCGATCCCGCATTTTGCTAAATCCTACACTCTGATGAGAAGAAAAGTATTTCTTCGAAACTCCGCGGATTAAGGACTATCCACTCATTTAGTGTTTCCTTTTTAAAATTAAATATGGGGTTAACTCTTTTTCAAAGTGTTTTTTAACATGTTTTATTAACTACTTGTTCTTATATATATATATATATATATATATATATATATATATATATATATATATATATATAGATATATACTTCATTTACTCACATAAAATTAATATACGAGAGTATAAAGTTATGCGTAAACTTATAGTATTTACTTCAAAAGTGCTCAATACGTAGGTAGAGCTAGTCAGTAATTTATGAGATATACATGGCGATTAAGCTACACTGAACATTCCGCGTTTCATCCACTCTAGGATTCTTCAGGCTTATGCACCATCCGCCATCATATATATATACACACACACATATATATATGTATATATATATATATATATATATATATTAGTGATTGAATGATTACAATATTGTATATATATATATATATATATATATATATATATATATATATATATATATATATATATATATATAGTTTACAGCAACCTACTTTGGGTGCCTCCTTTCGATATTTTATCGTCTTAACTTAACCTTAGTGGAAATGTGGGTGGGGGGGACATACGCCGATGCATTCGATCCTCACATAAATGTCAGATAGCTCTGAATCGTGCTCCTTTTATTACAGTTTTAGCACCATGTCAGGTGTAGAGGACACAAAGTGGGGATCATGCTCGCTACTAAATTACCCGGCGCCGAACGCGGAAGAAAATTAAATGCATAATGAGGTTACAGTTCTATTTTTATACGAAATATGTCACAGGGCCTTTTTTTTTTTCTTGTGTCTCTCTTCATCCTGTGTTCAACGCTTGGCAGGGTTTTTAATCCATCCGCAAACGTCGCGGAACTGTTCCCACCCATAAAACCTTTATAAATTTCCACTTATTGTACCTATTTACTATGCCTCCCCACGGGACAGAGTTAGACACCAGGGTCGTTTTTTAACGTGGAGAAAAGGTACAAAAATAAAAATTGTCTCAGTCGTGAAGGATTTCTCCTCCACCGAAAGAGAACAAGAAATAAAAGTGCAGCATCTGAAGAACAGATGGTATTTATTTGCTCCCCCACCGAGCAAATTAGGCACAAGGCCGATTTTTAAGTTGAGGAATGAAGGGAGGGTGAAGGGGAGAAGGGGACCAGCTCCCGAGAGGTGGGAAATGGGAGCTGGTTAAAGGTCAGGCATGTGAGGTTGCCCCCACATCTGGTCTTTGCTAGTCATAGCTAGTCATAGCTTGCAGTATCTGCCAGAACAGATGGCATTTATTGCTCCCCCACCGAGCAAATTAGGCACAAGGCCAATTTTTAATGTGAGGAGTGAAGGGAGGGGGAAGGGAAAAAGGGGACCAGATCCCGAGAGGTGGGAAATGGGAGCTGGTTAATGGTCAGGCATGTGGGGTTGCCCCCACATCTGGTCTTTGCTAGTCATAGCTAGTCATAGCTTGCAGTATCTGCCAGAACAGATGGCATTTATTTGCTCCCCCACCGAGCAAATTAGGCACAAGGCCAATTTTTAATGTGAGGAGTGAAGGGAGGGGGAAGGGAAAAAGGGGACCAGATCCCGAGAGGTGGGAAATGGGAGCTGGTTAATGGTCAGGCATGTGGGGTTGCCCCCACATCTGGTCTTTGCTAGTCATAGCTAGTCATAGCTTGCAGCATCTGAAGAACAGATACTACACTTTGATCCTGGCCAAAACAGTGTGATTCTTAATACATCAATCGTTGTATATCTCAAACGATGTCTACGTACTACTAAATGCAGGGTGGAACGATAAAGTAGTCGCCCTAAAGAAAACAACACCGCAGTAGATTTGAAATCTTTTATTGAAAAAATCAATTCAGATAACTTGATTATGTAATGGAGCTAACACCTATTCATTGTAGTCGCCTTTAGCCTTAGCCACCGCCTCGATACGGGTCCGAAACTGGGGGCATGTCTTTTTCACAAGCGCCGGCGAGAGCTCGACGAATACTCGGCGGATGGCGGCGACGGCTATCAGGCTGGCTTTGGTGTTTTGGGAGGTCATGTTGGTGATGTTCCCGACGTATGACCAAACGAAGTAGTCCAGCAGTTTCAGGTTGGGGGAGGAGAAGGAGGCCAGTGAAAGAAGGGTAAAAAGTAGTAGCACTCCTTCTGAAGCCAAGCCTGGGTCTCTTTGGACGTCGGCCGGTACTGAGTCCTGCTGCCTCACGTAGGGTCTGCCAGCGAACACGTGATTGCACAAGGGAATCACCACACACTTCAGCACATCCAAGTACACTTTGGTGTTGACTTTCAAGCCGACTTCGAAGATATGAGATGGCATGATGTGGCCCTTACTTAAAACCACACCAAAGACCATAACCGTGACCGGAAACTTTGTTTTAATCACCCTGGACACATTCCCCTTACTTGTGACAATCCAACGATGGATTTTGAGGTTACTAGCAATCATCCTGTTGTCATAACTTTGATCGGTAGAGAGCATGAGTTGTACAGCGTCGCATCTCCGATCTCGCTCGTTGAACATTGTGTCACTTTCAGAGATGATAGACGGCTCCTGTCGCTCTTTGGATGTGTACACAACTGGCAAACTAGTAGATGCCCAGAAAAAAAAAGAAAGAAAACCGGTTTTCATCAAACGGAAATGAAATCATGTCGTCTTTTCTAGGGCGAAAATTTTATTGTTCAACTCTGTATTAGACAAACATCTTCCATTTTTCCTGTCCGATCATTAGCCAGCAACGAGACAGTCATCGGATGAAGAGAGCTTGATATGCGATTCCCTATTATTAGCTTTGAAACTGAAGGCGTCGATGACTTATCTCATCTAAAATGAAAATATAAATTATACGCTGTTATTTTTGGAATCGTTTTCTTATAATAGAGCACTCTGCTGGAATTGCTTTTTTTCCAAAATATAACTATATATATATATATATATATATATATATATATATATATATATATATATATATATATATATAACTACTTCATTTACTCACATAAACCTAATATACGAAAGTATAGATTTATGCGTAAACTTTAAGTATTTACTTCAAAAGTGCTCAATACGTAGGTAGAGCTAGTGGATGAAACGCAGAATATTCAGTGTAGCTTAATCGCCATATATATTTTATAAATTACTATATATATATATATATATATATATATATATATATATATATATATATATATATATATATATACATAAACACTATTAAAGTTAGATGAAATAATTATTATGTATTATTGTGTGTGAAGTTTTAAAGCTGGGTTCATATTTTATGTTTACACCCCCCCCCGCCTTTTTTTTTTAATTAATCTACTGAATTAGTCGGATTTGGACATTAGAATTCACCCTCGTCCGTTCGTTCCCAAAATTCCCAATAACTACTCATAACATTTTTCGGAAATTTTGCATGAAGTTACAACTACCCAAGGGAGGAAATGTAACATCCTCGGATTTTTGATAACACATCCCCAGTGGGTCAAAATAGGTCAAAATGGCCCAAAATAACACTTTTCAGGACATAGAATCTTTTCCGACGATTAGATTTTGCTGATAGTTACCCAAAAGCAAGATCACATGGAAACGTAATATTTGACCCTGGGGAAAATTCTGAGGCTTGATCCCCAAGGTGTTTCAGGAATAATAAAAAAAAACAGCTCTTGGGGCGAGGTTTTATTTTTCTCATAACATTCAAGGCATCAGTCTTGCTTTGTTTTCTTTAGTTTTCTTTTCTTACTTCTTTTTCAATTGTTTTTTCTTTTATGTTGGCCTTTCCTTTCTTTCTTTTTTCTTTCTTTTTTCTTTCTTTTTATCTTCTCTTAGGTTTTTTTATTTGTCCTATTCTGATTTGTTATTTTTTTACATACATATTTTTTCTTTATATATATATATATATATATATATATATATATATATATATATATATATATATATATATATATATATATTATTTAATTGGAATTCATTATTGAAATTAGTATTATTTATTTATTTATTTATTTTTTACAAGGTGGTCACCACTTATCAAGGCCCAGAAGCCACTCAGGAATAAGGGTTATTGTAAGTACAATACGTTAGTGTGGATATTTAAAGTGTCTACTTAAGGGGGCGGTTCATCAGGAATTTGTTTACGTTGGACTTGAAGACATCCAAGTTTTAGTCAGGAGGGAAGAAAGCAGGCGTGCAGTTCTAAGAAAGAAGCTTTGTTCATGGAATCTACGTTTTGATTTAGGCATAGATAAAGAGTGGGGAAAGTTTTTGACAGTGGATTCAGCTAGACGGGTGTTTTTCGTAAAAGATTGGCGAGGGGGACCAGAGATTGGAGTTCAGACAAGCACCTGCCATGGAAATGACATTAAAACAAAGATAGGCTTGCAACGTCTCTTCTGTGTGTGGGGGGGGGGAGAGGTTGCAGGGAAAAGAAAAGGGCATCCCCCACTAAGCCACGAAGTCTATTTTGTACTCTGTCAAGGCAGGATAGGCTGTTTTTAGCAGCTCCTGCCCAGATATGGCAATAGTATTCCATCCTTGGACGTACTTGGCTTTTATATAGATAGAGAATTGCATCCGTAGTGAGATCTCTTCTGGAGCGGTAGAAGGATCCTACCATCTTTCCAGCGACTTTGGCAACAGACTTGATGTAGGTGTTCCATTTCAGATCAGGAGTGCAGGTCAAGCCCAGAAGCTTGTCAAAACATGGGGCTTCTCCTAGACGAAAGCCATCCATTTCAATTGATGCCAGATGGGGATCAGAGCGTTGATGATGTAAAGATAGGAGTTTGGTTTTAGATGCATTAAAGGTAACCAGCCACGTCTTCCCCCACTGAACCACTTGTTCGAGATCAGAGGAGAGAGAATTTATTGCGGACTATCATCCTCATCTTTTTTAGTTGTTGTTTCACGATGTATCGGCTAACTATTCCTCTGGCCTTCCTTAGGTGGTAACCGCGACGGGATAGGAACTCCGAATCTCCTAACTGCATTCTCAGCAAGTACTGCCATAGTAATGACATAGTTGTTGTCGTCTCACCACGATTTGGCTAGGTAAGCCTCTGGCCGGCTTTGGTTAAGATTGAAACTGCTATCTTCAGACAATTCTCACCTGGAACCGTAGAGATTCAACGTCTCTGTCCACTGCGCCACGGGCCCCAAAGGCCAGAGAAATAGTTTGCAGAAACGTCGTGAAACAACAACTAATAAAGATGAGGATAAAATACCCCAATAAATAAATTAATAGATTTCTTCCTTGTTTTCTTTTCTTCACACTTTTCCGTCTACCAACTTTGCTTATTTGCTCCCGTGTCCATTCACCCACACCCATTCTTTCTTCTCGTCTTTATTTCTATACTAGCCTGGGTGCCCAGCGTTACCAAACCGGAAGTGGCGAAGGTTTAAATTAAGGCTTGTCAATCGAAAAGAGGGGATGACTTTCGAGAATATCGGCGAAAAAAGCGACCCCTCCTTGTAGAAAAGTGCCCAGGTGACAGTGAAGGAATTAATGGTTTTAGCCAATTTTTCGATATTTGTCGACCGAAGGATCGAGCTTCAACACGAAACCAATCTCGTGAAAATCCGTTTCCTCCGTCGAAAGTTTTAGGCATACATACATACATACATACATACATACGTACAAACATACAAACAAACATACATACAAACCTACATATATATATATATATACATATATACACACAAACAAATAAATATACATACATATAAACAAAAAACAAACATACATGCATGCATGCATACATACATGATGATGATTGCAAACGTCTTGTCAGACGAGTGCCACTCCCTCAGACACTTAATGTCCATGAGCCCAGATATGACTTCTTTTTTTCTTAGTCCTACTGGTGAATTCACACGCTCATGCAGGCATGATACTGAAGACGGTCATTGAGATCAATTATTACATGTTTCCAGCATTTCAAGCCTTCATGTGTCATAACTTTTCCATCGCCACAGGATCATTTTTATAGACAAATGCCTGAGGGAGTATCTATACACAGGTGATGTTACAGAGTCTTAGCTTTGTACGACAGCTAAGTCTCTCTCTCGGTTCAAAATGTTGAGATCCAGCAACAAGCAAGAGCAAGATAGCCAGCAACAAGTTAAACTGCAGACCAGCTTAATGCGGGTACTGGTCTCCCGCTTTATGGTTTTTTAAATCAGAGATTTGCTTCTCCTAGAAAGGTTGCCTTCACCACGGCTTATGGGAGCCCTCTCCACCTCAACGCACAAACACACATGGTTCTAGTTGGCTGTTGACCTCGAAAAAGGGTTCATTCGCCCTTTGGAAGGTCTTGTTTTTAATCCTTCAGGGAGACTAGCCAACCTCCTCACCAAACAAGTCTGGTGGGGGAACCAGTTTAGTCGCCGGTGACCCGACCATGAGGCAGGTAGTACTGGGTTACATGGTACCAGTAGCATATGACATGACATGATACACATACATACATGATGATTGCAACATCTTGTCAGACGAGTGCCACTCCCTCGGACACTTAAAGTCCATAAGTCCAAATGCCTGAGGGAGTATCTATACACAGATGATGTTACAGAGTCTTAGCTTTGTACGACAGCTGTCTCTCTCTCGGTTCAAAATGTTGAGATCCAGCAACAAGCAAGAGCAAGATAGCCAGCAACAACTTAAACTGCAGACCAGCTTAATGCGGGTACTGGTCTCCCGCTTTATGGTTTTTTAAATCAGAGATTTGCTTCTCCTAGAAAGGTTGCCTTCACTACGGCTTACGGGAGCCCTCTCCACCCCAACACATATATACATACACACAAATATACAAGGTGCTAGTTGGCCGTTGACCCCGAAAAAAGGTTCATTCGCCCTTTGAAAGGTCTTGTTTTTAATCCTTCAGGGAGACTAGCCGTCCTCCTCACCAAACAACTCTGGTGGGGGAACCAGTTTAGTCGCCGGTGACCCGACCATGAGGCAGGTTGTACTGGGTTACATGGTACTTAGCACATGACATGACCTGACCATAAATACATACATACATACATACATGCATACAAACATACATATATATATACATACATACATACATGATTTTGATGATTGATTGATTGCAACGTCTTGTCAGACAAGTGCCACTCCCTCAGACATTTAAAATCCATGAGCCCAAATGTCTGAGGGAGTATCTATACAAATATGATGTTACAGAGTCTTAGCTTTGTACGACAGCTAAGTCTCTCTCTCGGTTCAAAATGTTGAGATCCAGCAACAAGCAAGAGCAAGATAACCAGCAACAAATTAAACTGCAGACCAGCTTAATGCGGGTACAGGTCTTCCGCTTTATGTTTTTTTTAAATCAGAGATTTGCTTCTCCCAGAAAAGTCGCCTTCACCACGGCTCACGGGAGTCCTCTCTACCCCAATACACACACACACACACACACACACACACACACACACACACACACACACACAAATATACACGGTGCTAGGACCCAGAAAATGAGTTCATTCGCCCTTACATACATACATATATACATACATACATACATACATACAAAAAACATACATACATACATTTAAACAGGCAGGTGAGATTTATATCATATATTTAATTTATTTATTTCTGATTTCGTTTCATTAGCATCTTCATCCTTTTTTTTTTCTTTTGCATCCTTACATTTCTATTTCGCCATCATTTCCATTTCTTTTTCTCACTTTTTTTTTTTTTTTTTTTGCCAGACTCCACTTCCGATTTAATTCCCCTTTTTGTTTACAGTTGTTTTTACACTTGCCCAATACCCGAACCCTACCCCGAATACAATAATAAAGGACAAATTAACGAGTGTGCATATACGTGGGCGTGGCACACGTCTAAATATACACCAGATATAAATTTATATTTACATTGCCCTGACTTTTATTATGCTTTCCTCTCTACCTCTGTAAAACGGTCTGCCTGTCTATTTCTCTCTTTCCCTCCTCTCTCTCATTCAATATATATATATATATATATATATATATATATATATATATATATATATAAAGGGAGAGAGATATTTGTTTTTACATAAGCAATAGTGTGTTGCTACATAGTCAGGAGCATGTCTCAGTCAGCTAGTATTTAGTAACTAGAGTCCTCTTCATGCGGTACAGCTTATACGAAAGAAGAGTCTACTGCTTATGTAAAAACAAATAAAAATACACCTAACTCTACTTCGGCATTGAACACTTTTATATTAACCTCGTTATACTTCACTCGTTACCTTACCTCTGACATATAATAAGCTCAAATTATATATATATATATATATATATATATATAAAGTTTCACGGTAAAAATTATATGGAAATCTGCCCTCTCCGAACAGATCACGAGAAATTTTTTTAGAGCCGTAGTGAAGACGGTGCTGTTTTGTGGTTCAGCAGCATATACTCTCAGTAAAAAAAAAAAAAAAAAAACCCTCCACATTGGACCCAGTAAACCACTCCCTCCCTGACTTTCCTTTGCGGACAGACGCCGTAACAGACATAAAAAAAAATGCTGCGTTGAGATTGCTCCAGTACTCTCAAAACTTTACAACAAATGCCTTAACGAATCTTGCTTGCTTGACCGCTGGAATACTGCTTCTGATTTTTACAAGAATTCTAGCAAAAAAAAAAAAAAACTGATCCAGTAACTTATCAACCCATTTGCAACTTCCAACTTTTCGCCAAAATATTTGAGTTAATTATTAATCAAGCTCTAGTACATCAGCTTATAGATGCTAAACTTCTGACTGACCAACAATATGGATTTAGACAATCCCGTTCTACAGCAGATATCCTAACTGTAATCCCTGAACCTATATTCCATACACTGGACAAAACAGGGTAGGGTAGAGCGGTTGCTCTAGATATATCTGAGGCTTTTGACAGAGTTTGGCTTCTCAGGGAAATCAGATCATACGGTATCACTGGAGGAATACTTAAAATATTTAAATCTTTCTTAAATAAGAGAAGAATCCAGGTTGCCCTCGACAGTCGTGCATCTAAACAATATGATATAAATGCAGGTATACCTAAGGTGTCGATCCTTAGACCTTCATTATTTCTAATATTCATAAATGACCTCCCTAATAAAATTGTCTCTGAGGTGGGTATATTTGCTGATGACACAAAGGGAAAACAAATGAACACAAATCTAAGACAACAACAGGAAACCTAGAGGAAGACCTCCAGTCTGTAGTGGAATGAGGACATAAATGGATGGTCACATTCAATGTTGCCAAGACTAAGCTGTTTTCCTTTAATAATTACAAGAAACCTTCTCAACCAATAATAGCTATGGTTAAGGATATATTACCTGAAAGTTCTTCTTCCAAGCTCCTCGGTTAACGTTCACAGGGAACATGAGTTCGAAGAGATACATTGAGAGCATTGCCAGGGCTCCTGCGAGGAAGTTAGGTTCTCTATACCATGCTAGAAACTTACTTACGCCTGAAAGTATCCTGTACCTCTACAAGGCCACCATTCGCCCATTATGGAGTATGGTTGTCACATTGCGCCTGGTGTATCTTCTTCTACTCTCTTGTTCCTGGACAGGGTTTAGAAGAGTCACCGCCATGATAGGTTCTGAACTATTATCTAAGCTTCGGCCTCTGTCAGATCGACGACATGTTGCATCTTTCTGCCTGTTCTGCAAGTATTTTAATGGTGGATGCTTCGACGAACTACAAGCCTTTGTATCTCCTCGACGTAAATACCCCCGATAAACCGGACAAGCAGCAAAATCCCACCCCTACACAGTAAAGATCCCTAGATGTAAAGGAAGCTTTTTTCCCCAGAACTGCTTGATATTTGAAATTCCCTTCCTGGTCCCTGCTTTCCCAACTGTACTGACATGCCAAGTTTCCCAACTGTACTGACATGACAAGTTCAAGTGTACTATGAACAAACATCTTGCTGCTCAACTATCTACATAGTATCCCTGCAGTATATGTTCCCCACAGTAGCCTCTACATCAAAGTGGCACTGTTCCTTGTTTGGGATGAAAATGGAATAATAATAATAATAATAAAAAAAAAAGAGATGGAACTTACACTAGAATTCTCCGGGCAGTCTTAAACTTAAACTGGAAAACATACCCAATCATTATGCGTCTGTATGGTCGGTTACCCAGGATCTCTTCAGTAATATGAGAAAGAAGAACAAGATATGTAGGACATTGCTACAGAAGAAAAGATAATTTGGTACTGTGGGATGCTAAACCCGGAATCGCTAAAGTAGGAAGACCTGTCAAGATCTACACAAAATGACTGACAGAAGACACTCGCCTTCAACTTGAAGATCTACCTAAGGCCATAGAAAATAGAGACTACATGGAGGGAAAAGAATAATTGTGTCGGGGCAACTCGTCCGATACGATGGGGATATATATATATATATATATATATATATATATATATATATATATATGTATATATATATGTATATGTATATATATATGTATATATATGTGTATATATATGTGTATATATATATGTATATATGTATATATATGTATATATATGTATATATATATATGTGTAAATATATATGTATATATATGTGTGTATATATATATGTATATATATGTGCATATATATGTGTATATATATGTGTATATATATGTGTGTATATATATGTATATACATGTATATATATATGTGTATATATATACATATATATGTATATATATATGTATATATAAATATATATATATATATTTGTGTGTGTGTTACGAATAACGTTCTTGTGGAATTTTTTATTTTGATTTCAAATGATGAATTTTCAAATCAGTTTTCGTTATAAGGCCTTTACTTTATATAGCATTTTAAAGAAAGTTGTCGCTCTATCTAATCGTTTAAATTACAATCGTTTTAAAATGGTTGTCTTATTTTTAGAACGTTGTATACAAGATAAAAAAAAGCAAATTCGAACAATTTTCTCATATCATTTCAAGCTTGACCGAAAAGCTACTGAAACAGCTCACGATACCAACGAAGAATTTGGCCCAGGCATCACCAGCGAACGCACAGCACAGTAGTGGTTTAAGTAATTTCGTGGTTGCGACGAGAGTCTTAAATGTGATGAGTGTAGTGGCTGACCATCTGATGTTGACAACAATCCGTTAAGAACCTTAGTCGAAGCCAATCCAATCAGAGAACTTCGAGAACTAGCTTCTGAATTAGACGTAATAGACATTGGAAAAACACAAGAACATTTGGGTACCTCATGAACTGAACGACAAAAAAATAAAAAAATAAAAAAAACACCGTTATGAAGTGTCATCTTCCCTTCTTTCCTTCTTTTACTCAACAAGAACGACCCGTTTCTCGACTGAGTTGTGATTTGGTTATTCACGACAAACGGCAACAATCAGCTGAGTGGTTAGACACCGACGGAGCTCCACGAAACTTCCTGAAGCCAGAGTTGCACCAAAAGTAGTTAATGTGACCGTTTGGTGGTGTGCGACCTGTATCATCCATTGCAGTTTTCTAAATGCTGGCGAATCTATTACGGAGAAGTACTGTTAACGAATGGATTAAATGCACCAGAAACGTCGATAAGAACACCCAGTATTAGTCAACAGAAATAACCCAATTCTCTTCCACGAAAGTGCCCGACCACACGTTGTTAAACCAACCCAGCAAAAGTTGAACGAATTGGACTATGAAACTCTGCCTCATCCGCCATACTCTCCAGACCTCTCACCTACTGACTATCACTTTTCAAGCATTTCGACAACTTTCTGCAGGAGAAATGCTTCAAACACACACACACACACACACACACACACACACACATATATATATATATATATATATATATATATATATATAGTGAATAAATGACAGAAAACTATATTCCAAACCTTATGATGTTGACCATCTTACTTCCCCTCAAAGTAACAATATAATAAATTCTAATATATATTCTATATAGACAGAGAGTTATATATATATAGTTATACATATAGTTATATATATGATTATATATATAGTTATATATACATAGTTATATATATATATATATATATATATATACATATATATATAGTAATTTATAAAATATATATGGCGATTAAGCTACACTGAATATTCTGCGTTTCATCCAACTATAGGATTCGTCAGGCGCATAAGCCTGACGAATCCTATAGTTGGATGAAACGCAGAATATTCAGTGTAGCTTAATCGCCATATATATTTTATAAATTACTAACTAGCTCTACCTACGTATTGAGCACTTTTGAAGTAAATACTTAATGTTTACGCATAAATCTATACTTTCGTATGGTAAATTTATGTGAATAAATGAAATAGTTATATATATATATATATATATATATATATATATATACATAGTTATATATATACATAGTTATATATATATATATATAGTGAATAAATGACAGAAAACTATATTCCAAACCTCATGATGTTGACCATCTTACTATTTATTCTTTTAATTCTGTTGACATTCACAATTCTTGACAGTATCTGTTTCGCAGCGCAAGATCAATCACCCAACCATTACATTAATCAGTGAATCTATTATGCCCGTCATCAGAAGAAATAGCTACAATCAATCAATCAATCAATCAATCAATCAATCAATCTAAAGGAAACAAAAGTGCGATTCGACATGACTAAAATGCGAAAACTGGAAGAAAAGCTGCAAATACCCCCAATTTGTTTACATTGCGCCAGTTTAAATTGGGGGGGGGGATATAATAGAGCCGACGAAGACGACGATGTTTGTGTGTGTGTGTGTGTTTGTGTGTGTGTGTGTGTGTGTGTGTGTGTGTGTGTGTGTGTGTGTGCGTGCACGTGCACGCGCGTGTGTGTTTCGTTTAACAGTATTGGTAATTTCTGTTTCTTTCTCTCGCAATTCGTCTTTTCCATTTGGCAGTGAAATGTCCGGACATTCTGGTCGAGTGTAAAAAGGAACAGGGACCATGCAGAAGAGAAAAGAAAAAAATGCTGCCCAATTTTACCAAAATATATCTATATATTAATACGGTAGCGTGTGTGTTCTTTTGTGTGTCACGCTTACATCCGGGTCGTTTAATTGTTATGTTCTTCTATTTCTTGTCATAAATAAATTTTACTAAGAATTCTCCATAAGTTTTGGTTTCGGTTTCAACTGTAGCGGATGGCACTTGAACCATCTATATTTTTTTTTTCTAATAAATAATTTTATCAAGAATTCTTCATAAGTTTTGGTTTCGGTTTCGATTATGGCTGAGGGAACTCAACTTTTGCAGTTTTAACAAAAGAGCTACAATAATTAAAGAGCGTCTCTATTTACACTGAACATCTACAGAATGCCAACATCAATATATTACATATGAATGAGTCCCCTGCAGAATTTCTACAGGTATCGCTAGTATATATATATATATATATATATATATATATATATATATATATTTTTTCTAATAAATAATTTTATCAAGAATTCTTCATAAGTTTTGGTTTCGGTTTCGATTATGGCTGAGGGAACTCAACTTATGCAGTTTTAACAAAAGAGCTACAATAATTAAAGAGCGTCTCTATTTACACTGAACATCTACAGAATGCCAACATCAATATATTACATATGAATGAGTCCCCTGCAGAATTTCTACAGGTACCGCTAGTATATATATATATATATATATATATATATATATATATATATATATATATATATATATATATTCTTTCTATACTCTTATAAATTTGGTCTTTTTATGTATTGATATTCATTGAATTGTATTCTTCCTTCCATTGATATTCCATTGAATTGTATTTCTTCTGCAAAAGATTTAGCTAATTTACATATTCTTTTAAGCATTCATTTTAATTAATTCCTATTAGATTTTTTTTTTTTCGTTTCTCTTATGGGATGATCATCTTTAATTAACTATTACGTGTCATGCAGATATTCTATATTATTTATACTTGCGTAATATTTGCGTAAAAGGATTAAGTAGACACGAAACTCTTTTTGTTTAAAATTTTTTGCCTACCAAACTCCTCTGTCAGTTTTAATCTACAGTTATGAAACTTCATATATAGTGTATTCGAACCTATGCGAAACTTTATATTTTGGTTTTAGCCGGGGAAAATTGGTGCAAAAGTGGGAAAATTAAAAAAAAAAAAAATTAAATTTGCCAGGTGCAGGTCGAACGACGGCATTACGAATACGCATGTGTAACGTGATGGCTATTGATTGATGTTTTGATTTTTAACCTTGTAGCAAATATTACTTCATAGATCAGGCATTAATGTCAAAGGAAAAAGTAAATCGTAAGCTGAACGTTTCGGTTTCGTTTCGGTGGTGGCGCACAAGTCATATATATATATATATATATATATATATATATATATATATATATATATATATATATATATATATATATATATATATATATTACTTTTTAAATCATTACTATATATTGGATCCGATATAATATAATAATAAATACAAAATCGATTAATCAAAATATCATATTTAAGCGTATTTTACGACCGGGCAATGCCGGTCGGCCTGCTAGTTTATATGTATGTATATATATATATATATATATATATATATATATATATATATATATATATATATATATGATTACAAAACAAGTATAAATATTTAATTCATACTCATAAGTTTTTTATTTTATTTATATTTTATTCTATGAAGTACGTCTTACACGTGTTTTGTTGGAAGAATCACAAGTGGTATACGTGTTTTAGAGTGACAATTAATTTATTGAATTTTATATTTGCTGTAGTTTCGTAGATGTCTATTCACTGAATCTCAATGGCGAGCAGAGCGTAATTGTAGCATATTTATTTAAAAAAAAAATTTGTATAAAGAAATAAATACACTGTGTGTGTGTGTGTGTGTGTGTGTGTGTGTGTGTGTGTGTGTGTTGAAAGAGGAGAGGCTAAGGGGTGGTACAGAAAAAAAGTGTGGAGGAAGATTTCTTTTAGAGAAATAAACAACTTTTATTTATTCCAGTCTTAATTATTTGTACATATTTTATTTGCACAGTTATAATTATTTCCACAGTTCCACAGTTTCAAAACCAGAAGTAAAAAAAGGATAAATACATATATAGAGATTTAGAGATTTAGAGAGAGAGAGAGAGAGAGAGAGAGAGAGAGAGAGAGGGAGGGGGGGCAGATGGGGGGGTAAGAGAGTGGTGCGTAAGGAGATTTATGAGATTGATAGGAAGATCATTGGTTTGTATAAAGAAATAAAATACTATATAAAGATGAATAGATAGATAGATAGATAGATAGATAGAGAGAGAGAGAGAGAGAGAGAGGAGAGAAAGAAAGAATGTTTTAGATAGAGAGATGGAAAGAGGGAGAGAGATAGGAATAAGTATTTTAGATAGATAGATTGATAGAGAGAGAGAGAGAGACGAAGGTGGAGAGAGAAAGAGAGAGGGAGAGAGAAAAAGAAGGTTTAAGATAGATAGATAGAGAGAGAGAGAGAGAGAGAGAAAGAAATAAGATAGATAGAGAGAGAGAGAGAGAGAGAGAGAGAGAGAGAGAGAGAGAGAGAAAGTGAGAGAAATAAATAATGTTTCAGATAGATAGATAGATAGATAGATAGATAGATAGATAGATAGATTCCACATTATTAAACAAAACATAATAAGATACTCTTAAAATACTTTCGTGAGCCACCGGTATATATAAAAATAATTTTAAAAGAAAAAAAAAATCCGGAAACAATTTAAAACAAATTTCAACTAATAAATAAAAATAAAAATATGACCCTTGTAATTCTAGAAGAAGAAGAAGAAGAAAAAAAATGCGCATGTATCTCTTCTAAGCCGACATGTTAAATAGACTTAAATTAATTGCGAACTCAAAATAGAAGCGTTTACTCCTACCCGAGGGGATACGTAGCGCGGGATGGGGCGGGGGAGGGGATAGGGAAGCGGGTGCGTTTGACATAAGTAGTTATTAAGAGTGAATTACAGCCCAGGATTTAAATAGGATATGAAAAGGCACGGGGTGGGAAGAGGTTAGGGGGTAAATAGAAAAGGGAAAACGAGACCGTTTAAAAGAAACGCGGTGCCCAGCAGATTTCCCAAGAGGAAAACACGATTTTTTTTTTTGTGTGACACGCAGATCATTGTACGCTTACAATTATGCGGCTCTGCTTGTGTATTGAGCACTCTTTAAATAAACGCGGCGTAGATATACGCATCGCAGGTGTTGTTTACCTGCTCGTTCGGAGGTGGAAAGCAAGGTTCCGTGCGGTTTTGAAAAGCCGGCGTACAAGGACCAACTCACTCTGACCTACAAAAAAAAAAGGCATGAATAACCATGTCGGTATTTTTCGACGCCGGGGGGGGGGGAGGGGCTCACATGATGAGAAATAAACTAACCATTTCTTTTGGAGAAAGTAAAGCGTGGGATGCTAGATCTCCCAAGACTTTACACAACAGTTTTAATGATTTTACGCTGAGATTCAGAACGAGGTCTGCCAGGTAACTTTAAACTGTGATCAGCAGTTTGATATTTTACGTCTACGTTATAAACTAGGATAACGTGTGTATTGTTATTTATTTTGTGTGTCACACTTACATCCGGGTGACTGTCGTTTAATTGTTATGGATTTCCATTTCTTGTAATAAAAAATTTCACCAAGAATTCTTCATAAGTTTTGGTTTCGGTTTCGATTATAGCTGATGGCACTCAAGGCATTTATTTTTTATAAATAATTTTACCAAGAATTATTCATAAGTTTTAGTTTCGGTTTCGATTATAGCTGATGCAGATGCACCCAAGTCATATGAGTATATATATATATATATATATATATATATATATATATATATAGATATAGATATAGATAGATGTTGTTTTGTTTTTAGTGATATGTTTTGAATGAATTCAATTATTTACGAAAGTGCATTTTTACCTAAATGGGAGTTGGGAATAATTATCCCTTTTAACCAATTTGGTACCCCCACATGGGGAGCGGTATATATATTATTTTTAAAATGTAATTATCCACTGACACGTGTTTCGTCGTCTACGACTCATCAGAGTGGCTGTATCTAGCGAGATTCGAAATCGGGACCCAACGGTAATGAGTCTAAACCCTTGCCCCTGGACCATCTCGCCGACTGTCTGGATATATCGCGATTTACTTAGATGTTGTTTTGTTTTGGTTTTAGCGATATGTTTTGAATGAATTCAATTATTTACGAAAGTGCATTTTTACCTAAATGCGAGTTGGGAATAATTTTCCCTTTTAACCAATTTGGTACCCCCACATGGGGAGCGGTATATATATATATTTTTTTTTAAATGTAATTATCCACTGACACGTGTTTCGTGGTCTACGACTCATCAGAGTGGCTGAATATAGTGAGATTTACGAATGTGCATTTTCAGACTTCGAATGCCCGTGTGTCTTTTTTTTTTTTTTTTTTACATAGGAATCACCACTTATCAAAGCCCGGAGGCCACTTGAGGATAAGAGTTAATGGGTATACATTAATCAATGTGATTATAGCGTAGTAAACATAAGTAGTGGAAATTTTGACAATTGGATTACTTAGGGGGGTGATTCATCAAGAACTTGTTTACATTGGACTTGAAGACAATCAGATTGTAGTCAGCTGGAAAGTAGGCAAACGGAAGAGAGTTCCACAGGCGTGCAGTTCTGAGAAAGAAGCTTTGTTCATGGAATCTACATTTAGGATTAGGCACAGATAAACAGTGTGGGAAATTATTGATAGTAGTTCTGGCTAGACGAGTGTTTTTCGTGAAAGTTCGTGTACTTAGTTGAACTCTGTGATGATGGTTCTGATACACGCAATAATTCAATTATCCACGCAGAGAGCATATGGAAGTGTTCAATTCTCAATCGAACAATGATCCATATTGATCGGCAGAATTTGAATGGAAGACATCTACCTCCTCCGCACTTTGCCAACATCTCCTATCATATATGCGTTGAACAAAAAGCACTTAACCTCTTCAATAACTAACAATTAGTAACTAAAGAACTAATGCAAGAGGCGAGCAACGATATCACATGCTATCTTGCATTTATCCATTATTTAAACATAAGAAACAATTTCAAATTGGTTTCAATAAAACAGGTGCGCGGGCACCGGTTCTGATTTGTTTCTCAGTTTCTTATATATTTGCTTCTTTTGTTTAAGTTTGATTCTACGGCATATCAACCCCTTAAAAATTTGTCATATTAAAATATCATCGAGTATGGTGTTCCCCATTTATTGCGATATGAATGGACGTGTATATTATGCACCATTCCGCCCTTTTGACTTCGCACACACACACACGCGCGCGCGCGCACACACACACACACACAGGCACGCGCGCGCGCACACACGCACACGCGCGCACACACGCACACACATACGCACGCACACACACATGCCGTTATCTAAATTCTGACATCTCCTCCGAGAATGCAGCTTCTTAATACTCCTCCCAACACACTGGCGCCCCACTGTCGGCTATAAGGTTTTCCCTACCCCAGCCTTCCAGCCTAATCGTTCATTTGCCTCCTCACCGTTGATGATTTGACGCGAGATTGAAAAGGTTTGTGACACATATGAAATTTATGTTTTTATTTTCACACAAAAAGTAAATGTGGAAAGTCAAGGAAATAAAAAGGTATAATTAAGAAGTACTCTGTTATCTTTAATGATATATGTGTGTGTGTGTGTGTGTGTGTGTGTGTGTGTGTGTGTGTGTGTGTGTGTGTGTGATGTGTGTGTGATGTGATAGTCGCTCAGACCTAGTGGAGTGCGAAGGAAACATTAATTTCGCTAAATATGTGTCAATATTACGTTAAGGGGACTCCTACAAATATTCTCAAGTGGTAAAATGAACCAAGTTAACCACTTATTTATAGAAGACGAAGCTCATAGCCACTCTGCTAGCGTGACACAACATTGGTTGAGCCAACATGGGCTTAATAGACTGCCATGGCCAAGTTAGCCCCCGGATAAAAAAAAAAAACTTTTTGAAAACATCTGTTGCATATTAGACCGGAACCTTCGAAAATAGGAAATGAAGCCATTTGCTAAGCATTAACTGTCAGCATTATTGCAAAACATTTCTCAAACTGATATTTCTCAACTGATCAATGCCATGCGGAGAAGATTACTAGCATAAGAACAGGAAAGTGGATGTCAACGACCATTTATTTTTGATTTTGTTCTATAAATTATGTTTATTGAAATTAATTGTTTCTATTCGTGTCTATTCTTTTCTGTCATACGCGCGCGCACGCACACACACACACACACACACACACACACGCATATATATATATATATGAAGAAGTTTTTACTAAAAAATGTAAAAAAAAAAAAAAAAATAAAGAATACAGTTTAAATTCCCGGAAAAAAAAACCCAACTAAATTTAACCTATCGCAGACTTAACACCTATATAATCCGACTTCGAAAAAGTTTACAATTCTAAAAGAGAATTCAATTATTTAAGGTATATATATATATATATATATATATATATATATATATATATATATATATATATATATATATATATATATATATATATATATTAGCATTTCAGCCCGGCGTTGCCCGGGTGTTTCGATGTGCATGTCGAGCAAAAAAAAAAAAAAAGTAGCGTCTGAGTAATTTGGAAGAAACCGCAGAAATCATTTTTTTTTTAATTTTGACCCCGATTATGACCTCTTAACATTTATTGCTTGGGGCTCAAATCAAGTTATTAAGTTAGATCCATGTCCAAGGAACCTATATCTAAAATTTCAAGTGTTTATACCCAAAATTGTCAGAGGAGTTTGATAGAGTTCTCAAAGGTCAAATCGTTGAACTTTGACCCCTTAACAGCGAAATTTCTGGCCGAAAACGAATGACACAGATTTTCCCAAATCTCAGTACCCTGTATAGCAAATTTTGTAGTCTGTAGACTGAAAATTGACAAAGTTATTGCGTAGGGAAATGTACACAGACACACACACAGACACGTTCACTTTTATAGATATACTAGCATTTCAGCCCGGCGTTGCCCGGGTATTTGGGGGTGTATGCTGAGAAAAAAAAAAAAAAGGTCAATTTTTTAACTTTGACCCATATTATGATCCCTTAACATTCATTGTTTTGGGCTCAAATCGAGTTATTAAGTTAGATCCCTGTTCAAGGAATCTATATCTTATATTTCAAGTGTTTAGACCCCAAATTGTCGGAGGAGTTTGTAGAGTTCTTAAAGCTCAAATCATTGAACTTTGACCTCTTTAACAGCCAAATTTCTGGCCGAAAACCGATCAGATAGATTTTTCCAAATCTCAGTAAACCGTATATCAAATTTCGAGTCTGTAGACTAAAAATTAACAGAGTTATTGCGTAGGAAAATGTACACAGGCACACAGACAGACAGACACGCAGACACGTTTACTTTTATAGATATATAGATTAGCAGTTCCGCCCAGCTTTGCTCTGGCTCTATGTACTGTTCATAAGGTTATGTGCATATGTATATATTAAAATGTCTGAATATGTAAAGTAATGCCTTCCTGTATAATAGTCTTCGTTAACTACCATAGAAAAAAGACAGACAGACATTTTCACTTTTGTAGATATATAGATAGATAGATAAATAGATAGATAGATTGGATGCAATATATAGTAATGATTTAAAAAGTATATAAAAAAAAGACTCATGCGCCACCACGGAGAATCGAAACGAAAGCATTCAGCTCACGATTTATTTTGTCTCTGCCGTCCATGACTGGGCTATGAAAATGTTTACTGCAAGGCTAAAAATAAAACCATGAACCAATAGCTATTACGTAATGCATTTGTAATGCCAGCGTTCGACCTTCACCAGGCGAATTTTTTTTTTTTAATTTTCACACTTTTGCACCGATTTTTCCGGGCTAAAACCCAAATATAAAGTTTTGCATGGATTCAAATACCTTATATATGAAGTTTCATGTCTGTAGACCAAAAACTCTAGGAGGAGTTTGGTAGGGAAAATTTGTTAAACAAAAATATATACGTATACATAAATATATATGGAAACAATTTTTGTTTACTGTAAAGATTTTACGCAAATATTATGCAAGTATAAATCATGTAGAATATCTGCATGAATATAATTACACGTAATAGTTTACTTTAGATGATCATCCCATAAGAAAACCGAAAAAGCTAATAGGGAATTAATTAAAATGAATGTTTAAAAGAATATGCGAATTAGTTAGATCTTTTGCTAGCGAATGCAATTCAATAACTCATACATAAGAAAATTGTATTTTCTTTTTAAGTAACTAGAAAAGAGGGTTTTTAATATGAATATCAATACACGCAAAAGAAAAATGAATTTATATATATATATATATATATATATATATATATATATATATATATATATATATATATATATTGATAGCTATGGGGATCGGCTTTTTGAACCGAGTCAAGTACTTGTAAAACAAACATATGAGTGGTGTAACATTACGGCGGTAGGACAGAGGCAAGAGATGCGGGATCTATTACGAGGGTGTTCTAAAACTAATACCGTCTATTTTTGTTCCACCCGAATGGATCAGAGAAAATTGCAAATTGTTTTGTTATGATCATTGATCTTCTGCATTGATGTCTAAGTTTATATCTCTATTTTACAGATATTGACGATGAGAGATTCTAAGAAAGCGCCTCCTATCATGGACGTGCGTCAGAAGCAAATACGTGTTATTGCATTCCTGTCAAAAGTATATTGATAATGGCGGTGAATATGTAAAAAAATGAAGTCTCGAACACAAACCCTAACCCTAACCCTAACCCTAACCCGCCGCGAGTACCGTCTTCGTAGCTTTTTAAGTTTTGGAGTAAAAAAAAAAAAAAATAGGAGGGTTTACTTTTGGAACGACACTCTTTGACAGGAGATTCTTTTTTTTTTCTTTTTTTTTTTTTTGCATTCTATCCCGGAGGGAGACATTAGTGGTTGGGGCACTAGCCTAGAAGTGACAACAATACTCTATGAATGGACGGACAGTGGCTTTACAAACCCCTGAGGCTATTCTTAATATCTACAAATCTACTATCAGACCGTGTAGAGAGCATTGTTTTCATTTTTGTGGCTAGTGAATTTCTATTTAATTTGACAGTGCTTGTTAAGGTGTAGAAATATATCTGCAATTTATTTAGTCCCACGCTATCTTTTTCACTGCAATCTCTTTCTCACAGACGTGATGTTGCCAGTCTCAGTCCTTTTCTATAAATGCCATTAAGGTATGTGTTCTTTCAGAATTTTCTTTTATTTCCTGCTTCGTTTGTCCCCGCCTGTTTGATTCGTTGGTCTCGTGGTCTCAATCAATTCGCTGTTTTTAAACGCCATTGTAATACAGCTTCGTATTTCAGTAGTACCCCGTCTAGTGATGGCGTCACGATAAAAACAAATTACCCTTGATAGCCCTGGCGAAGTATCAAGTATTCAGCAAGATTCGAATTACACTACAAACTTGTGTAGTGAGTTCAATCTCGGCTACGGCCGCACTGGATGGATGGATTTCAGTAGCTTATTTCCAAGAAGTGCAGACTCTTGGAACTCCCTTCCTGCTCATTAATGTCACTCTACTTTCTTTGGTCTTTTCAAGACTAAGGTCAATAGGCATCTCCTGTCTTTGCGACAATCATCTTTTGTTCTTGTTAGCTCCTTACATTTATAAAAGTTTTTTATTTATTTATTTATTTATTTTTTTACTGTTTGTTCACCCCAAATATGTTAAAGAGGCTACTATCGGGGACCAGATTCGACGGGATACTATGTAAGGAGTTGGACAGCGAGATACTTGTTCACATTACACTTCTGCATATCAGTACAATCAGGGAAGAAGGGGTCTGGAAGGGAATTCCAAAGTCTGGCAGTCCAAGGAAAAAAAATCTATTTGAATAGACGTCTTTAAGGTAGCTAGGGATCTCCACAATGTAGGGGTGGGATTTAGCTGCTTCTCTGGTCTACTGGGGGTATTTACGTCGAGGGGGTTACTAGTGCTTTGCGTTCGTCCTAACACTTACCATTAAAGTACTTGTAAAACATTCACAGGGATGCCACATTTCGGCGATGGGACAGAGGTCGGAGTTTGGTCGACAGAGCGAAACGTTAAGTGGCTCCTGGAGGGATTTTCACCAATTGTTTTACAGCTACTTCTGACTCTAAACATTTCTAACTAAATAGCACGGCATCTTAATAATAAAAAACAAAAACAAAAAAAAAAGCTCGTTAACTGTCAGGATTTACGCTCTTTTAACCGTTGTAAAGTACGGCCGTTCTATAAGTAATGGTATACAACCCTTTCGTTAATGATCAACAAATACCTCGATTCAACTGTGTCGTGTTACACGCAATAAATCTCACATTATGGGACTTTGTTTGTGTGGAATTCTGCGTAATGTTCACATTAGAGTGACATTTGTATTTTGTTTTCCTTAGAAAATTGTAATAGATACAAGCGTATTGTCAACTATTATTGTTAAACAATCGGGCCTTTCTTTTTTATATATATATGTTTAATGCGGTTAGCGGTACAGTGCACAATTCGGCGTCCCGCGTTCGAGATCTGTCGGATCCATTATCCTGATTGCATTAGCTACGTCGGTAACTCAAAACGTGCACCCTCCTCTGAATAACTGGTTGCATTTCCCGAGAAATAATAAAAAAAAGGTCCTATTTACTTGCACCCCCCCCCCTACGAGGGCAGAGTTAGACACGAGGTCGGTTTTTAATGCGGGGAAAAATCCAGCACCGCAAAAAGGGGCACTCTGGATAGAAACAAAAATAAAAATTGTCTCAGTCATGAAGGATTTCTCCACCATTGACTGAGGGCAGATAATGTATAAGAAGAGATGGTAAATTGGGTTGTTATGATGACTGAAATTTCATGACCTGAAAGTTTCATCTCTCTGTTGCAGATATTGACGAGATGAGGTTCTAAGAAATCAATCCCTATCATGAACGTGCGCCAGAAGTAGAGGTTCGTCATTGAATTAATTGCACAAGTACGTTGAGAATTTTTATGATTACGTAGAAAAAAAAACAATTCAGATGGTAAAACACTGACTGGGTTTAACGAGTTAATTACCAGGGTGCTCAATGCCAAGGTAGAGCAAGATATACTCTTTATTTATTTTTACATAAATACGTAAGTATCGTTACACATTCATGAGTATGTTTCAGTCAACTAGTTATATAGGCGATGTTGCTCTTACAAGAGTCCAGTTGTTAATCCTGGATTAAGGACTGGACATTTGTAAAACCAACATAGCCTGATGATATCTCTAGTTGGTTATAACTACTTGAATGAAACATTCTCATGAATGTGTAGGTAATTTCGTCCTTATCTGTAACTTCACCGAGGAAGAAGTTAAAATTTTTAATGTGGAATAAATCAACTTACTCAACTCACTACTTACAGTGTCCCTATTGGCATCGTCCATAATTTACATTGTATTCTTGTTTCGGTGGCCATGTATCTTGTCTGGGGTCAATATATATATATATATATATATATATATATATATATATATATATATATATATATATATATATATATAGCCAGTAGAGTTTAGTTTCCTAGAAGTACATCCAATGAAACAACATGTGTCTACCAAAGAGTGCTCAATGAGTGAACAGAGCAGGTATATTAAATTTATTTATACAAACATTAATGGCTACATATGTGCATACATATTTCTGTAATCACCCGCGTTGGGGGGATTACGTCTTCAGGCCAAGAATTACCGTCGAAAACTGATATTTCAATCAAAAAACATTTTCCTATTCCGTTTGTAAAGTTAGAATGTAACCTGGGTGGGAGTCATAATATGCCATAAAAACCAAAAGATGGGATGGATAGAGAGAAAAGGAAATGAAATTGAAGATGTTTATTATCTTCAAAGACCTCACTTGTTCTCTCACCGAGTTATGACTCCCACCCAGGTTTCATTCTAACTTTACAAACGGAATAGGAAAATGTTTTTTGATTGAAATATCAGTTTTCGGCGGTAATTCTTGGCCTGAAGACGTAGTCCCCCAACGCGGGTGATTACAGAAACATGTATGCACATATGTAGCCATTAATGCTTGTATAAATAAATTTAATATATATATATATATATATATATATATATATATATACAATTCATTCAGGATTTTACTTTTCTACCTTCCACTTTTGCTGCAGTTTACTTTCACGTTATCAAGTCCATCAATTTCCCCTGAAGATGATTTGCAGTCGAATCGAAATCGCTCGTCGTATTTTAAAAAAATAATTTTATCAATATATTTGATTTCGAGATCAAAATGACGATACTAAAAATAAAAAAATAAAAACATGGAAAAATATATTAAGTAACTCCGTTGTAATAATGTTAGTTTGAATATATATTAACAGTTCCTTTTGAGGAAAAATTTGACTGGGTGCATCAGCGTAAGTTGGAAAGGTATAAGGATCTACGAGAAAAATGCATCAGAAATGGCTGGAAAACCATGGTATTTCCTATCAAAGCTCGATGCCAAGTTTTTATTGAGAACTCAACCTCCACGTTCTTTAATAATCTTGGTCGTTCTCCGCCAAACAAGAAAAAATACACCAAGAAAATACACGACAAGGCTATATCTGCATTATCGTGGATATGACAATCGCACAGATTGACAACAATCCAACAGTCTGGTGGTATTGTGAACTACTGCTGGACTGCTCCGGGCTCGTGGTAATGATGCTTCGACCCTGAAACTATGCTTGAACTCAGAGTCATCTTCTGACGAGAGATTTGTCAAAGCTACAATTGTGTGTATATATATATATATATATATATATATATATATATATATATATATATATATATATATATATATATATACACATATATAAGGATACCTTAAACGGGCCTTATTATCGGGCTTGAAACCGACGGTACCAATGATCTGTCTCAACTAACAACTTTC
>NC_136502.1:89067040-89074540 GCF_053919585.1 Euprymna scolopes
TCCACACTAACGTAATGTACTTGCAATAACCCTTATCCCTGAGTGGCTTCCGGGCCTTGATAAATGGTGATCACTGTTTAAAAAAAAAAAAATCTTATTTTTTCTTTTCTTCTTTTCCCTTCTTTTTTTCTTCTCTTTTTTTCTTTTCTTCTTTTTTAAAAATTTTCTTTGATTTTTTTTTTAAATTATTTCCCCGGCATTATTTTTTTCTTTCTTGTTTTATCTTTTATTTCTTTCTTGTTTTTTATTCTTTCGTCATTCTATTTCAAGTTCTTTCCCCCCGTCCCCCGGCTATTTTCCCTTGCTCTTTTCTTTAGACTTTCTTTACTTATTTCTTATTTTTCTTTTCTTCCTTCAATCTTTTTAATTCATACTTCAATTTTTTTTCCTTTCTTCATCTTTTCTCACCTTCACGTATTTCTTTCTCCTTAGTTGATTTGTTCTTTTTTTCTTCCAGTCTTTCTATCTTATTATGCTTCCTTCCTTCATTCATTCATTCTCCTTCATTTGTTATTCCTTTCTTTCATTCCGTCATCCGAATTTTTACTTCTATGTTTCCTCCCTCACCTTTTACATTTTTTTCTTTTTTTTTCTTAAACTAGCTGTTCCGCCCGGCTTTGCTCGGGCCCTATGTACTGTTCATAACGTTACGTGCCTATATATACATTAAAAAGTGTGAATATGTACGGTAATGCCTTTCTATATAATAGTCTTCCTTAACTACCATAGAGAAAAGTTGGTAGAGACCGTCGATGTCATTTTTTTTTTTTAACTTTGACCCCAATTTTGACCCTTAGCATTTATTGTTTTGGGCTCAAATAGAAGTATAAAGTTAGATCCCTGTCCAAGTAATCTATATCTAAAATTTCAAGTGATTAGACCCAAAATTGGCGGAGGAGTTTGGTAGAGTTCTCAAAGGTCAGATCGTTGAACGTTGACCCATTAACAGACAAATTTCTGTCCGAAAACCAATTAAAAATATTTTCCCAAATCTCAATACCCCTTATACCAAATTTCGAGCCTGTAGACCGAAAATTGAAAGAGTTATTTGTGTAGGAAAATGTACACAGACAGACAGAGAGACATTTTCACTTTTATAGATATATAGATTGTGTATAACCTTTCGTCTACTTTTTGCGTTTCTCTTTTATATATCCCTTCTTCTGTGTTCATTTCCTTATTTGTTTTACTTCCTTATAACTTTCTTTTATCTACGTCTTTCTTTCTTCTAAACGTGACGATCTCCTACCGAGAAGAGCGTTGCACGCTAGCTGTTGCTTTAGACACGCGAACACAAATAGAGCGATTAACGAATTCCTTTAAACTTGTAATACACATATGACGTAAACTTTGGAAGAGGATGACAACCCAAGAAAACCTTATCCTCTAATAACTTTTTCCTTGTGTCGCTTGCCTTTGGAATCCCTTTCCTATTCCCTATTAACCCTGCCTTATTAACCTGCAGAATTTTAAATGTTATGTAAATATATATTCTGCACATCTCCCTATTTAAGGTGCTCCTTAGAAATCCGATCGATTATCAATACAGCCCATTATATCTCAGTTATAGTAAGTATTGTTTGGCGTAGATTATACACACACACACACACACACACACACACACACACACACACACACACACACACACACACACATATATATTTATTTATACATATATTTATATATATATATATATATATATATATATATATGTATTTATGTATGTACAAAAATGTGTGTCAGGTCATGTCATATGCTACTGGTACCATGTAACCCAGTACTACCTGGCTCATGATCGGGTAACCAGCGACTAAACTGGTTCCCCCACCAAACTTGTTTGGTGAGGAAGGTGGCTAGTCTCTCTGAAGGATTAAAAACAAGACCTTCCAAAGGGGCGAATGAACCCTTTTTTCGGGGTCAACGGCCAACTAGCACCGCGTGTGTTTGTGTGTATATATGTGTGTGTTGGAGTGGAGAGGGCTCCCGTAAGCTGTGGTGAAGGCAACCTTTCTAGGAGAAGCAAATCTCTGATTTAAAAAACCATAAAGCGGTAGACGACTACCCGCATTAAGATGGTCTGCAGTTTAACTTGTTGCTGGCTATCTTGTTCTTGCTTGTTGCTGGATCTCAACATTTTGAACCGAGAGAGAGACTTAGCTGTCGTAATAGCTAAGACTCTGTAACATCATCTGTGTATAGATACTCTTAGGCATTAAAATGGTCCCGTGGCGATGGAAGTCATTTTTGGGCTCATGGACTTTTAAGTGTCTGAGGGAGTAGCACTCGTCTGACAAGACGTTGCAATCATCATCATGTATGAAAAATACTTTGCAAGGATGCGATATAGGTAAAATACTTTCGCTTGTTTTCTTTTCCTTATAAGGGAAATGTTTTTCCATAATGTTTTATTGTTAAAGTGTTTTTTATTCAATGCGTCTTAACTGTATTTTTTATTCAAACAATAAATTTATGTTCTGAAAAATATGTTTTTTTCTGAATGAAATTTAAACTAACAAACAAAAAAACTATAAATTCCATTTGCTCTATCAAGTATATTGAGCTATTCTCTTTTTGGCTGATATTGTCACACGATTAATTAATATATGTTCCTATTCACCTCAAGGTACTAATATATATATATATATATATATATATATATATATATATATATATATATATATATATATATATATATGTATATGTATATGCATATGTATATAAGAACAAGCAGTTAATAAACCATGTTAAAAACACTTTGAAAAAGAGTTAACACATATTTAATTTTAAAAAGGAAACACAAAATAAGTTGATAGTCATTAATCTGCGGAGTTTCGAAGAAATACTTTCCTTCTCATCAGAGGGTAGAAATTAGCAAAGTACGGGATCGGATTTTTCTTGCAAAAGTATTTAATGAGACTAAAAGTAAGTCATAGATCTTACTTGGTAACAAATAGTTAAGCAGAGGGAATAGGGTGAAGAAAAAAGTGATTTCACCTGAATGAATAGTCTGGTGAAGGGTAAAATATCCAATAACGGTAAAATCCAGAAAAGTTGATTAAATTTCCATTTCCACAAGTACAATCCAAGGGAATCGCGTTATTGGGAGATGGTTCAAAGTAACACGAAAGGCAGAAATCCTTGGAATAATTCCCAAATGGGTACAAGAGAAAAAGGAAACAGTTCAAATAATATTATTAAAAGAAAGATAAGTTGTGCGTAGCAAACAGAAATGGGGAGATTTTAAAACACGACTGTCAAGGCCGGGCTGATTTAAGAAAAATGAGTGATGAATATATATATATATATATATGGGGGAACCAAGAAGAATTAGAGAAATTCCTTAAAAGGAGACTTATTAGGATAATACAAAGCTCATCAATTGAGGTGGAGTTTATATACAGAAAAGAAAAAGAAACAATAATATAACGATATAGAGTGATGCATATAGATTTACTCGTTCATTTAATATGGAGATTACGTCAATTATGGGTGCATTAGTATACATATATTTATATTGTGCTTTTTCTTATATATATATATATATATATATATATATATATATATATATATACTAGCATGGGTGCCCGGCGTTGCCCGGCGTTGCCCGGGTATTTGGAGGTGTATGTCGAGCAAAAAGACAAACAAAAGAAACGGTCAATTTTTTTTTACTTTGACCCCTATTATGACCCCTTAAATTTATTGTGTTGGGCTCAAATCAAGTTATTAAGTTATATCCATGTCCAATTTGGTAGAGTGCTCAAAAGATCAAATCGTTGAACTTTGACCTCATAATCGCAAAATTTCTGGCCGAAAATCGATCACATTTCTGTATATCAAATTTCGAGTCTGTAGACCTAAAATTGACAGAGTTATTGCGTAGGGAAATGTACACACACAGACACGCAGACACACAGACAGACAGATACACGGACACGTTCACTTATATATATATATATATATATATATATATATATATATATATATATATATATATATATATATATATGAGGGGGACAATGGGAATAGTATTAGACACGATAGCGAGATAAAAAAGGAACAAACCAAGTTATATGTCCATCAACGTTTCATCTTTATTGTAAGAATCCTTCTAAATGAATGAATTGAAGAAAATGAAATAACAGTACAATATTTTAAAATATATTTGTTGTAATGAAAAGTATGACGTTGTTCCATTTCAGAACTAAATTATGTTTCAGTTTTCAAATAGAACGAAATCACACTTTCAAAGGCACAATGTTGTTTCAGTCCGCTTTCTATTTTATGCCTCATGGATGTGTGACTGTTACGTAAGTGTATATGCTTGCAATATTTTTGTACGTTTATGTATGTGTATATGTGTTTTGTGCTTGTCTGTGTGTGTGTAGTTCGTTTGTTGTAGAATTTTCAATAACAGTTTCAAACATACATGTCATAATTTCATTCGTTTCATTTCGGTTGATTTATTTTTCCCTTTGAAGTATTTTGAGTTTCCTTGAAGAAAACTAATTTTTGAAGGTGTTTTTTTTTATTTTAAGATTTTCGTTTTGTTTTTCTGACTACTTAGTAGGTCTTTTAATTATAATTTCAGACAGTTCGATTCACTAGGGTCTGCGTATATGGTTTTCCTTACGTTTTTCATTAATGACCTTCGTCCGGCCCGTGACCTGTTATTGTAACACGATTCGATCCTCGGGGTCGAAAGAGTTAGCGATCCCTAACCTGTTTTTTTTTTCTTTTTTAATTTTCTTCATTTGAAGATTGTAACATTGTGTATGGGGCAGCCAAACAAGCTGCCAACAGTTCCCTGCTTTTTATTCAAACCAGCCGAGAACTCTTTTTAGTATCCGCGTTGTTCCCTTAAGTGCAATTGTCTGGATCTCTTTTGCACTTGGTTTACCAGAAATATGTTAGGTAGGACTTCAGGTTCTTCTTCATAAGCCCTGTGGCACCTATGATAACTGGTATGATTGATATCTCTCTAAGATTCCAGTTTTTTTTCATATCATACATGAGACCTTGATATTTGATCTGTTTCTCCCTTTCAGCTCTGTTCAGACCTCCATCATTAGGGACACTCACTTCAACCAAGGTTGCTACTCTCTCTGACTATATATAACTATGTCAGGTTTCACAGCAGCATTTTCAAGGTAGGTGGCTGGAAGAATTACATGGTCGTAATATATGGTATATAAGTTATTTCCAACTGTTCTTTCAGGTTGACGTTCCCAGGACTTGCTAATACGGGTAAGTTATGATTAGTCATAGATTTACTCTTGAGAATGCATTAGGACAACCATCTTAAAACTCCTACGTCATACGGATCCTTGCGGCTAGTGATTATAATAGGTGTACAGCGATTTATTACATGGCGAACAAACAGCAAATGTCATTTTGATGTAGAAAGCAGTGAAATTGGAGACACCATCGTAAAGCAGATGACGGTAAACAGGTTGAGGAGTGGATGCCGGCGTGTATGATAATGATATACTGGGAATCGAAAGCAGCTGACGCAGAATGTACGACGCATTGTCTTCGAAAAAAAAAAAAAAAGAATTCGACGTCGTGGATAACTTTGATGATCGAGTCATTTTACCGAACTTTAACAAGACGAGCTCTGCAAGCAAAAATAAAGTAACTCGAATGTGAAATGACCTGTCAACGTCGTGATGAGACGTTAATAAGCAATAGCATCTTTTACGTGCTAAAAAAATGTTTCACTAAAAACCAATTTCGAAACGACTATCGCAACATTTAACGCTTTTTCGAAATGAGGACGAAAATCAAAAATCAAAATATTAAATTTTAAATAAAACCAATGGCCTCTACTTAATTGCCATGTAAAAATTGGTAAAATATCCATAGATTACGAAAAACGATAAAGTCGAAAATGAATTATTAATGAAAATAGACGTCAAACGATGATTTACTTCAGGATGGTCAGATTGTTTTTTTAAGACCAAATATACCGAATTTGGCATTTTTTTTTTTAAGGAGTTTAGTCGTCAAAAAATAAAAAAAAGGCTTTTCAAAAAAAATTGCATTTACGTTAAATTTATATACAAAACTATTATCTCCGCTTTAAATTCTAAAATAATTGTTTTGTTTTTTTTGTCAACACGTAATCGCCTAAAAACAAAAACCCTTATTTAGGTTGAGTGGAATTTAGATTATGAATAGTGTAAAAAGGATATTCAAAGTTGAAATAATGAATATCCTTTTCACACTATCACCTCAATTTTAATTTCCAATCTATGTGCTAATAAGCAATTTTCAAAATTGCCCATATCTATTTTTCTAACATTTCTTCTGATGAGATGAGCCATTGTTTGAGACGATGAATATCCGTGGGTTAAGGAAAATACTTAATAATTATCTAATTGTCAAACAATAAATTTTGTTGTAGTTATACATAATTTTACTCAAAATGTCCATTTATATATATATATATATATATATATATATATATATATATATATATATATATATATATATATATATATATATATATATATATATATATATATATATATATCATTCAAACACGGGCGGTAGTGTTCTGAATATATGGTTAAGTGGCAGTTTTAATCATTTAGAACTGCTTTAAAGCTTAACCGCTCACCAATTTTTCGACCTAATTTCAAACCACTTTAGTTAAAAATTGTAATGCTCATAACTTTTTTCTATCCTTTAAAATGAAATGTAATTACTACAGTGTATCAACATAGGTTTATAGATCACCTTCTCAGCTATATTGTGAAAACCTTTTTTTCAATTTTCGTTCAGTAAAACAAAAGTTATAATGAATTTCAAAATCGTAAAAAAAAAAAACGTAAGGAAGTAAGCGACGTTTTTTATAACTGGTTTCCATAGCAATCACGTCGCTTCAGCGACTACTGTTGCTACCAATTCACCGCTCTCGCGAAGAGAGGAGTAATACGTGAAACGGAGAGAATGAAAGGGAGATAATAGGGAGGATTTTATTGAAAGCAGACGAGTGCCGTACATTGTTATTACGTATGTGTATGTTATGTTTATGGGAGCCAAAAAATAAGACTGAAATTAAACAAAGAACAAGTGAATTTACTAGAAGCATGGAAAATCATATATTATAATAGAAAAATGCAAGCATGAAAAGTAATATAGTTAAGCTTACACGTGGAAAAGTAAAGGACTAATTGTTAAAACTGGAACAGGAAACGACAAGATATTTTAGTAAAAAATATAATAAATTTATAATTTAAAATATTGCAGCATTAAGAAGTTTTTTTAAATTCAATTCATAACATTATATAATCAATTCTTAATGCTGCAATATTTTAAGTTATAAATTTATTATATTTTTTACTAGAATATCTTTCCTTTTCTTTTCCAGTTTTAACAACTAGTCCTTTACTTTTCCATGTTTAAGCTTAACCATATTACTTTTCATGCTCGGATTTTTCTATTGTAATATATATTTGTATGTATATATATATATATATATATATATATATATATATA
>NC_136502.1:89077040-89097040 GCF_053919585.1 Euprymna scolopes
ATATATGTATATCGTTATATGGATATATATGTGTATGTATATATAATTGTATATATATATAATTGTATATATATATGATTGTATGTATATATAATTGTATATATATAATTATATATATATATATAATTGTATGTATATATAATTGTATGCATATATACTTGTATATATATAATTGTATTTATGTATAATTGTATGTATATATATAATTGTATATATATAATTGTATATATATATATAATTGTATATATATAATTGTGTATATATATATATGATTGTATGCATATATAATTGTATGCATATATAATTGTATGCATATATAATTGTATATATATATAATTGTATGCATATATGATTGTTTGTATATATAATTGTAGGTATATATAATTGTATATATATATATATAATTGTATATATATATATGATTGTATATATATATGATTCTATAAATATATATATATATGATTGTATATATATATATAATTGTATATATATGTGATTGTATATATATATATATAATTGTATATATAAATAATTATATAAACCATTTTCTTTAATACGGGAGCACACACACGCGCGCGTGCGCGCGCGAGAAGACACACACACACCCATACACACACATACACGTATATATGTTAGGTGGCTGAACTCGGACTTTAATGGTCGTAATTTGACAACGTATGCTTCTTTCTCTTTTTATATATACACACACATACACACTCACACACACACACACACACACACACACATATATGTATATATATATATATATATATATATATATATATATTGAGCATAACATTTTCTTTGAATTTTTGACGTTATTATGAGTGCAAATCACGTTTAAAAGGCATTTCCTTGACGTGTTCCAATCGTTAAGAAGCTTTAAGGTTTTAATGTCGTCTCGGGTTGTCATTTTGACGACATTTAAGGCCTCACTTAAGGTCAAATATGGTTTTCCCTTCAAAAAAAAAAAAAAACTGATAAAGATAACTGCAGGTCGTTTAATCGACGTCATTACGACCCAAATTATCTTAATTTCTTTCCCTTTTTTGTATTAATAGTTGAAACCATTATTTTACAAGACAAAGGCGTCAGGCCAGAATTACGAAGAAACTGACTTCTGCCCCCCCCCCCCCCTCAGAGGTCAAATAATGAGGCAAAAACACCGATTTTCAACTCTGACTGCTTGGGGTTTAGTGTTTGTTTGAATACCCTGCTTTGTTAATTTTTTTTTTTTTTTTTTTTTTAGCAGGGAATGAGGCATCCTAATGGATGGGAAACATTCACGCGCTGTTCTATGCATTCCGACCGAGAGATTTTTTTTAAAGGTCCTTAGTTGTCCATTTAAGTCCAATTGTTTGTGTGTATTCTTGCACTTGGTTCATCGGGTAGTTTTTAAAAATATTTTTCATGAGTCTGGTTGCTCTTATAATTATTGGAATGACAGAGATCTTTTTAAGATGCTAGCATCGTGCCGTAAATAAAACCTTGGTATTTCGTTTCTACCTAAACGCGGCGTACTAATCTGATTCTCTAGAAATGTCCCTTTTGTTGCTCACGGTCATTCCAAACAAGACACATCGCCACTTGGACGTAAGGGACTACTATTTGGGACCATGACTAGGAAAGATTAACAAGATATTTGTTTACGTTACATTTAAACTTCTGCATATCAGTACAGTCAGGGAAGCAGGCAGCAAGGAGGGAATTCCAAAGTTTAGCTGTTCGAGGAAAGAAACTATTAGAGTAGAAAAGTTTCTGGCATTTAGGGATCTCAACAGTGAAGGGGTGTGATTTTGTTGCTAAGCGAGTTTGTTGGGGATATTCACGTCGAGGGAACACAAGTGCAACAAGTTCATCAGAACACATTCGATTAAAATATTTGTAAAACAGACACAGGGATGCAACACTGCGACGAAGGGGCAGGAGTTAACAAAGTGGGATATATTAGATTCAAAACTCGCTTTAGTACCCCATCCAAGATGGAGATACTAGTGGTAGATGCACCAGCCTTAGGTGAATCCCATATTTCTTGATAGATCAAAATTTATTAATTGACAGATTTTTCAGAACACAAAATAATGTTATATATATATATATATATATATATATATATATATATATATATATATATATATATATATATATATATATATTGTCTGACATTTTCGGGAATATACATCTTTTTTTTTATTAGCGTTAACCTTGAGGGATGTGCTTCTCTTAGAGAAAGCAACGTATACGTTCGAAAATGTCTCCCGCTTTTTTTTTACGCAGTTCTTTGAAATACGATAATTAAAAAAAACCAGTGGAACCTGTGGAAATTTCACGGCGGCATATTTTATATGTAATCTATTGCTGCTGTTCATTCTGTTGACGTCCAGCGTGAATGGAGACCCCGCAATATTATTGCAGCCCTTTTGTTAAAACTATAAAAGCCTTCTACTTCACTAGTTTCTTCCCCAGAACCGCTAGACTTTGGAATTCCCTTCCGGGTTCCTGCTTCCCCAACTGTACTGACATGCAGAAGTTCAAGTGTAACGTGAACCGACATCTTGCTGCCCAACTCCCCACATAGTATCATTGTAGTCCCCACATAGTATTCTTGTAGTCCCTGATAGTAGCCCCCTACACCAAAATGGCAATCTGCCGGAATATCTCCAACTGAAGTATATCTGAAGACATGTAAATAAGTACATAACTTCTCTTCCTAATATATTATTGTTATATCTTTACTTTCCGTGTTCAGTATTAATATGTACATACTAGACGAATCCTTAAAGAAAAAGAAGAAATAATGCCTGAAGTGGTGTTTTTATGAAAACAGTATAGACATTACATTAATACCGTCTGTACATACTATTGAAAGATGGTAAATTAGTCTGACATAATAAAATGAACTGAACATTACAAGATTGTACAATTAATACGCGTAATAATATAGTTCTGTATAGCATTAGAAAGACAGTGCAGTTGTATAATAGCATTAGGTTGAAAAAAAGTTCTTGCGGAATTTTTTAATTTTGATTTCAAATAATGTATTTTCAAATAAGTTTTCGTTATGATACCTTTACTTTATATATCATTTTGAAGCGTGCCTTTTCCTCTACGTAATCGTTTAAATTACAATTATGTTTATAAACAATGATGTCTTCTTTTCAGAACGTTGAATACAAGAAAACAAGGCAAATTCACACCATTTTCTTATTTCAATTCAAACTAGGCCAAAAAGCTGCTGAAACAACTCACGATATCAACGAAGCGTTTGGTCCAGAAACCACTACTGAACGCACTGCACAATGGTGGTTTAAGAAATTTCAGGGTGGCGACGAGAGTCTTGAAAGTGATGAGCGCAGTGGTCAGGCATCGCGTATTTACAATGATCAATGAAGATCTTTAGTCGAAACCAATCCACGCACAACTGTTTGAGAAGTTGCTTCTGAATTAGACGTAACGTATACGACGATTTCTAACCACTTGAGAGAGATTTGAAAGACCAAAAAACTTGATAAAGAGGTGTTTCAACAATTGAACGACAAAAGGAACGCCGTTATGAAATGTCATCTTCCCTTCTTTTACGCAACAAAAACGACCCGTTTCTCGGTCGAGTTGCGACTTGTGATGAAAAGTGGGTTCTTTACGACAATTGGCGACGCTCAGCTCAGTGGTTAGACGCTGACGAAGCTCCACGACACTTCCGGAAGCCAGAGTTGCACCAAAAGAAGGTCATGCTGACTGTTTGGTGGTCTGAGACTGGTCTCATCCATTATAGTTTTTTTGAATGCAGGCGAAACCATAACGGCAGTTAAGTACTGTCAACAAATGGATGAAATGCATCAGAAACCTCGACAACAGCACCCAGCATTAGTCAACAGAAACGGTTCTATTCTCCCACACGACAGTGTCCGACTACACATTGCTTAACCAACTCTGTAGAAGTTGAACAAATTGGGCTACGAAACTCTTTCTCATCCGCCATACTCTCCAGATCTCTCACCTACCGACTACCACTTTTTCAAACACCTCGACAACTTTCTGCGTAAGAAATGCTTTAAAAACATAAGCGATATTAAAAACGCCTTCAGCGACTTCATCGCGACCAGAATGTAAGATTTATACGTTACTGGCATGAATACACTTGTTTTGTATTGGCAAAATTATGTCGATTATAATGGTGCTTATTTCGATCAATAATTATTTGTTTGAGCTGAGATATGTTCATCTGAATTTAAAAGTTAAAAACCGCAAGGACTGTCAACCGGGTACAATAGACGCAATAGGATTGTTTCGGTTTAAGACAAAAGGATACCAAATCACCGTTATTTATAGACGTAAAAGTAAAGTAAATTCTTTTAACTGTATACTTTAGTGTTTGCTTCGAATTAAAACTGGTTTTCATTATTTTTTCAAATATGAAAAAAAAAACACTCGACTAACTACAACCACTATCAACAATTCCCTTCCTCTCTATCTGAGCCTAAACTTAAACGCAGATTCCACAAACAAAAAGCTTCTTTCATGGACCTGCCCGCCTACCTGTAAAAGTTGCTTCACTGGCCTGCTTCCCGTATAGTTGCCTTCAAGTCCAATGTAAACAAGTTCTTATTGAAACGTTCCCTTAAATAATCAAATTCTACCCGAATTACACCATTAACGATTACTACACCACCACCATTACATTCATTAACTCTTATCCTCGAGTGACCTTCAGGCCTTGATAAGTGGTGACTCTCTTGTAAAATAAAAATAAAAAACACATTTCAGGGAAATATCATTTCACAAGCAATCCCCTGTCGCATGTATGTCCTCATCAGGGTAGATGACGACATTAGGTTTTTGTAGTTCTTGAAGGAAGGTGGCGACGTCTTCCTACATACAGCGTCTGGTATTCACGGAGCTACCCATTTTTTACTGACCAGGCTCAATATTGCTTAACTTTAGTGATATAATGAGAACTGGTGTGTCAAAGTGATTAGTTCTTGTTGAACAGTTTCCTTAAATAAACAAATTCTACCCAACTTACACCAGTAACATTCATTAACTTTTATCCCCGAGTGGCCTTCGGCCTTGATAAGTGTTGCTTACCAGTTCATTAATACTCGTATATCGAAAACTAAAAATATCTCCGAAATACATGGATGGTGTTCTCAGAAAAAAAATATAAGAGAACAGAATGAAAAAATCTGATGCAAAAAAAAAAAACTTGATTTTCAATTTTCTGACCCAAAATTCACATTTTTATCGCCAGAAAAAATATACAGTCAAAAGAAAAATAATTCTTTATAATGTTTGCTTTATTATAAAGAAAAAGGATTGTAAAAAAAATCTCTTTTTAAAAATTACGTAATATCGCATGAATCTATAGATTAATAATTAAATATACGTTTAAAAAACATAAAACTTCACAGTAGTTGCTAAAAAAAAAAAATGTATCTTTAATTGCATGTGTCCAAATGTAAAGTAATTCTTTATCATTGAGAAAAGAAAATACAGTCACTTTTGGACAAGCTATTTTTATAAATTCCTGGGAAATTTCTTTGAGAATTGAAACAAACAAAAAAAAAACCTTTGTAATAGTCGTCTCTTGCCTTACTGTGGTTGCTTTTCACGTCTGCAGGTCACGTGACTTTAGTGAATTGTTTTTTTTATTTGCGCTGGTCGTAGCCAAATCTTTTAAAATGTACAATTTCGACTAAGCTAATTGCTGTGTCTGGGATTCCTCCGCAGTTTTGTGAATAGTACCGAATGTAGAACAGGTACCTGAAGAAAACCGAAGAGTACATCGACCGAAACGTGATATCAAACCAGAAAGATAAAATAATAATCGGCGCGAATAGATAAGTATGTAAGAATTTGCTTTGTTTTTCTGTTTGTTATTGTATGTGTGTGTATGTGTGTGTGTGTGTGTGAGTGTGAGTGTGTGAGTGTGTGTGTGTGGTTTTGTTCTTTTTTATAAAATTCTTTTCTAATTGGTTTCAAAGAGCAACTTTTTGTTCACGAGTAAAAAAATAAAAATGTAAAAGTGTGTCAGAGTTGGACTAGTGTTTCTCTTGTTACAAATTTTTATTGTAAAAAGGACGGAGGGGAGAGAGAGAAAAAAAATTGCCTAATGATCAAGGTGTTTATCTCGCTCTGTAATTGTGACGAATCGGAGGGGAGATTAGTGAGGATTCCATACTTAAACATGACATGGTTTCTACGACAAGACGATGAATTTGAAAAATGAATTAAACAGTGCGTTCGGTAGAGCTCAATTTGCATCGTTTTTCAATAAAATACTGAATGTTTACTCAAGGGAAACGAGATTACCATGCTTTCATTTAGCTAATAACTCGACATTCTTTTTTTAGGCACCCTCATGAAGCAACACGGTTTGGGCTAGTGCATATTATGCTGTAAAAATGTTTTTGAAGAATAGTTAATCTGTGAATGCAACGCAGATAGCTTTCTGAGTTCATTACACGTTAAGACGGCATGATACTGTTCCAGACAGAAAATAAATACAGCAAAGGCTTGAAAATTTTAGAGCTACAAGTACGACACTTAAAAGAAAGTCACCTGGAAGCCCTCGAAACGCTCGAACGGCAGACGTTATTCGAGCTGTGAGACTTCTGTTACTCTGTGTCCTAAATGTTCAGCTCGCAAATATGATTTTAGCCTTGGAATTGTCTGATCAGAAGAATTCTGCACAGTGATCTGCAGTTCCGTGTTCATTACACGGCAAGACGGCGTGCTTGCTGTTCAAGATAGAAAATCAATAAAGCTGTGGGTTGCAAATTTCAGGGCTACAAATTCTGCACTATAAATAATGCCACCTGAAATACCTCGAAGTGCTCGATCGCCAGACAATATTAGAGCAGTGAGACCTTCTGTTATTCTATCCCCTTACGTTCAGCTCGCAAGCATATTTTGACATTTTTTCACACTAATATGCACATCCATCCATACAAATTAATGATTGCTCATCAACTGCACAAGCGCGACTGGGAAGATCGCATGTAAAAATGGTGGAGATATTTTTGCCACACCCTGTGCAATATAAAAGTGTTGCGTTTGTTTTACTATACACATAGACCCGAAAAAGTTGTCAACAAAACAAGACAAACAAACAAATGTATAATGAATAAGGGCACTTGGCCTTCGGGCCAAGATCAAAGTGTAGTATCTGTTCCGGCAGATACTGCAAGCTATGACTAGCTAGGACTAGCTATGACTAGCAAAGACCAGATGTGGGGGCAACCCCATATGCTTGACCATTAACCAGCTCCCATTTCCCACCTCTCGGGAGCTGGTCCCCTTTTTCCCTTCCCCCTCCCTTCACTCCTCACATTAAAAATTGGCCTTGTGCCTAATTTGCTCGGTGGGGGAGCAAATAAATACCATCTGTTCCGGCAGATACTGCAAGCTATGACTAGCTAGGACTAGCTATGACTAGCAAAGACCAGATGTGGGGGCAACCCCACATGCCTGACCTTTAACCAGCTCCCATTTCCCACCTCTCGGGAGCTGGTCCCCTTTTTCCCTTCCCCCTCCCTTCACTCCTCACATTAAAAATCGGCCTTGTGCCTAATTTGCTCGGTGGGGGAGCAAATAAATACCATCTGTTCCGGCAGATACTGCAAGCAAAGACCATATGAGAGGGCAACTCCACATATAAGACCTTGGTCAATGTAGGGGCAACCCTTCATACCAATTGTCACTATCCAGCTCCCTTACTCCCCGGGGAGTTGGTCCCCATTTCCCCTTAACTCCTCACATTAAAAATCGGCCTTGTGCCTAATTTGCTCGGTGGGGGAGCAAATAAATACCATCTGTTCCGGCAGGTACTGCAAGCAAAGACCATATGTGGGGGCAACTCCACATATAAGACCTTGGTCAATGTAGGGGCAACCCTTCACACCAATTGTCACTATCCAGCTCCTCTACTCCCCGGAGAGTTGGTCCTCATTTCCCCTTCACTCCTCACATTAAAAATCGGCCTTGTGTCTAATTTGCTCAGTGGAGGAGCAAATAAATACCTCAAAGTGTAGTATCTGTTCTTCAGATGCTGCACTTCAATTTCTTGTTCTCTGTCAGTGGGGGAAAAATCCTTCACGACTGAGACAATTTTTATTTTTGTTCCTTTTCTCCACGTTAAAAAACGACCCTGGTGTCTAACTCCGTCCCGTGGGGAGGCATTGTAAATAGGAATAAGGGTTATTAAAGGCAAGATAAGTTATTTTTCTACCTAACTGGATAAGTTTTTTTTTTAGTGTTTTTATTTAATGTAAAATAATTATCCGGTTCGAAAATCATAGTGTTTTTCGATAAATTTGAAAAAAAGATAAATGACGACGAGGTCTCTGTTGAATACGTTAAGTTTGGGAAAATGAGTTACAAACTAAAAAAATATATACAGAATACTGTTAGAAACTCACTCAATATATGTTACCGTGACATAAGCTGACATATATTGGGTGAGTTTCTAACATTGTATAATTTTTTAGTTTGAACTCATTTTCCCTAACTTAACGTATTCAACAGAGACCTTGCCGCCGTTTGTCTTTTTCAAATATTTCGATAAACACTGTATGATTTTCGAACCGAATAAACATGTTACATTAAATAAAAAAAAAACACTAAATAATTATCCAGTTAGGTAGAAAAGTAACTTATCTTGCCTTTAATAACATTTATTTGTTATGTATTTGTTTTTTTGACAACTTTTTTGAATCTATGTGTACAGTAAAACAAACCTAAAGTTTTTCTTCATTTTTTTGTTTATCACTACCAGTGCGAATCTGAATAAGCACCCAGCAGGCTCTTCATTTTTAATGATTACTAAAACCGTATTTACATCTTTATTCGTCTGTGGGTGTTTGGGTTAGCCTTTTGGTGGTGATGACGTTCGTTTGCAGTGAAAGCGGTCGCTTGAGTGCTTATATCTAGCAGAAGAAAGCATGAACGACTAAAATTGAAACCTTGCTCGTTTTATTTACGGGTGGTCATGGCAGTGATATTCGGGTGTACAGAGTATATACGTTTTTTTTTCTTTCTTTTTCTCAGGGTACATGCTGACTGTGTCCGAGATGAACTGTGGACGTAAATACGGGGTATGCCATTTTTTTTTTTTTTTTTTGGAATGTTGAACTATTCTTCTTTGTTTTTGTCGTCGATAAACAAGAAAATTAGAAAATATAACACACACACACACACACACGCACACACACACACACACACACACACACACACACACACACATACACGCGCACGCGCGCCAAAAGGGCATGTTCGTTAACGCTGTGCCTTCATGGATTAAAAGGCCACCCACCTTAACGGGTGTTTGGCTTTCGGGGTATCTGTCTCTTATTTTTCTTTTCCTTTCTTGCTCTTTTGCTAAAAGCTGACTTATTGTCGTCTACCCTGGAATTAAGTAGTCGGTTTTTAAGTCTTTTTTACTCCATGTTTGTTTGTTGTTTTGGGGGATAGGGGGTTAGGGAGGTTGAGGATGACAGGCGGGGGCTTTCAAAGTTTCTAAACCATTTCTCGGTTACCGAATTGTTTGGACTGAGAAGGGACAACAATTCTCTTTATATTTTTCTATTCTACTAGACAGATATGAATATATATATATATATATATATATATATATATATATATATATATATATATATATATATATATATATATATATATATTATATATATATATTTTATATATATATATATATTATATATATAATATATATATATATATTATATATATATATATATATATATATATATATATATATATATATATATATATATATATATATATATATGTTAGGCACCGCCAAAAATGGCCGAAAAATCAAGTTGTTGTTTTTTTAAAACGAAATTACATTTAAAAAATTATTTCAGCTCGTTTGGTCCACCGTAGTCGAAAGGCGGCAAACGTTTTCAAACGGGATCGAAAAAATGATGCTATTTTTAACACAAAGGGCACAATATTTATCGAATTCTTTTTTTATCGATTCTTCAAAGCATGCCCTGTTTAATAATGGTCATGCATTATTCGGCTCGCTAAAAAAAAATTGTTAATTTATTTATGAAAGATTTTAAAATGGCTTTTTTCGTATAAATATAAAAAAAAAAATTTTTGTTTTGCTTAACTTAAATTAATTATTTTACTTAACATATTCACCGAATTTCACACTTCAAAACTCAAAAGCGGGATAATTAAACACAATCGAAGTTCTGATATTCAGACGTCAAAATAATGTATGCAAACATTTTTTTTTAATCTATAATTCTGTCCCTTACAACAACACAATATGTTGTGTTCAGTTTCAGATGATTATTTTAAGCATATTTGTACCTCCTCAAAACAAGGGGGGGGGTGTAGACAAATATATATATATATATATATATATAAATATCGTTTATGAAAAATAAGTACACTGTTATAAAGTTCATTCTTCTCTTAATAATCGCTGAAAATTTCGTATTGATCGGATAATTACCTGATTTTTGGTAGATTTTTAAAAAGACGGTCCGTCAAAAAGTACTTACCTGCCCCCCCCCAGTTTTGGCGGTGCCTAATATATATATATATATATATATATATATATATATATATATATATATATATATATTATTTGTATCTCTTTTTGTGCTACGTTTTAAATGAATTCAAATATCTACGAAAGTGCATTTTTACCTAAATGCGAGTTGGGAATAATTTTCCCTTTAACAAACTTGGTACCCCCACTTGGGGAGCGGCATACATATTGTTTGTTTTTTTCGAATCTCGCTAGATTCAGCCACTCTGATGAGTCGTAGACGACGAAACACTATATACATATATATATATATATATATATATATATGTGTGTGTGTGTGTGTGTGTGTGTGTGTGTGTGTGTGTGTGTGTGTGTGTGTGGATGACAATTAAAGTTCCCCTCTTTGGGTTGAGCACTTTGTAAATATATTTTCACCCAACGTGTATTTAAGCTATTAAGCGAAGCCAACTATTAATTTGTTTGCAAACAAGCTGATGGTTAGAGCACTGTTGTGACGGGAGAAATATTTATAGCACTGATTCGTGGCCTGATAGTGTGAAAGTTGCCGACTGTCAATGCGACGGTTGTAGGTTCGATCCACGGCTGGGGAAAGGTGTATGTCTAGCAGCATTGATGAATTGTGATACAACAGAACAGTATTGTATGTGGATGACATACACACACACACACACACACATATATATATATATATATATATGAGGAATAAACCGAGTTATATGTTCATCAACGTTTCGTTTTTATTTCCAGACTTCCTCTGGATGTCAAAATAGGGTTTATCAAGAGTTAGGGAATTATATCAAAAGGATACAAAAAGCAGATAAGATTCTGTTGCTTGGAGACTTTAATGCACGGGTTGCAACTGATCACAACACCTGGAGTGTCGAGGAAAATATGGTCTTTGTAAGACAAATGATAATGGGATCCTATATTTTATTTTATTTTATTTTTTGCAGTTGTACACTGAATATAATCTTGCAAAATGTAACACCTTCTACAAAGAAAAACCCATTCACAAGGTAAATGAAGAGAAAACGTTGATGAACACATTCTTTTTTATTTCTCTACTATCATGGGTGCCCGGCGTTGCCCGGGTGTTTTGAGGTGTATACTGAGCCAAAAATAAAACAAAAAAAAGGTCGATTTTTTAAAACTTGGACCCCGATTATGACTCCTTAAAATTTATTGTTTTGGGCTCAAATCAAGTTATTAAGTTAGATCCATGTCCAAGGAACCTATATCTAAAATTCCAATTGTTTAGACCCAAAATTGTCGGAGGAGTTTGGTAGAGTTCTCAAAGGTCAACTCAAATTGAACTTTGACCCCTTAACAGCCAAATTTCTGGCCAAAAACCAATCACATAGATTTTTCCAAATCTCAGTACCCTGTATATCAAATTTCGAGTCTGTAGACTAAAAATTGACAGAGTTATTGCGTAGAGAAATGTACACAGACGGACACACAGACAGACAGACAGACGCACACAGACACGTTCACTTTTATAGATATATAGATTTCGTCAGAATTTCCACCATTCTCATATATATATATATATATATATATATATATATATATATATATATATATATATATATAAGAGAGATAGAGAGAGAGAGAGAGAGAGAGAGAGAGAGAGACATTTATATCCCAAACTGGTAATAATTATACAAAAAATAAAAAAGAGAATGTATAAAAAGACAACATCTGTTAGTGGGTAAAAGAGACTCCACCAGTAAAATACTTGTAGAACAAGCAGAGGGATGCAACATCAGTTCGGGACGTATCAGGTTGGCGACTCTCTTTTGAACCCTGTCCAGGAGCGAAAGACTAGTAACAGATGCACCAGCCCGAATGTGATAACAATACTCCATCCATGGAAGAATGGTGGCCTTGTAGAGGTACAGCATACTATCAGACGTAAATAACTTTCTAGCACGGTAGAGAGAACCCACCTTCCTCGAAACGACCCTGGTAAAGCTCTCTGTGTATCTGATCAAACTCATGTTCTCTGTAAACCTTAAGCCGAGTGGTTTGAAGGAAATACTTTCAGATAATGCATCTTTAGCTAAAGCTATTGTTGGTTGAGAAGGTTTCTTGTAATTATAGATGGAAACAAGCTTAGTCCTGGCAGCATTGAATGTGACCATCCATTTTTGTCCCCATTCCACTAGTCTTCCATTTCTGCCATTTTCTTAGATATGTGTTCCTTTGTTTTCCCCTTTTGTCTGTTATAGAGCCTGGTATCATCAGCAAATATACCCATCTCAGAGACAATTTTATCGGGGGAGGGGTGGTCATTTATGAATATTAGGAATAATAGAGGTCCACGGATAGACCGCATTTATATTATATTGTCTAGATGTACAACCGTCGAGGACAACCTGAATTCTTCTCTTATTTAAGAAGGATTTAATTATGTTAAGTATTCGTCCAGTGATACCGTATGATCTGATTTTTCTGGGAAGACCATCGTACTATACGCTGTCAAAAGCCTGCTTTGTCCAGTGTATGGTATATACGTTCAGAGATTACAGTTAGAATATCTGCCGTAGAACGGGGTTACCCAAATCAGTCAGATGTTTAGCAGCTGTAAGGTGATGGACTAGACATTGGTTAATTACGGACTCAAATTATTTTGGCGAAAAGCGGGAGGAGGCTAATAGACCGATAATTTAATGGGTCAGTTCTTTCGCCAGAATTCTTGTAAATTGGCACCATAGAAGCAGTTTTCCAGCAGTCAGGAAAGCAAGATTCATTAAGATACTTATTATTAAGTTTGGAAAAGACTGGAGCAACCTCAGCAGAGCATGTTTTTTTAATAGCACAACCGGGATTAGATCGGGTCCACATGCTTTTACGGTGTCTAGGTCTTTTATGGTATCATGCATTTGAGAAGACGTGATTTTCAAATAATCTAGTGTGGCGTCTAACCGCAAAGGAAAGTCAGAGAGGGAATGGTTTGCTGGGTCCAAAGTGGAGTTTCAGACAAACCGACTGGAAAGTAGGTTAGCCTTCTCGGTTGCCATGCAAACAACCTCATGATTGTTGGATAGTGGGAGATTATTGATTGCCCTTTATTGGTTACACTGTTGTAGATTTTCCAGAAATCACAAGTTCCTAATTTCTTTGCTTCTGATGGTCTCGGTATATTCTCTCTTAGCTGTCGCTATTTCTTCCTCACAATTACTTCTAGCTTCTATAGACTTTTTTCTGTTTGTACTGGACTTATGTCGATTAAATCTGCAATATGGCTGTGTAGCAACTACGCCGGAACCAAACTTGACAAGGAACATTTTTTAGAAGTCACCGTTTCCGGTTTTCAAAAGAATCACGTGACAGGAAATAAGCGACTTCTCCCTTCCTCGTTAGAAGGCTAGAGTTCGACGTGGTAGGACGGGTTTTCCCTTCGCGGCACTAAGCAAAGCCTTCACCACGTGTGTACAAAATATGTAATTTTCCAGGACTAAGACACCCAGAAAAAGGACCCTAAAAAAATGGCAACGCCTATAGCTAACGTAAGGAAAGCCCCGCGGCATTTTCTTGTCGCAATTCGTAACGAAAAAACTTTTAACTACTCCCATGAACTCTTATTTAAAAAAAAACACGTGTTTTCAACACATGCTCTTACCATGAACTCTAAACCCATGTGGATTTTAACTATTCTATGAGCTCCTCTTTTTAATAACCTTTACTCCTTAAACCAGCTATTAAAAAAAATAATTTCCTCAGTCAGAAGGATTTCTACCCTAAGAACTCACTAGATAATAAACGTCTACTCTATGTAACTCTCCGATAAATAAATCTACATCATTATTTTTTACGCCAATCTGACGGTATTTTTTATTTATTTTTCCAAGAAATATTTGTAAGTGACTTGTTGCCACTTTATCCCCATCACCGGTAACAGGTCGCTCCATCTGCTACTTTGGAGCAAGAGCAGCTGCACAAGTAGAAGTAAACTATTGGAGAGAGTGGCGTTTGCTATAGAATTTCCGCGTGGGGAATATGCTTCAATTGCCGTTTGGAACCATTCAGTGGTTTCATTTGCGCACTGTTCAGCAGAAAGAGAAAAGATATTTCCCCATGGGGCATCACTGATGAGATCCCTGGTGGTTTCCCCGTCAGCCTTCTTATAATACCTTGTCGTTTTGAGTAATGGCTCTTTAGTTTTATTTTATTTAAGAGTTTCGGTTTTAGGGTAAAAAGTGCTGGACAAAGTGGTTGAGCAGAATACCAAACATGCAACACAAGTAGACCATCAGCCGACTCTTCATCATCTACAAGATTTTGGCCTCGGCAAAGACAACCGGAGATGAATGCAGAGTACTTTTATATGCGTGACATGGCACTACAACCATCCCGATATTATACAACTGATGATGGAGCAGCCGCTCTAAGCGTTTCCAAAAAGTCAGGGTACCTGTACTATCAGCTGGAAACAGCAGTAAGAAACTGTCAATCCGGTAGCCTCAACCAGACAAAAACAACTCAATGCAATCGCATTGGCATATATGGCACTCAAGCACTTCTAAAGTTCCCAGTTTTATGGGATGGGATATGGCGGGAGTGAGGAACGGTGTTAATTACCCTCATCAGGAAACAAGGTCGACCAATGGGTGTATGCACAAAACGATCATTTGTGTTGTGATGTGTCTGTTTCACTGCCGATCAACCTTTTGAGGTATGTAATACAGAAATAAATAAGTAAGTAATTGTAAACAGTTTAGTTATTTTCAGAAGTTTTGACATTAATAATTTGCATTATTTGGACTACTGTTCTCATCTTGAATATTATTCTCACAATGTTTCAGCCAATGTAACCTCTGATCTTCTTCTTGTCAAACTTTAAAGTTGGAGGTTACATTGGTTGGAACATTCTAAGAATAACATCAAGATGAGAACAGTCGTTCGAATAATCCAAAAGATCTAGTTGTTTTATTTGATAGCTTTTTGGAAATTTAGAGTTCATACTCTTTTCCAGTGGATTTAGTACATAACTAAACAACCCTGTGATTGCACCTTTGCGCCTGGCTAATAGGCAAATAAGGAGTATGAAAGCCGGGCGATAACCAGAGCCTATCTATTCCTTAAGCAGTTTAAGTTTGCAAACCGTAATTTGTTCGAGTCACCAGCTCTAGGAATGCCATCGTCCAGGACTGAAGAGACCTCCCTTCCCTTGATTTAGTTTCAGAGTTTTCTTTCTCATAGAAGGATGACCTGAGAAGATCTACAGTCCATCAGCACCTAGAGGGCTAGTCCCGCGCCTGAGTCCTAAACCAGGTATTTCTGAGACCTCGCATGGGTAGTTATTAAAGGTTGTATATCTTCAAAGCTCTTCAAAAATTATTAAGGACATTAGTATGCCTTCCATTTCGTTGTTACTGGATTGGAATATTTGTCTGTCTAGTCGTACTGAATCACACACACACACACACACACACACACACACACACACACACACATATATATATATATATATATATATATATATATATATATATATATAAGAGACGAATATTGGCTGAAGAGAGCTTGATAAGGATACCTTAAACGGGCCTTATTATCGGGCTTGAAACTGACGGTACCAATGATCTGTCTCAACTAACAACTTTCTGTACACAAAATATAAATACGCTCTTACAATTTGGATTTTCCTTTTAATTGAGCACTCTGCTGGAATTCTTTTTCCAAAAAAAAATAATCCTATATATATATATATATATATATATATATATATATATATATATATATATATTTCTGTAAAGATTACTCGTTAGTAGGGATAGTATACAAGAATTTACTCATTTTCGGAATTTGTTTCTTTTACATTGCAAAAATTTTTCAATCCTGATGTTGGTATATAAGATTTTGACTGTTCATCATAAGTAAATTCTTTTTATGTTAATATAAAAAAAATATGCGGTCTCGTTTATGAACATAATAAATGCTTTAAAATAAGTGAAATCATTAGGAACTTAGCCAGTTAGGTAGAAAACGGACACTTAGAAAATAGATTTTATTAAAAAAAAAAAAAAACATTAAACAAGTAAAAATATTTTTTTTGAAATATTATGTGGTGCTATAGTCTATTTTTAAAAACAATATCTCCTTCAAGAACGATCATGAAATGTGTTTTCAATCGATATTTATTCAATAAGGGACCAGTTTTCCTACCTAGCGAAAGGGGACGAGTTTTCCGGGGTCGAGTTTTCCAGGTACGAGTTTTCTGGAGACGAGTTTTCCTGGGACGAGTTTTCCGGGCACCACGTATACACTTCATAAATGTTAATTTCAACTAAAACTCTCGGCACGGTTCAGGCCGGCCGAGAATAGGGTTTTTGCTAATGAAGTCAGAGATGTGTTAGTGTCCGGGATTCTAATCCTTCGACCGATGGTAATCGTGACTCCCTACACTAATGATTCACAAAAGGATGAAACACTAGTGTCTGTAAGTTTTAAGCAATTATGATAATATATATATCACAGTTTTATCCCTATCCCTCCCTATTTATGTATATATATAAATTTTTCCTCTCTGATTTTGACCTTAATAGGATTAAAAATCAAGACATTTCATGCAAATGTAATATGCACAAACTGTAGCACAATATCTGAGGTGTGTTATAGGCCTATTGCCTGTCCACTTCTTCGATAATCGTAGGTTCCTATATTCTATCTGCTGAGAGTTCACGGCCAAATCGGTTAAGATCAATGGAAGTGGTAAAATCTTTTCTCTTTAATAAATTCCTCCTTCGCCCGCCACCACTTAACACCATTGCGGGATTGTTCAAAAGAGAGAGTTACGAAGGAACACCAGTTTGGGTTTTCTTTACTTTGTAGTTGCTTAAAAAACTGGAATGGAATTTTAATTCTACTGGGTGAAACGCTCCATGGAGTTAACCGAATTTATGCCATTGTTTCGTTTCATTTCGTTTTGTAGTTGATTAAAAAAAAACTGGAATGAACTGGGTGAAACGCACCATGAAATTAACCGAATCGAAGGGTTATTTATGCCATTTTTTTTTCATTTTTTTCCTTCGCTTTTCGCTTTTCGCTGTATTTGTTTGATTTTGTTTTTCAGAACACGTCCATAATTTTTTCCCCTGATTTATGCTTTCGGTTTTTCAATATTCTTTTTTAAAGAAGTTTTACGTTCGCTGTTTTTTTTTGTTGTTGTTTTGGTTTTGCCGATTTTTAAAAGAAGTTTAACATCGTTTGTATTTTTAGTTTTATATTTAAACAGGGGTATTCTTTACTTTACTCCCCCCCCTTACAAACACACCTAAAAAAAACAACAAAAAAAACGGGCAATGCTAGGTACTCACGCTAGTAACATATAAGAATCGATAGAAAGTTGACTCTATAATAATATAGACGAAATCTGCATGAATTACCATATTTAAGCGTATTTTACACGGGCTACGCCGGGCGTCTTAGCTAGTTTACCTGATTTTTCGAATATGATAGTTATGTTTTGTGACGAGTACGTACATGATAAAGACTTTTCTGCAGTTTTTTATTTTATTTTATTTTTTATTTATTTATTTTTTTTAATTCTGGACTAGTACCGAAAAAATGCATATCGTAGTGATCAACATTCAATCCCGAGCAACGTCGGGTGCACCTGCTAATGTTTTACAGACAGAATTGTATCTTTTAATCGACCTGTTTGTAGTGCGTGCGTCTTTACAGCAGCATAATCGCACAAGTCAAGTACGTTCGATTGTTTTTACTGTAACTGTCCTCGTCCGAATACATACAGTAATAAAATAGATATATAATATAACGAAAGGTAGACTTATATTTGCAACGCAAAGTAACCGCCGGGTAATAAATTATGTCTTGCAAAGTAAATGGTATTCCTTTGTATGTGTGTGTGTTTTTGGTGAAACAATTTTTCGAACTATAAATAGTCGGTTGAGCAGTTATTCGTACAAGTAAATTGTATACGTTTGTTTGAATGTTCTTGGAAAACAGTTGGCTTTTTTTTTTCCTCCCCAGAAATAATCGTATGTTTTGAAGTAGTCGTAGTTTACACTAGAAGGCCGTCCGGCGTTGCCCGGTCGTAAAATACGCGTAAATATTATATTTTAATTAATGCCGATTTCTTATTTATTACGAATAAAAATAACGCAGGTATTAAACGTAACGTTGAATTTTAATATATAAACGGTTATATGTCTGTCTGTCTGTTTGTCTACCTCTATATTTTCAAACTCTATTTACTCCGAAACTAGAAGTCGCAGAGCGGCGCTAGAGGTCTCAAATTATAGACCGTTTTTGCAGACCCATCTTTTATGTGTCTTTAGCCGGTTAAAATTGTTTTTAAGGAGTCACAAATGGAGCAAAATTGAAAAAAAGGCATCGATAAAAATGTTGTACATTCCTCTTAGTTTATTTTTTTATTTTAACTTTTGAGCGGTTTATATGCGTGTCACGTTGGTACAGTGGTAACGTCACCAGCTTTGAATGTTACAGTTTTGGCTTCGATTCTAGCTGATGGCACCGGAATCTTTTTTTATACTTTTGAAATCACGACTCGAATAATAATTAAGACTATTACAACAGAATATTCTTTATATGTATATATATATATATATATATATATATATATATATATATATATATATATATATATATATATGTAACGCTGAATGACTTAGCTCTTCCAGATGGAATACTGATGCCACACCTTAAGAAGTATCGCACAGAGCACCTTTTTCTGTCTTGACAATGTACAAAATCGGTAGAGCAGACAGAGACTAGTAAAGCATCTTCTGTGAGAAACGGACTGTAGGAAGGAACTTAATAATCTCACTCTCAATATCATAGTCGATTTTGTACAATGGGGTTCTCAAGAATGAAGTTTTAAAACTACTCGAGGATAAGAGTTGATGAAACGGGATAGTTATCAGCTGAAATATGAGGAGTACTATAGGAGTAGTGATATTAAGCAATAGTATGAACAAGTAACTCTTGTCCTAGAACTCCCTGCAAGTAAGAAATCGAATAGTACTTCCATAGTGTTCCTCATGGTTCAGTTTATTATCATTCCATCTTATCAACCTTTATCCTCGAGTTGCTCTCAACGTCTATAAGTAGCAAACTGAGAGTACAAAATCGACTACGATGTTTAGTCGGTGATTATACTTTCCCTTTTTAAACCCCTTTATCATAAAAGCGAGATTGCTAGTATTGCTCTGCTCTATAGTTATTGCTGTGGAAGATACTTGACTGAGCTCTAATCTTTGTCCCTCACCTAGTACAAAATTCATAGTAAAGAATTTGTATATAAAAAAAAAACTTTTCTTTCTCATTTCATGTCCCTAACGTCAAACGCAGTTTCCATGGATAGCGCTTCAAATCAAATATCGATGAATTTTTGTCCTAGAACTTTATAAAAGTGCAAAGAAAAAAAAAGAAAAAAAAGGAAGTTCTACTATTAATCAATGTCAGTACT
>NC_136502.1:89102040-89189540 GCF_053919585.1 Euprymna scolopes
AGAGAAATACATAAATAGGTAAGCGAGGGATATTTGACAAGTTCAGTTGATTACAATCTGATGATACATGCTGAATTCAAGAGTGTTCAATGCCATAGATAGAGCAAGTGTGCGTAATTGTACAGTAATCCAGTTGATAAGTAGCGCAGGAGAGGATTATTATTATTACTATTATTATTATTATTATTATTATTATTATTATTATTATTATTATTATTATATTATTATTATTATTGTTATTATTATTATTAATATTATTATTAATATTATTATTCCAGGTTAATATAATAGAGCTTAAGGATAGAACTGCTGACTATCAACTAGATGATTATAGCTTTGATTCCTGATCTGGAATGACTGCTGGTCTAGCCACACTTAAGAGCTCTGATACATCGAAACAGTATGTTTATGGACGAGACTCTCTCTGTCTGTCTGTCTGTCTGTCTGTCTGTCTCTCTCTCTCTCTCTCTCTATATATATATATATATATATATATATATATATATATATACGTTTATTTTTTATTACCGTATCTTTCTGTTAAGTTACATTATTGTTTCAGCTACCCGGCCGTTTTTTGGCCGTCTGGAGCTTTCTCAGCACAAAACAACGGCCGGGTACCTGAAACAATAATGTAACTTAACAGAAAGATACGGTAATAAAAAATGAAACGCATATTTGCTCTACAACAGTATTGAGCACTTTCTTCAGTTTTTATTAATTACCATTTCTACTAAATATAAATATATATATATATATATATATATATATATATATATATATATATGTGTGTGTGTGTGTGTGTGTGTGTGTGTGTGAGAGAGAGAGGGGGGAATAGTTGGCCAATTGTATTTAATTACAGCTTAATGAGGTTGTCTGCAGATTTTTTTTTTTTTTTTTTTTTTTTGCTTTTAACGGAAAAGAACCCCCTATTAGTCAAAGTAGAAACCAGAACGCCCACGTAGTAACCACCCCTTCTCGCTTTTCCGCGACTGAACCATATCTTGGCTGAGACTAAGGTCACAGATTTCACTTCCTCTGCAGGTCATCTTCCAGATTAGAATTTCCGGTCATAAATTGGCGCGAACCTCGAATCCCGCCCGACCAGCGACAAACCTTTAAAATTTGACCGTCCTCATCACGGCCAGATAAAAAAAAAAAACTAGCTCTCAGCAATACAATGTATCTGACGCTGTTAAGCACAAGAAAACGCGCATATATACATATGTAGCCCATTGTTAATAATATATTCGTATGATAAAATCTAGAGAAATTCTTACCGTGTTTACTAAACAGTGCTCAATAATAGTTATTTATATTCATAGTTAATTATACTGACATATAACATGCTTCGCTAGAGTTGCATGAAAATGTTTTGATCTGTAATTACTGTATAAGCTACGTATTTAAATAGGAATGTAGCTATGTCCTTCACTATTTCATAAAGAAGGATAACTTAATTCCCATCGTTCCCATGGCAACTGTTTAGCAAATGGAGTCAAAGGTAGCTTCATGGTTGGGTTCGAATTTCCTGACTGGTAGGAACCATCATTCCTACACTGATGATTGCGAAAGCATGAAATATTAGTATCTGTAGGTATAACAAATTATTATTCATAATTATATATATATATATATATATATATATATATATATATATATATACAGGGTGGTCGCTAGAAAAGCGGGAAATTTGAAGGTCAGCTTAAATTATGAATAAAATGCGTGATTGCTGTTTTTTTGATTCATGCCGTGTGAGTGTTGTAAAAAATAAATCGTTGTTTGACGCTGCAGTGAAGTGCGCGGACGACATTTTGAGTATTTATGAGTATAATATAACATTTGTCTTTGAAAATTTTTGTAAGAATTATTCTTTGTAAAAATAAATCGTTGTTTGACAAATTATCCTGTTTTCTAGCGACCACCCTGTATATATATATATATATATATATATATATATATATATATATATATATATATATATATATATAAAGCTGTGTGTGTGTGTGTGTGTGTGTGTGTGGTCACGAATAGGCTCCTATATGGTTGACTATTTTAAAAAACTGATTACATATAATGATAGAAGATGTACCGAGACACGGGAATGGGTATGTTTGATCTGGAAGAACGGTGGTTCATTAAAATTGTGGGGCCTGCGTTCGCGCCTGGTCCCCAAAGTATGGAAATAAAAAATTAAAAAAACGTTTACAAGTGTTTTTGATATAGATGTGCATAAGAATAGTTTGATAAGTATGTTTAACTTAAATAGGGATGGTATAATAAAATTGTGGGGTTTGCGTTCGCGCCTGGCCTCCATAGAATGTAAATAGGCACAAACTTTAATAAAGACTTTTCATATCTATCTGCGTAAGTATACTTTGATAATTATGTTTCAGTTTGAAGAAATATGGTATAATAAAATTATGGAATGTTCGTTCGCGCCTGACCTCCATAGAATGGAAATATGTCACAAAGTTTAACAAGGTTTTTTAATATAGATCCACAGAATATTGTGATAAGTGTGTCAGTCTGAACAGGTATGGTATAATAAATTATGGGGTTTATCTATTTTATTTTTACTTTCATCATATTTTGCTTTGGTGTTGATACCCCCAAATTCGAAGCTATCTCTTTACAACCCTTCCTTTTCATAACCTATCATACTTTAATAAATCAGAGTCCATTTTCTGTAGGCTGCTTTTGAACCCAGTCAACGACGGGTACTTTTGCTAGTATATATATAAATATATATATATAATTCTGTGTGGTGGTGTTTTTTGGTTTTTTTCAATCCCTGGGTGATTTAAATGGAGATGTTATCTGCCCTTTGTTTATATATTGCGGGGGCGTATTATTTGTAATTAATTTATTATTTAAATATTTATTTAAATATTTTCTACGTGTGTAAAATTATGTTATCCATAGAAATGTCACGTTTGGAAGTTTCACTTCTCGTCAGTATAGCTAAACTTATTGAGATTCGAACTCACCGCCGCTCGATACGTAGCCTAATGTTTTTTACCACCGGACCACGAGGTCTCAGCAATGCTATGCACAGAATCGCTTATATAAATAAATAAATAAATAAATAAATAAATAAATAAATAAATAAATAAACAAACAGTCTTACATTTAAAAGCGATAAATACGTGTATAGAATTATTAAGATCTCGTGGTCCGGTGATAAAAAGCTTACGTATCGAGCGGTGATGAGTACGAATCTCAATAAATTTAGCTATACTGACGAGAAGTGAAACTTCGAAACATGTCATGTTAATAGATAATTTAATTTTATGCACGCAAAAAATATTATATATATATATATATATATATATATATATATATATATATATATATATATATAAAGTGAACGTGTCTCTATGTCTTTGTGTGTGTCTGTGTACATTTTCCTTCGCAATAACTCTGTTAATTTTCAGTCTACAGACTCGAAATTTGATATAGAGGGTACTGAGATCTGTGAAAATCGATGTGATCGGATTCGGCCAAAAATGTGTCTGTCAAAGTTCAACGATTTGACCTTTGAGAACTCTACCAAACTCCTCTGACAATTTTGGGTCTAAACACTTGAAATTTTAGATATAGGTTCCTTGGACATGGACATTAATTACTTGATTCGAGCCCAAAACAATAAATGTAAAGGGGTCATAATAGGGGTCAAAGTTTTAAAAAATTGACCTTTTTTTCTCAGCATACACCTCCAAACACCCGGGCAACGCTGGGCACCTATGCTTATATATATATATATATATATATATATATATATATATATATATATATATAAAGTCTGGTTATTATACAAACATTATTGGTTACACATGTGCATACATGTTTCAGTGGAATCCTTATTCAAGGAGACCACCTCATCAGATCAATTAAAAGGAGCAATATTGAAAAGGATCAAGATTATATTCATAAAAAACGAATGTAATCTCGACTCTTTTCAATATCGCTCCTTTTAATTGGTCATTCATAAAAAACGACAGTAATCTTGATTCTTTTTAATGTCACTCCCTTTTTTTTCTTTTTTTTTTTTTTTTGGGCTCCTTAAGTCGGATTCCACCGAAACCTGTACGCACATATGTAACCAATAATGCTTTTATAATAAACAGACTATAAACCAACTCTTTCCTCGACTGAGCACTCTTTACTAATCACACGAGTATGCAAGTGCATGCGAAATGACGTCACCGGTAGGGTAAAATAAAGAGTTTAAAAAGGAGATCACGTTAGAGAAGTGGGATAGCGTTCGAGATTACGTTAGAGGTGTAGATGACGCCCAATAAGATGATTAATTGAGGGACGTCAAAGCGGTAATGAGAGAATGGGGAAATAAATGTCGTTGTACAAAAATAAAAAATAAAACAATAGAAGTTTTTTGTCTATTTTTTGTCTGCTTTACGACCGAGATCACAACGTGTTGGTTCCCGGACAAGGTTACACGTCAAGTTACAAGAAAGTTAGCGAGTAAAAACTGCCGGTCGAATCTATTTTAAGTATTTAGAGGCTATTGGTTAGTTCAATTCATTTCCGTTTTTCTTTATTCGTTCTGTACCGATGTATACGTTTTTTTGTTGTTGTTGTTTTTTTTTTAATTTCACAGATTGAAACGTTTTTTTTTTACATGAATATGAATACACGTACGAACACGCTCGAAGCATACTTTTATCCGCCATTAGTGGCAGAATCACACCAGATAAAGTAGACATTTTTTTTTTCTTTTCTTTTTGGTGTTTCGCCTTTTGAACTTGTCGACACTTATGAGTTTAATTCTCCTCGACTGTGTTATCATAATTCAATTAATTATGAGATTGTTCTTGCTGGCCTCATCATCATCATCATCATCATCATCATCATCATCATCATCTTCTTCTTCTTCTTCTTCTTCTTCTTCTTCTTCTTCTTCTTCTTCTTCTTCTTCTTCTTGTTAACATTAATTCTGTTGCTGAGGGCAAAGGTTATGCGAGTGGAGCTATTCCGGTCGTAATAGCGTAGAACATTGTCTTTGACTTTGCCATTTATCATTGCTCCCAGAGAAGAGGCACACAAAAGGCAAAAGCAACAATTCAATGAAAAGGCTTGGGCTCCTGCCAATGGTTATCATGCTTATTAAAAATGTTCCTGTGCCGTCTAAAATAACCGAACACGATTTTATTATTTCTACTAGCAGTCAAGCCCGGCCTTATGTACTGTTCATAACTTTTTATATATATATATATATATATATATATATATATATATATATATATATATATATATATATATATATATAATATATATATATATAATATATATATATATATAAAATATATATATATAATATATATATATAAATAATATATATATATATATAATATATATATATATATATCTATATATATATAATATATATATATATATATATATATATAAAATATATATATATAATATATATATATATATATAAATAATATATATATATATATAATATATATATATATATTTGACTCATGTTCAGGTAACCTACATCTAAAATATCAAGTGTTTGGACACAAAATCAGTGGAAAAGTTTGGATAAATCTGCAAAGGTCAACTCTTTCAACTTTGACCTTTTGGCAGCCAAATTTTCGCGGCAAAAACTGATTAAAAAGCTTGTTATATGTCTGAATACGCTTTATGTAAAATATCAAATGTTTAGACCCAAAATTGTCTGAATTGTTTGCTGGAGATCGTAAAGGTAAAATCTTTTGAACTTTTTATAAAAATCAATAGAACATTAACTCTACACTCAATCTGTAAGAATTAAAGCGTATTTTACGACCGGGCTACGCCGGGCGTCCTTGCTAGCATTGATAAATACTTTTGCAGTTTTAACAAAACAGCTACAACGACCCTGGTGTCTAACTCTGTCCCGTGGGGAGACATAGTAAATAGGTACAATAATATCAGAGTTTCGCGGCCTTTTGGCCAAGATCAAAGTGTAATATCTGTTCTTCAGATTCTGCACTTCCATTTCTTGTTCTCTTTCGGTAAAGGAGCAGTCCTTCACAACTGAGACAATTTTTTTTTTATTTTTGTACCTTTATCCACATTAAAAAACGACCCTGGTGTCTAAGTCTGTCCCGTGGGGAGGCATTGTAAATAGGTACAATAATATCAGAGCGTCTCCATTTACACTGAACATTTACAGAATGCCAACATAAATGTATTACGTATGAATGAGTTCCCAGTGGAATTTCCTTCTAGTTACTACTACTACTACTACTACTACTACTACTACTACTACTACTACTTCAGAAGACAGATCTAAATGTATTTGTTTAATTACCCACGGTTATGTTGGTTCTAATCAGCAAATAAGTACTACCGTGGTACTGTGTTCCTCAAGTAGAAAGTTCTGGGAAAGAAGTTCCGTTCATTGAAATTTCGTTATTGATTTTAGATACGTAGAGGAAAAAGAAGAAAACTAGTTGCAATGGTCGTAGCTAGACGCCCCTCCCCCCGCGGGGGCACTTTTGTGGCCTTTTGTATAGTATCTGTTCCGGCAGATACTGCAAGCAAAGACCATATGTGAGGGTAACCCCACATATTAGATCTTGGTCAATGTAAGGGAAACCCTTTACACCAATTGCATCGGGAGCTGCTCCCCTTTCCCCCTCCCCCTCCCCCTCTCTCCACATTAAAAAACGGCCTTGTGCCTAATTTGTTCAGTGGGGAAGCAAATAAATACAGCCAAGCCGCCTGCTTCAGTTACAAAGCGCTAGGCCATTGTTAGCGAAAATCCGCCTGAATTTAAAATTGAAACCGACTGACGGAGGTATTATTGGTCGTTTGGACAAATTCTGTGAGATATCTGGATCCAATTGGGATATGGTCGAATACTCAAATATCTGGTACCCTTTGACCTTTGTCCTCTTTTCATCCAGCAAAAAAAAAAAGAAAAAAGAAAAAAAAGCACCCCAAATATTTGACATTCCACGCAGAGGTCAAGGAAAACAGTTTATTTATTTACAAATAAACCAATGTTGATATTTACCAGAAGGAACATTAATGGAAAATAGAACAGCCTGTCGAGGTAGATATAACTATCGAAAAAGCACAGAAGGCAATATCACTAACACATACACACACACACACACACACACACCACACGCACGCGCGTGTATATATACATATATATGCGCGCGCGTGTGTGTATATATACATATATATAATATATAAATTCAAACACGGTAGTGTTTATAAATACATGGTTAAGTGTCAGTTTTAGTCATTTAGAACTCATTTTAGTCACTCATTTTTTTGACCAAATTTCAAACAATTAATACAGTTTATACATCGCGAACTATGAAGACATGTTTGTTACAAGCTAAAATTAAAACATGAGCCAATAGCTACCCTGTTACGCATGTATATTCTTAATGCCGTCGTTCGCCCCTCACCTGGCAAATTACATTTTTTGCACCGGATTTTCCTCGGTTAAAACCCAAATATAATGTTTCACATGGATTCGAATATCCTATATATTAAGTTTCATGTCTGTAGACCAGAAGCTGACAGGGGGATTTGGTAGGCAAAATATTTTAAACAAATATATATAGGCATACATAAATATATATAGAAAGAGGTTTGTGTTTACTATAATCTTTTACGCAAATATATATACAAGTATAAATCATGTAGAATATCTGCGTGAATATAATTCCACGTAATAGTTAACTAAAGATGATCATCCCATAAGAAAACCGAAAAAAATAAAAGTGAATTAATTTAACATGAATGTTTAAAAAAATATGCAAATTAGCTAGATCTTTTGCAGATGAATGCGATTCCACGACCCATATATAACAAAGTTGTATTTTATTTTTTGATAGATAGAAAAAATGGGTTTTATATGAATATCAATACACAAAAAAATATAAGAATATATATAGAAGAATAGATTAATGTTGTGTGATTAATCGGAAGCAGGGATCGAAATTATAGGAATTTTCTGAATGATCTGTATCGGACTCGGAAAATGTGTGGCTATTTTCCGGTTCCAAAAACGATTCTTTTAACTATTTTATCGTCTGTCTGTTTGTGTGTTTGTTTGTTTGTTTGTTTGTTTTTAAACTTTATTTTCCTCTGCTGAGTCAAATGCTAAACTGAGAAATATTTACTGGATTTCAGTTACTAGTGAAACTAAATCTCTATATCACGTTCCATCAAGTCTATTTCTTATATTTGCTAAAATATATCTACATTTTTCATGTGTGATTTTTTTTTCGGTAATCCACAAAAAATAAATAAATAAAATAAAATAACAAAACATAAATTTATAGCTTGATAATATACGGCATAATCACATAGACACACCGGTTCCTGTGAAACCACCGAAGTTAAGCAACGTTGAGCCTGATCATTACTAAATGGGTGACCATTTGAGAGTACTAGGCGTTATATCTAGGGGGGGGGGCGTCGACCCCATCCGTTAAGAGTTGCAAAAACCTGACGTCATTTCCCCTGACGGGGATATACATGCGACTGAGTACCGCTTGTGAATTTCATTCTGCCATGGAATTTCCTCCTTTGGAAGAAGCATGTTAAACCTGCTTCAGAGTTAATGGCGCAGTAAAAAAAACAAAAACGTAAAAATAAATATAATGATAAAAATATAGCTTAATACTTTATTAAAATACAAACATAATACCAATACCGATTCCAATTCCGATTTTTACAAAATCGAAATCGAAATGGGCATTTGTATCGAAGTCGGGAATTTAGAACAGAATCGATAACTGTGTCATATTTTCAATGTTTGCTATAAAATTGCTTAATAATGTGAGTAGAGCTATATATTAAACTATTGAAATAGATTTATGGCAATTAAGCTACACAAAGGTTTCCGCGTTTTATACCAGTAGTCTTACGATACCCCGCGGGGAATGTAGCTTAATTAACATAAATATATGCAAGGTTGTGGAACTCTCTTCCTGCTCACTGTTTTGCTTCTACCTATAACATTGGTCTTTTCAAGACTGAGGTCATTAGGCATCTTCTGTCTTTGCAATAGTTAGCATCCCTTCTTGTTAGCTGCTTATATTCCTGTTAGTTGCTTATATATATATATATATATATATATATATATATATATATATATATATATATATATATATATGAAACCGGCGGCAAGGATGCTATTAAGATCTTTCATCCAGTTACAGCCATTAAAAGATCTGCAGATGCCCAGACTTTCCAGAAAATGAACAAGTTTGCGTTGACCAACAATCGAAAAACGCTGTAAATAACAGAGAGAAGATAAACAGGAAGATACTTAGTTTGATCAGACCGATCACAAGCATTTTTTAAAGACAGACACACAGCATACGTTTTGATTGGAAACAGAACTACGACCAATAGAGATTGAATAAAGCGGTAGAAGAAAGTCTAGGAGAACAACGTTTGAGAACAACAAAAACAACAACAAAAAACAACAACAAAAACAACAACAACAGGAATCAGTGCCGGAAGCCTTTAGCTTATAGAGATCAGAAATGACCCTAGCAACCCTCTTCGGAGTAACAATGACTAAGGCTATGACAACAGCATATTCTTTTCCTTTTTTTGATTCTCAGGTATGTATCCATTGATATCTTAAATGTTTTTATGTATAGAATTGATGTGGTTCTCGGTTGATTAATTGTGTCTAACTATGTCGGATATATACTAGAGAGTCAAAACAACGAAAAGAATATGCTGTTGTTATAGCCTTAATAATGACAGAGCCAAGAGAATCGACAGTTTTCAAAGGAAACTCAAGAAGAACAGCATTAAAAACACTCTAAGGAAAAAAAAAAGAAAGAAAGAAATGAAAAAAAATAAGATTAGGGATAGCAAGCTTTCCATTACAAACAACACTATTGCAGATTCTCTAATACAGGGTGACCCCCAGAAAAACGGGCCCCAACTCTAATTAGGCCCCGTTTCTTAGTGTTTTGTATGAATGAAAATGAAACTTTGGTCATAACTAGTTTATTATATTCAAAACATCACATCAAAACACTAGGGTCTTTGGCCTTTTTTTCTTCGTTCTACAGCATATGTTCTAGATGGCCTCCATTTAGTTTTTTTTTGGGGGGGGAGGGGGTCATCCTGTAAAAACCGAGAGAAAAAACTTCTCAAACAAGTTCCAGTCACATTTTTTTTTTTTGCGAAAAGCTAACGTTTGCGTCAGAGATTGCTCTTTTGCCGGCATTACTAGGTCTTCTCAAGGAGTGTCTGAGAATCTCAGATCCGTCCCGACGACATTAAATAGTCACGACGCAAAAACGAACAAAATTTAGGGAACAAAATGAAGTTTAATTTAAAACTTACAATGAGAAATAGAGGTGTCGATTTCACTTGTTCCGTATTAATAATCAAGTTGGTAATTATCGATTATTTTTGGGAAGGGGCATAATTATGTATCCGTGAATTATTAGCAGTGTTCAGTCTGCTGACTTGTATTCCTAATGTATTAGTAGAATTGTTGTTAATGCTTAAAGAAAATAGTTTGGTCAGCGGTTATTGTTTGTAGTTTGATGTTATAGTCGGATTTATTAATTACCCCAGATTTGTTCGTTTTATCCGTTTTTATAATGATATTTGAATGCTTCCTGAGTACGTTAGCGGCTTTTTGTTTGGCAGTTAATTGGGTTGTTGCTTTTTTATTCGTGTTGATGTTTTAGAGCTTCTGCTTCTAGGAGATAACGTAAGCCGCGAAATATATGTGTGTGTGTGTGTTTAAATATATATATATATATATATATATATATATATATATATATATATATAAATGTATATATATAAATGTATATATATATATATAAATGTATATATATAAATAAATGTATATATATATATAAATGTATATATATAAATGTATATATATATAAATGTATATATATATATATAAATGTATATATATATATATAAATGTATATATATATAAATGTATATATATATAAATGTATATATATATATATATAAATATATATATATATAAATGTATATATATATAAATGTATATATGTATATATATATATATATATATATATATATACAATAAAATAAAATAAACTTTCTTGGAGTTATATTTTTGTATTTTACCGTCACTAGATTATTTATCTTCCACCAGGCTATCCATTCACGTGTAATCACCTTTTTCTTCACCATATTCCCTCTGCTTCACTTTTTGTTATCAAGTAAGATCTTAGACTTACATTTAGTTTCATCAAATACTTTTGTATGCAAAATCCGATCCCGCATTTTGCTAATTCCTACCCTCTGATGAGAAAGACAGTATTTCTTGGAAACTCCGCAGATTAAGGACTATCAATCCACTTATCAAGTGTTTCCTTTTCAGATTAAATATGTTTTTTTAACTCTATTTCAAAGTGTTTTAACATGTTTTATTAACTGTTCGCTCCTATATATAAATGTACGTATATATATATATATATATATATATATATATATATATATATATATATATATATATATAAATGCATATATATAAATGTATGTATGTATATATATAAATGTATATATATAAATTTCTGTATATATATATAAATGCATATATATAAATGTATGTATATATATGCATACATTTATATAAATGCATTTATATATATACATATATATACATATATATATATATATATATATATATATATATATATATATATATATATAAGGTACCTGCAAAGTAAAAAGTGTAATTTATACCTGCCCAGTATCAAAAACCACAAATGTAAATTATAATAATCACAACCATATAAATCCTTTCTCACATACTAATTCCAGCACACAATTAATCAATGACAACCATAAACCCATCTACCAGTTAAATGCAACCAAATGTATTACATACCAACACCATTCTTAATCTAGTTGAAAACAATTATTATCAATATATTAAACAAAATGCGATTTACTTCGGGTTCACATCTAAACTTATAAAACACAGAATCTCCACACATAAGCACTCATTCAAAAGAACAGACAGATGTATCAAAATATTATTAGCACCTTAATGATAGAAATATTCCCTTCAATTTAAAATGGAAAATACTAGGCTCTTATAAACGTACATTCTGGCTGACAAATTCTGCACAGTTTGTAGATATGAAGCCGTTACTATATTAAAATATAATGACAATACGCCCATTCTCTTAAACTTGAAAGACGAAATTCTTACGGGATGTATTCATAAACGTTGATTTAAATTCAAGAGATTTAAGCCACCATAAATCATAACCATTTTCTGATTACTAATCTGATTTAAACATTTGTAATTGATAACTTAATAATAATAATAATAATAATAATAATAATAATAATAATATTAATAATAATAATAAAAATTATTATTATTATTATTATTAATATTATTATTATTAATATTATTATTATTATTATTTACATGGTATTTTATCACTATTATTTTCTATTTTTATTTTATTATGTATTTTATTTTGAATTTATCAGTATTTTTATTAATATTAGTATTATAACTATTATAATCACTATTATAAATCTTATTTAATTACTATCACAAAGAATAATAGTATTACTATTATAGACTTTATTAATTTTACTGTTTAACTATTACAATAGATAAATAAGTCACTTTTTAAATAATTGGTGGTTATCTCTCTTTGATCGATAAAAGTTTTTTTTTTATTTGAATGTCTTCTTTTAAAAAATGGCAGTTGTCTCTCTTTCTAAATTAATTAAAATTTAAATTCAAATATAGCGCTCCAACAATAATAAACTGGCAACAGTTCATTTATCAGCATTTCTTTTAAAGTAATCTAAATAATTGTTTCAACCTTTCGGAGACAACATTTAACAGTATGCCAAAGAATAGATGGATTGAAATAACGACAAGCTTTAAAAGCTAGCAGAAAAAAAAAGATATATATATTTTTTTTATCAGAAATATTACAAATATGTTCTCTTAACCTTATTTGTCCATCCTATTTTATTTTTATTTTATTTATCAACATGAAAATTATAAACTTCTGTTTCTTTATTTTTGAAAATATTTCCAGGAATATCTTGCCTTACTGCTAGTTTTATTTTGGTGTCTTAACCCCCACCCCCACCCCCTAGTTTTGCTGATGAGGAGACTTTTTTTCAAGAAAATCTTTTTTTTTTTAAATTTTTTTTTTTTTACACAGTGATCACCACTTAACCAGGCCCGGAAGCCACTCAGGGATAAGGGTTATTGCAAGTACATTACGTTAGTGTGGAAATTCGATGAAGTGTTTACTAAAGGGGGCGGTTCATTAGGAATTTGTTAACGTTGGACTTGAACACATCCAAGTTGTAGTCCGGTGGGAAGCAGGCAGACGGAACAGAGTTCCACAGGCGTGCAGTTCTAAGAAAGAAGCTTTGTTCATGGAATCCGCGTTTTGATTTAGGCACAGATAAAGAGTGGGGGAAACTTTTGACAGTGGATTCAGCTAGACGGGTGTTTTTAGTGAAAGATTGGCGAGGGGGGACCAGAGATTGGAGTTCAGACGAGCACCTGCCATGGAAATAACGATAAAACAAGGATAGGCTCGCAACGTCTCTTCTATGGGAGAGAGGTTGCAGGGTAGAGAAAAGGGCATCCCCCACTAAGCCACGAAGTCTATTTTGTACTCTGTCAAGGCAGGATAAGTGTTTTTAGCGGCTCCTGCCCAGATATGGCAACAGTATTCCATCCTTGGACGTACTTGGCTTTTATATAGATATATCATATCAAATTATCATTTATCAAATTATTGCTCAAGACATATTGTCTATTTCAATAAAAACTTCGTTTTCGAAACGATCGTGCAATCTATTGCTTTGTTTGTTTTCCTTTTGAAACTGATTCTTAATTCAAAATTATGAATTGTTTAATATATATATATATATATATATATATATATATATATATATATATATATATATATATATATATATATAATATGTTATTTGAGGGTAAACAGTTACATATGGTCGCTACAAACAGCCATCTGTTTCAGTCAATGAGACTTCCTCAGGCGAACCTGAACCCATGGACGCCACTAAAAAAAGGGAGGCAAAAAGGGGGAAAAGAAAAGGGAGCTCTTCAAAAAAAAATAAAAAATAAAAAGTTGAGCGCTCTCTAAGAAAGAAGGACAAAAAATTAAAAGACCGCATTTAAGCCTTTTGGAAAATTGGTCAAAAATAGTTTACAGCTGGATATAAATATGAAGTGATTAAAGTGTGTCATAATTTTACTGGAACTGTGAAAAATTATCACACACACACACACACACACACATATATATATATATATGTATGTATATGTATATATGTATGTATGTAGATGTATATATGTATGTATATATATATGTATATATATATATGTATGTATATGTATGTATATATATGTATGTGTATATATATACGTATGTGTATATATACGTATGTGTATATATATGTATGTGTATATATGTGTGTATATATATTTATGTATGTATATATATGTATGTATGTGTGTATATATGTGTGTATATATATATATCTATGTACGTATATATATGTATGTATATATATGTATGTATATATATATGTATGTATATATATGCATGTATGTGTATATATATGTATGTGTATATATGTTTGTATGTATATATATATGTATGTATGAATATACATGGGCATGTATATATATATTTTACGGAACAAAATAAAACCAACAGGTCACCTAAACTATTTAATAAAGCTGAAGAATTGTTTAACAAAAAACACAAAATATGCATACAGACATAGGTGGTAGGAGAAAAGTTTCAAAATAGCCTAGACACATGTTGGACCAGTATGAGAGTAGGGGCTAATTGTATCATGCTATGTAGAAAAGAAATGAAGTATAAGTCTGTGTGTGTGTGTGTGTGTGTGTGTGTGTGTGTGTGTGTGTGTGTGTGTGTGTGTGTGTGTGTGTGTGTGTGTGTGCGTGCGAGATTGATACGTAAAGATTAGATATTGGCACGGACTGTATTCTGCGTGAGTCAGGTACGTGTTCTGATGGGATATTGCATTTTTACCATGCACATCCTGGGTAGTCCTAAGAGGGCCACCCTCTCAAATCGTAGCCTCTCGTCTTTCGAGTGGAGTAAGTTTAAGGCTTACTGTTCGAGGCTCCCCTACCAAGAAATGTTGATGGGAGTGCCCAAGCAACTTTTAGGGGTGCTGGCTTGATTTTCACTCACTTTCCGTCCTTGTGTGACAGCTTATTACGGTGGGAAGGAAGTAAATAGCTACAGCGTTTATTTCTCAAGAGATATATGAATTAATATAGCATTTCTCAACGTATGAATTAAATATGTTTGATTCGACTTTCAAGCCTGGGTTGTGTAACACGTTTAAGAGGATATTTAGGTGAGTACATATCTATTAGCGGACGCAATACAGGTAAACATTCTGTTTCATAATTGTTGTTTTTGGTCCCCCGACAAAAGTAGGGTGGACCTGTAATTTCACCTTTGTCCGTTTGTCCGTTCGTCTGTCCGCGCTTTTCCTAATAACTGCGGCTTGGAATTTTTTGAAATTTTGCACAAACATTAAACATGATATGAGTAAAAAAAGTAACAGAACGGATTTTCCGGGAAAACTCCGGTTGCCCCCTAGGGGTGCCTTTCGGGTTTAAATGGCTAAAATTGACACTTTTGTGCTTATTAAAAAAAAAACTGATGCCTTGGATTTTTATGAAACTTTCTGAAAAGTTGTAACTAACTGATTTCTATATAATTTTGTTTGTCTATACTTTGTGATAACTCTTGGGTGTGCCCCAGAGACTCTGTTAGGGCTAATAAAAACACTTCATTTTGGGACTATTTTACCATATTTGTTCAAAATGTTCTGTGCATGTCTATTTAGCAGTTTTGGGGACTTTTGGGGATAAATGTGGAGGGGTGAAATGATGGTACAGAACTTAAATTTACATATGTTAAAGCCTAAAACTACATCCTTTGTTCATTTTCACCATGATTTGATGTCCCCTGGGGACTTTTGGGGCTAATTGGGTGGAGGAGAGTAAATGCTGAACATTTTTATGCCTCGTTCACTGTGCACTCACGAGGAACTATGCATACTTCACTTGGTTTTTCAACAAACTTCATCTTCGTCGCATTTTCGTTCCGTATTTTCAAATAAAAATATGAGTTTTACAAGAGAAGAAACATTGAAAAAAAAACGAAAAAAAAACAATGGAAGAAAGAAACAAAGAAAGACCAAACAAATCCATATTATTTGGGTTCTGCTGTTCTCATCTTGCATTGTAGCATCAGCAACCGCACGACACACGTGCAAATGACCGAACCCGTGCGCGAAGTGACGTCACAGAGGAGGAAGGGCAGGAAAAGAAAAAAATGAGGGGAAAAATACACCACGTGGCAAGGACCGGAAAGAACGTAAGGTAAATATGTGGCTTCGGACAGCAAAAAACTTTTAAGCCCGTGTCGAGATGGCAGGGTTTTGTAAACTACATGGCAGACGTGATGAACTAAGAGACTTTTAAAACAATATCCAATGCTTTGTTAAAAAAAAAACTGGCAATGAATGATTTTTGTTAAAACTGAAAAAAAAAGCCGAGTCGCATTTCTCTCCTTTTTTGTTAGTTTGTGACTGTCTCAGATACACGTGTGGGTCCAAGGGTTAAAATGTAACGATACCGTTGAAGAAGATTAACGATTACGTTACCGATGTAACCCCCGATCTTCTTCAGATATATCCTGTGGAACTCGCGAGTCTGCACGGAATTTTGAAGGAAAACCTTTTATTTAATCCACAGGGACAGCATGCTCTCGATCCGTCAGCCATGACTGGGTAGAAGTCCTAAGTAATTCACAGTTGTATTTTAGTATCTCCAACCTTCGGAGGGATCGCCCGTGGCGCAATGGATATAGGCCTTGGTGAAATTTAGTTGCCGGTTTCAACCTTTCTGGGGATTGAAGTCTCAGTTCGAAATTTCGTGCAGATTCTCGATTTCGAAAGAAAGATTCCCGAGATCGAGAAGATACACCCGAAGAAGGTCGTTTGTTACATCGATCGAAACGTTGTGGGAATAACACTCGAGATGAACAAAGTAGTACGAATATCTTAAATAATTTGAATTATTAATTCACATCTCAAAAATTAAAAAACAAACAAACAAGAATAATATCTATTTCTTTAAGAAAAGCCCTGTAGGAAAGAACGGATGTATAGCAGATACTCTTCACTTACCTCGTCCAAATGCGATGTGTATATCCACGTCTCTCACATCACTTGTAAGATCCTCCATAAAATTAAGTGGTATCACCTCGTTCCACATGCGAAAGGCCAAAGTGAGCGTGGCACGTTGCTCCTCCAACGGAATCCGACTGCTATAGCCCGAGGAAAGCAAACGCCATCTGATCACTTTCTTCTTAAACATCTGACCCCAGCCGGTCGCATTGTTGACCACCAGCGAGCGTTTAGTCCTTTCCTGTGCCGGAGCTCCGCGGAGCCAAAGCGGGTCAGTTTTTTTCAGCTGTTCTATCGCCCGGTGCAGAAAGTTCGTCCGAACCTGAACATGGTGTCTTTCCTGAGGGCTCATTCCGTATCGGAGCAAGGATAAGAATAGTGACTCAGTTCGAGGCTTGTTCCACCATCTTGTCGTCGGCGACCCACCTTCGCGCAGCTTGAGGAGGGGCGTCGTCGCGACTGACGCGGGACGACGCCGTAAGAGTTCCTTCCTACGCTGCCGTATGAAGGACACATTATCTTTCATATTATTATTATTATTATTATTATTATTATTATTATTATTATTATTTACAATACCAACATAGCGTCCATCGTTTTCGCTTTCTCCAAATTCGACATTTTTGTCCGAATTTTCATTCACATTCGATTTCATTCGGTCACTTTTGGTGACTCTTTTATCGACATGTCCTTTGGTGCTAATATCAAGCCGACTTCTCCTCTTTCTTGACCATTTAACTGGGTGCGTATTGTCTATTACCGATGCCCTAAGGGTCGACCTTGGCGTTTTGTTAAAGTTAAAATGTTGAAAGGGGTGCCAGGGCTTATCTGCCGAGGGGGGTGCTGCGGAGAAGGTAGATGAAGGAGAGGTTTGTGGTTGTCGAGAAGAGGAAAGAGCCGGCGAAGTCGGTGTCCCAGTTTGTGTCTCGGAATATGGCGTTGGTAAAGGCGGTGTGGTAAGGGTAGGTTGATATGCTGGGCTTTCTCGCGTGAAAGACTTCGTGTTTGCTGGATGCAATAATCTCGAGCGGTCCCGCTCGGCCACCACTCCCGTATTTTGAAACTCCGACTTTGATTCTGGTCGCGACCTGTCCCGAACTCGATTCGTCACGGGATTCGGAAGTGACAGCGATCTTTTTAATCGTTGCATTGATGATGAAGATGATGTTGACGATGAAGATGAGAACGATGATGATGATGATAATTGCAGTGATGGAGGCGGTGGCGGTTGCGATAGGGGTTGGGAAGCATTGAAAGACGATAAATTGGGGTGTGAGTCTGGGTGGGATTGCGGGGAGGGAATGTTGCTTTTCAGCGGCACTTTTTTACGATGGCGTCCGTGTCGACGACTATGACGACGGCGACGGCAGCGGCGGCGATGGTGTTGGTGGTGTCGCCGCTGCCGGCATCGATGGGATTCAGCTTCGCGGTTCGTCTGCGGCTGTTCCGAACCCATCGACCCGGCATTTACCGTCCGGGCGAAAGAGGGGTAATCGACGCCTCGAGAATAGACCCTGCCTGGATAATACTGACGTTCATCTGAACGACCTTCAATTGGAACAACCTGAGTTTTTCTCCACTTCCGGTCCCGTGATTTTCGATTATTAACCCCGTGACTCTTAGTAGTAGTAGTAGTAGTAGTAGTAGTAGATTGTAATAGCCTATCTTTGCTTTCGCCGGTTAAGGCTGCCTCGTCCGCATCATTGTGAAGAGATTCATTAAAAATGCTCTTGTCTATCACATGGTCGATTGGTTCCGACCCTGGGAACGATCTTGTCACACCCAGGGTCGTCGTCGTCGTCTTCGTTGTCGTAGTTGTTCTGTTCATTGGAACAACGTTACTAATAATAATACTACTACTAGCACTACTGAAACCATTCATTCCGTCGGTTTCTATTTCGCCGTTGTTATTATTATTATTATTATTATTATTATTATTATTATTATTATTATTATTATAGTTACCTTTCGTTAGGGACCTGTCGCCATCCAAGGGTCTGATGGGGTTAGCGGTCGCCCCAGAGTCTGTGTGCGAAACTCGAGTCGTCGATTTAATGTGAGATGAAGAAGCGGGAAGGGTGGGAGTACGCGAATTGTTTAGGGAGTGGTTCGGGCTTGGCGGAGGAGACGTTGATAATAAGGGATTGTTCTGTTGGGACACGTTTCGTCGCTGTGGTAATGGTGACTGCAACGCCGTTTGTGTATGCACCGTAGAACGAGCCTCGTTGTTGTCGAAGTAATTATAAACACTGTCGGCTTTAAAGTCAACCTCTACCGCTCGAGCTTGCACATTGTCCGTTCGGGGTCTCGATGTGGTGGAGGGTGAGGATAAAGGGGGTGAGGATACAGGAGCTTTGGTATCCATATTCTGGGACGAAAATCCCGTTGTTAGGTCCGACATCGAATGATGACGGCGTCTATTATAGTACACATTAGTTCTTTGTAAATTCAAGCCGGCTGCTTTTGGCCGTTTGGTTTGACTATCTTTATAATCAAACAATTTGTTCGTGCCACTATTTGTTGCAATGTTGTCAGTCTTTACTGAGCCTTTAAATGCTTGTATTTTGCCCTCATAAGAAGTAAATTTGCCCGAATTATGATCCTTATTAAACACGACCGTATTCTGGTCGTCTTTGGTCCTGTACTTTTTTAATACTTCCTTAAAACTGGACGACCACTTTTGTGGGAGAGAGTCGAAAAACGTCCTCGTAGTTGTCTGGATCGACGAAAAAGGCGCTGATAGGATTTCGCCGGTCGATACCCTCGACGAGAAGGATTCCTCGCCAGGGTTGTTTTCTTTCTGAACAGACGTGTATGGCCGAGATTCGTGCAGAGGGTTTAACGTTGATGTCTTTTTGCCAGAAACAATCGTGTATCTTTTGTTGTCAAACGGTTTCACCTTTTCAATCGGGTCGTTAGCACCCTCTCTACGTTCTTCTTGCTCGGCGTTAACTCTCAGTTCGGCACTGCGCCCGAAGCGTCGGTTAGAGCGCTGCAAAGCCTGCTGATGGGGTCTGATCTTCTGTAAGAGAACCCGCTGCGCCTGTAGAAAATCTTCATCCGCAACACCATCGTTATGGTCTCGGTTGCCGCACCTAAGCTCAGACATTAATTTCTTCGTACCTTTATCCAACTGACCCGTGACGGGCAGGTGATAAGTGCGCTGGTAGTTCATGATGGCCTGCGATACGCTTTGCTTGTCGCAGTTCAGCGTTATCGAGGAACCTGAGCCTTGCGACAATTGTTGCTGTTGATGATGATGCGAGCCAGGTCGATTAAACTGGCGGTAGTGATTTCGATATCGGTTCCCTTTCTTTCTGCTATGAGGCTTGCATTTCAAATAACCATATCGCATCATGTAGGCCTGCAAGAACAAAAAAAAAAATAAATAAATAAATAAAAAATAATAATGATAAATAAATAAATAACGATTAAACCTCTGTAAAACATAACGGTAAAATAATTCGCTAATGTTCCTGTGATATTATCGACCCAACCAAAGTTTTAGGAAGTTAAGAAAAAAAAAAAAAAAAAAATTCGCATGACAAAAAAAAAAGGGAATAAGTTTATCAGCAGAAAATGCTTTAAGAAGTTGTTCACAAAGAAACACACAAGAAAGCTAAAATAACATTGTTAATCAAGATGATGTGATATGGAGAACAAACGACCAAAGTTAAAATTGGTTTTAAGAGTGACGATGAGTTTTGCGACGGTTTACGACAGTTGGGGTGGTTTACGACAGTTTTAATTTTGTGACTGACTTTTGGCACACGTGAAAACTAAAATAAGATTGTTAATTAAGATAGTGCGGTAATAAGAACAAATGATTACTTAATATATTTTAGAGTTGGTTTTAAGAGTGGCGATACGTTTTGCGACAGTTGACGACAGTTGAGTGTCGTTTACGAACAAGTTTAGTTTTGCGGCTGATTTTTCACATACAAGAACGTGAAAATAGAATTGTTAATCAAAGTGATGTGGTAAGGGGAACGATGGATTAGTTTATATGTATGTTAAAGTTTGGTTTTAGAAATGGCAGGAAATTTCGCAACGGTTTACGACAGTTGATGGCCGTTTAAGAACAGTTTTAGTTTTGCGACTGTAGAGGACGGTTAGAGTTTACGACCGTTGCGAGTTCAACACAGGTGGAGACTAATTGTAGCTTGAACCAGATCGAGAAAGCTTCTGAAGATGGAAATAAGATTCCATCAACTGATGTACGCGGCCTTAACAACAGGTAAATGTAGACGTTAGCGCGTGGAAAGTCAATTGTGTCATACACACACACACACACACACACCCACACACACACACACACACACACACACACACACACACACACACACACACAAAGTGCAATTGATATTGCAAAATGTTTTGGAGTTTGTGGTTTTCGTGGTTTGTTATTTTTTTAATTATTTTTATAATTATGAACTCGCGTGCGCCCCCCCCCCCCGCACCTTGGCGCCAATGTGGAAGACGACGACACGGCTAGAAGAGAAAATGAAGAAAAAAGAGACCATGGAAAGAACGTGGGAGTCGGCAATGTTATCGAGTTTGTAGCATACGTAGTCGTATCACATTAGCAATAATAATTAAATAAAGTCTCAATTAACGAAGTTAAAAAGATTAAGTAAAAAAAGAAAGAAAACGTCTCAAGCTGGAAAGTTAAAAACAGAAATGAGGAAAAAATAACCGTTGAAGAAATATAGAAAGAAATAAAGAGCAGAAAACGTACATACATAAAATACTAATAATACTACTACATTATCACCCCCCTCTAAAAAAACGAGAGTATAACAGCCAAAAGAATCACTATCACCCTTTTACTAATAGAGTTAATTCCTGGTCAAAAGTATTATAACAACAGAGTATATATATATATATATATATATATATATATATATATATATATATATATATATATATATATATATATATAATTATTCTTTTATGCCTACGGATACTAGTGTTTTATGCTTACGCAATCATCAGTGTAAGGGGTTACAATTCTCGCCAGTCGGGAGATTCGAATCCAGTCACGAAGCCACATTTGACTCCATTTTATGTCCGGGAGATAGGGGAAACAATTGCCAGGAGAATGAAGAGAATTAATAACTAAAAAACGCTCGATTCGGGTGCAGACATTAGACAATCCAGTGTTCGAACGGCGGAAGTCGTGAACGTTGCATATCATTTTTTTTTTTTTTTTACATTTTCACCCCAAACAAGGCAAATTGCCACTTTGGTGTAGGAGGCTACTATCAGGGACAAGGGCAGCAAGATGTCGGTTCACGTTACACTTGAACTTCTGCACGTCAGTACTGTTGGGGAAGCAGGGACCTGGAATGGAATTCCAGAGTCTAGCGGTTCTGGGGAAGAAACTATTGGAGTAAAAAGATCTTTTACATCTAGGGATCTCTACAATGTGGGGTGGGATTTAGCAACCTGTCCGGTTTGTCGAGGGTGCTCACGTCATGGGGGCACAAGTGATTGCAGTTCGTCAGAGCATTCACAACTACAATACTTGTAGAAAAGGCAGAGGGATGCAACATTTCGTCGATGGGACAGAGGCTGAAGCTTAGATGCCAGTTCAGGGTCTATCAGGTTTGCGACTCTCTTTTGAACCTTGTCAAGGAGCGAGAAAATAGTAGCAGATGCACCAGCCCAGATGTGACAGCAATACTCCATACATGAGCGAATGGTGGCCTTATAGAGGTACAGGATACTTTCGGGTGTCAGTAGTTTTCTAGCACGGTAGAGAGAGCCCACCTGTCTTGCAGCGGCCCTGGCAATGCCTTCAATGTAATTGTTCCAACTCATGTGAACGTTAGGCCAAGGAGTTTGAAAGATGTACTCTTAGATAAAGAGTCGTTGGCCATTGCTATAGGTGGTAGAGAGGGTTTCTTGTAATTATTGTATGAAACTAGTTTAGTCGGCATCATTGAACGCGACCAACCACTTTTGTCCCCATTCCACCACGGATTGGAGGTCTTCCTCTAGTGTTTCTTTCATTTCTTTAGAAATGTGTTCATTCGTCTTCCTGTCGTGCATTCCATAGAGTGTAGTGTCATCAGCATATATACCCATCTCAGAGGCAATTTTGTGGGGGAGGTCATTTATGAATATCAGGAACAATAGAGGTCCAAGGATAGAACTCTGGGGCACCCCCGCATTTATATCATATTGTTTAAATGTACGACCGTCGAGGACAACCTGGATTTTTCTCTTATTTAAGAAGGATTTAATTATGTTAAGTATTCTACCCGTGATACCGGATGATCTAATTTTCCTGAGGAGACTCTCATGCCATACCCTGTCAAAAGCCTTAGATATATCTAGAGCTGCCGCTCTGCCCCCCCCCGCTTTGTCCAGTGAATGGTATATACGTTCAGAGATCACAGTTAGGATGTCTGCTGTGGAACGGGCTTGTCTAAATCCATATTGTTTGTCAGTCAGAAGTTTAGCATCTGTAAGGTGATGGACTAGAGCATGGTTAATTAAGGTCTCAAATATTTTGCCAAAAAATGGGAGGAGGCTAATTGGGCGATAATTTGATGGGTCAGTCCTTTCGCCAAAATTCTTGAATACTGGTACAACAGAAGCAGTTGTGCAACAGGCCGGAAAGCAAGATTCATTAAGGCATTTTTTGTAGAGTTTGGAGAGAACTGGAGCTACTTCGGTTGAGCACTTTTTTAATAGCACAACCGGGATAAGATCGGGTCCACATGCTTTTGAAGTGTCAAGGTTTTTTATGATAGCATGCAACTTAGCAGGGGTGATTTTCAGATCGTCTAGCGTGGCGTCTGTCCGCATAGGAAAGTCAGGTAGGGGGTGGTTGGAAGGGTCCAATGTGGAGCTTGAGGCAAACCGACTGGCAAGCATGTTAGCCTTGTTGGTTGCTGAGGAGACAACCTTGTGATTGTTGGTTAGTGGGGGAATTGTTGATTGCCCATTATTTACTACACTGTTGTAGATTTTTTAGAAGTCTCGAGTTCCTAGTTTTTGTGCTTCGATGCGCTTTTTAGCGGTTTCCGTAAATTCTCTCTTAGCTGTCGCTATTTCTTTCTTAACGTTATTTCTAGCTTCTATATACTTCAGTCTGTTTGAACTGGACTTATGTCGGTTAAACCTACGGTATGCATGCTGCTTTTGAGCAATGGCAGTTCCGCAAGATCGACGTAAACCATTGGGGAGAGTGGGGCTTACTAAAAATTTCCGCATGGGAACATGCGCTTCGATTGCAGTTTTGAACCAGTCAGTGGTCTCGTTTGCACACTGTTCAGCAGGGAGAGAAAAAATATTTCTCCATGGGGCATCTCTGATTAGTTCCCTGATGGCTTCCCAGACAGCCTTTTTATAATATCTCGTTGTTTTGAGCACTGGCTCTTCAGTTTTGGCTCTAGAGTTTAGGGCGATTTCAACCATTATCACTGCATGATCAGTGTTCCCGGGTGGGCTGTGGGCCTTCATTATGCAGTCATCGGGAACTGTGGTCAAAAACAGATCTAGAAGTGATGCGTGTTGTTCTTCCTGGTCAGGGAAGCGGGTTGGAAACGTAACGATTTATGATAGGGACTGAGATATAGTGAAGCTATGTATAAGTAGAGAATCCAAGCCAGTTTTTGTGGTGGACATTAAAGTCACTAAATACATGTATTTGTGCGCTAGTGTTGAATCTATCTCTCCCTTCCTCACCTCCCTCTCTCTCTCTCGCTCTCTCTCTCTCTCTCTCTCTCTATATATATATATATATATATATATATATATAAGTGAACGTATCTGTGTGTCTGTGTACATTTCCTTCGCAATAACTCTGTCAATTTTTAGTCTACAGACTCGACATTTGATATACAGGGTACTGAGATTTGGGAAAATTGTTGTGAATGGATTTCGGCCAGAAATTTTACTCTAAGGGGTCAAAGTTGAACGATTTGACCTTTGAAAACTCTACCAAACTCCTCCGACAATTTGGCGTCTAAACACTTGAAATTTTAGATATAGGTTCCTTGGACATGGATCTAACTTAATAACTCAATTTGAGCCCAAAACAATAAATGTTAAGGGTTCATAATAGAGGTCAAAGTTTTAAAAAATGACCGTTTTATTTTCTTTTTTGCTCAGCATACACCTCCAAGCACCCGAGCAAACCGGGCATCCATGCTAGTATATATATTAAAGTGAAAGTGTCTGTCTGTGTGTGTGTCTGTGTACATTTCCCTACGCAATAACTCTGTCAATTTTTAGCCTACAGACTCGAAATTTGATATACAGGGTACTGAGATTTTGGAAAATGGATGTGATTGATTTTCGGGCAGAAATTTTGCGATTAAGGGGTCAATGTTCATCAGCATGGGTTCTAGTAAGGACCTAACTCATGGCATAACCATCCGCAGTATGGTGTTCTACCAAATGAGCTACAATAATTCAACTTTCAATGCAAATACATCAGTTTTTTCCCCCGTTCTTTTCCTCTTTTGCGGTACGGGTTCGAGCCTGCCTTCCTACTTACCACTTTTTTTTTCTAATCATACACCCCCAAACACCCGGGCAACGCCGAGCTGAAATGCTAGTATATATATGCAGTGCGTGTGAGGTGTACTAATTTGTGTGTACACGCGTGTATATCCTTCTCCTTAATTGTTGCTGTTGGTAGACGTTGATTTTCCGACATTTCAACCGGATGTTATAAACTCACGTCGGTTATAAACTAAATATTACTCACCTTCCTCAACCCACGGGGTTAACCGAAAAGAAAGGTTAATTTGAACAAGCTATTATTAACCGGACAACGCCAGTTGACCTCGCTAGTGAGGCCGTCCTGAAAAAGAAGCGCATGCCGGAAGTTCAAAAGTTAATGAGTCCCTCACAACTAAAAAATTATATAATGGGATAGTGTTTAAAGTTAGCCATTAGCTTGGAATAGATGAATCCAATCCGACCCCCGACCCTCGTTCGGTTATTGGTTGGGGTCTGGGGAGGTTGGGCCGGTGGGAAAACGAAGGTTTAATGCTTATGAGATCTTTGTGATGATGAACAGACAAAAGCGTTTATAGACGCAAAGTACACGAAATTAAACAGTTACAAATTGGCAAACATTAATTGTAATTAGAAACACACATTAAATCCTACCGCCCAACGAGTTTATAGATAGTTAGATGGATAGATAAACAGAAAATAGATAGGAATTTGCGTTAAGATTGATAGATAGATAGATAGATACATACGTACAAACATACATACAAACATACATAATACATGTATACATACATAATACATACAAACATACATACATAAAAACATACATACATAATACATACAAACATACATACATAATACATAAATACATACATACATAATACATACATACATAATACATACATACATAAAAACATACATACCAACATACATAGATACATAATACATGTATACATACATACATACAAACATAATGATGATTGCAAACGTCTTGTCAGACGAGTGCCACTCCCTCAGACACTTAATGTCCATGAGCCCAGAAATGACTTTTTTTTTTTTCCTAGTTCTACTGGTGAATTCACACGCTCACGCAGACATGATACTGAAGACGGTCATTGAGATCAATTATTACATGTTTCCAGCATTTCAAGCCTCCATGCGTCATAACTTTTCCATCGCCACAGGACCATTTTTATAGACAAATGCCTGAGGGAGATGTTCCAGGGTCTTGGCTTTGTACGACAGCTAAGTCTCTCCCTCGGTTCAAAATGTTGAGATCCAGCAACAAGCAAGAGCAAGATAGCCAGCAACAAGTTAAACTGCAGACCAGCTTAATGCATAATACATACATACACAATACACACATACAAACATACACACATACATACATACATACATACATACATAATACATACATACATACATACATATATGATACATACATAATACATACATACATAATACATACATACACACATACACACACTATGACTGCTACTTCTTGACACAAATTTGTCATCTCTTCAGTTAAGCGTTGTGCGTCTGTGTGCACCTAGGTGACTTTTTCACCCAGCTTTAGTTTCACATGAAAGTACGCATATGTGACATAAAAACTATCCTTCTACATACATATATACATACATATATACATACATATCTACATACATACATATCTACATACATATATACATATATATATATACACACATATATACATACATATATGCATACATACATATTTACATACATATATACATGCATATATACATACATATATACATACATAATAGATAGATAGATAAGAAATAAATTCAAAATGGCGTAATGTAACCAAACTATAAGGTATTTGCAGCTTCTCTTCCAATTTTCGGATTTTTCAATCATGTCCAAACGCATTTTATTTCTTTTTCGTGAATTGACTATTGCTATTTCTTCTGATGAGTTTAGGGTAAAATCGATTCCCTCATTGATATAATAATTAAGTGATTGATTTTGTACTACGAAACAGATACTGTCAAGAATTATAAATGTAAACTGAATTAAATTGCAACATGGTCAACACAATGAAATTTGGAATATAGACTTTTGTCATTTATTCATTATATGCTCTGTAATTACATTGAGCTTTTTAAATAAGGATTGGTATATGTAAAAAGGAAATATAAGTGAATAAAGATAATTTCCACAGAGAAATGTGTGTGCATATATATATATATATATATATATATATATATATATATATATATATATATATATATATATATATATATATACAACAACATACAAAAATAACCACAAATACACAAAAGATACCTATAACAACACATACAAACATATAATAAAATAACTCGCCTACAAATACATACATACAACAACATACATAAACACACACACAAACAACAAGCCCACATATACAAACGTATACTTACAATAACACACATGCAAACTTATAGAGGAAACAGCACACATACATATATACATACATAAAACAACCATGCTCGCACACACATACAAAATACTACACACATATAAACATACATATGCATACACACAACAACACACATATAAACAAGCGCACACATAAATACAACACATACACACACATACAAACACATACTTACAAAACACATATACATGCACATACAAATAACAAGCACACACATACAAACAGCAACAATACGCATACAAACATACGTACAACAACACACATACAAGCACATACATATAACAACAAGCACACACATACAAACATATACATTTAACAGCAATACACACATACAAACAAAAACAATATACATACAAACATACCTACAGCAACACACATACAAGCACATAATATAACACATATACACACACATACAAATATATACATGCAAAAACGCACATACACACATACAAATAACAAGCACACACATACAAACTGCAACAATACACATACAAACATGCATACAACAACACACAAACAAGTACATACATATAGCAACACGCATACACATATATACATAACACGCATACACACATACAAGCATATACATATAACAACAATGTACACATACAAACAACAACCAGATATATACAAACATATATATATATATATATAATTGCAACGTCTTGTCAGACGAGTGCCACTCCCTCAGACATTTAAAATCCATGAGCCCAAATGCCTGATGGAGTATCTATACAAATATGATGTTACAGAGTCTTAGCTTTGTACGACAGCTAAGTCTCTCTCTCGGTTCAAAATGTTGACATCCAGCAACAAGCAAGAGCAAGATAGCCAGCAACAAATTAAACTGCAGACCAGCTTAATGCGGGTACTGGTCTCCCGCTTTATGGTTTTTTAAATCAGAGATTTTCTTCTTCTAGAAAGGTTGCCTTCACAACGGCTTACGGGAACCCTCTCCACCCCAATACACATACACACACACACACACACACACACAAATATACATTGTGCTAGTTGGCCGTTGACCCAGAAAAAGAGTTCATTCGCCCTTTATATAGCCACACACATACAAGCATATAATATAACAACACATATACACACAGAGACATATTGAGGACAGACAAATAAAATGCAATTTTCAAGTTTTTTTACTTAAAACTTATTTGCTTTACATTTTAGTTATGTTTTTATCAATATCGTGTGGTCTGCTTTCGCGCCGTTTAAGCATAAACACTAAACTGTAAAAAGAAGAGAAAGTGGACTTTTGTTTTGTTTTTCGGCAACTCTTCCCTTGTTTTATTCTGTAGTCTTCAGTGGGCATCATCATCAGCATCATCATCAGCATCATCATCAGCATCATCATCAGCATCAGCATCAGCATCATCATCAGCATCAGCAGAGGGGTGTATTCTAAGGGTGCAAAGCAAATTCCCTCTTTTGCTCCTGCTCAAAAAGTGTCCCTTTTAGAGAAAATTATCATAGGCATGTACCCTACCATATATTTGTGATATTATTTTTTCACTTGAATATCTAACCAGCACATGAACGTTACTGGTATTCACACTCTATGAGTGATGGTTCTGACAATGGGGAAAAATTGCTATTTTTTATCTGAATCTATCTATCTATCTATCTATCTATCTATCTATCTATCTATCTATCTATCTAACTAACTAACTAACTAACTAACTAAAAACTAACGCTTATCTTTGGCTATTTTTTTTGACATTGATGTAGTACTTTTTAGCTTTTTACATCTAGTAAACGTCTTGGAGAGGCTCCATGTTTTGAAAAGCTTCTAGGTTTGACGTTTACTCTTGATCTGAAATGGAACACGCACATCAAGGCCGTTGCCCAGGTCGCTGGGAAAATGGTGGGATCCTTCTACTGCTCCAGAAGATATCTCATTACTGATGTAATTTTCTATCTGTATAAAAGCCAGGTACGTCCAAGGATGGAGTACTGCGGCCACATCTGGGCTGCTGCTAAAAACAACCTATCCTGCCTTGACAGAGTACAAAATAGACTTCGTGGCTTAGTGGTGGATGCCCTTTTCTCTTCCCTGCAACCTCCCTCCCACAGAAGGGACGTTGCGAGCCTGTCGTTGGTTTATCGTTATTTCCATGACAAGTATTCGTCCGAGCTCCAATCTCTGGTCCCCCTTCGCCAATCTTTCACGAAAAAAACACCCGCCTAGCTGAAACCACTGTCAGTAATTTTCCCCACTCTTTATCTGTGCCTAAATCAAAGCGTATATTCCATAAACAAAGCTTCTTTCTTAGAACTGCACGCCTGTGGAACTCTCTTCCGTTTACCTGTTTCCCACCTGACTACAACTTGCATATCTTCAAGTCCAACATAAACAAATTCCTGATGAACCGCCCTCTTAAGTATGACATTTTATCAAATCTCCAATACTAACGATGACTACGATATTATCCAATTGATTACTGTACACGCAATAGCCCTTATCCTCGAGTGGCTTCTGGGCCTTGATAAGAGGTGACCTCCATGAGAAAAACAAAAAAGAAGTAGCTTAACGCTTTGTCTGGAGCGATTTTCATTTTAAAAAAAGTTTATGGTTCGGGTCGGGAGTTTTATGAGTTACTTTACTTTCCAGGTAACGCTGAGACATGAGCTCGTTACTAATTCATAAAAGTGTGGTTTCCATTAACCAAACAAGACTTTCCCTTGCTTACAAATATTATCTTGCTACTTAAGCGCTATAGAGTAGCGTCCAAATTTAAGGGACACAATTTTAAAACCTAATATTTGTAAGAAATAACAACTGTGAAAAACTGAAATTTTGACAACTGGTAGTCGTTATCATCCATGAACTAAAATTTGAATCATTTGCAAAGGATAGAAAAAGAATTATAACATTTATTTATTTTCAAAATAGGAACGTCCAAAAAAAAAAGGGACAAAATTGAGAAAAACAATGTAAACAGTATGCTGTATTCAATTTTTTTTTATTTCCTCTAAGGAATAAGTCTTACTTAGTCATTTGTAAACATTGCATTAGCCGGCACCATGGCGAAACGCCCAAAGCTTGATTACTCTGTGAGACAAGCTATTGTGAAGCTACACAAGGAAAAGCACACCATTAGAGAGATTTAAGAAAAAAGGGAAAGGTTCCAAGAGTGTTGTAGGCAGGGTTGTTAAATCCTACAATGATACTGACAAAATAGTTAGTGCTTTTAAAACCGACAGATCCCGTAAAACATCGGCAAGAGAAGATCAAATAATGCAGCGTATGTCATTAAAGGACAGTTTTATGTCTTGCACAGAAATTAAAAGGGTTATGAATAGTACCTCATGTGTTAATGTGTCAAGACAGACTGGTTCTAGACAACTGCAAGAAATAGGGCTGTTTAATAGAAGCCCAGGGAAGAAACCACTTGTTAGTTTGGAGAATAAGAAGAGATTAGAGTTTGCAAACAGGTATGTAATTTGGACATAAAATGAAAATTGGGCGAAAGTATTTTTCAGTGATGAAAGCAAGTTTAATTTATTTGGAAATGATGGAAAAACAATGTAAAGAGACGTATTTGTGAAAGATTAAGTGCAAAGTGTACTAAGAAAACTGTCAAGTTTGGTGGCGGAAGCGTCATGGTATTTGGAATGTTTTCTAGCCAAGGTACAACGCCTCTTGTCCGGTTACAAACTCGTATAAACACGCAGATCTATAGAAACATTGTTCAAGATAATGTTGTGCCAATCATACAGAATTCAGGTTTCGATAGGGCTACTTTTATGCAAGATAATGCCCCATGTCACAAGGCAAAGGTTGTAATAAGTTACCTTAGCGAGCAAGATTTCGAAATTATGGATTTGCCACCGCAAAGTCCTTACTTAAATCCAATAGAAAATCTTTGGAAGACTTAGGAGTGAAAGTTATGGAAAGAAACCCCACTAACACGGATGATTTGTGGGTGAAGCATCAAGAAGAATGGTCTAAAATTAGTATTGAGGATTGTCAAGAACTGATTCGTTCTTGTAGTCAAAAATGTGCAACTGTCATTGAGAGCAAAGGCTCATTTACTAAATATTGATTGTACATGTATTTTTATTCTTTTTTGGCTATTTACATTGTTTTTCTCAATTTTGTCCCTTACTTTTGGACGTTCCTATTTTGAAAATAAATAAATAATTGTTATAATTCTTTTTCTGTCCTTTGCATATGTTTCAAATTTTAGTATGTTATTATGGATGATAACGACTACCAGTTGTGAAAATTTCAGCTTTTCACAGTTGTTATCTCTAAATATTAAGTTTTAAAATTTTGTCCCTTAGTTTTGGACGCTACTATATGGGGGACAGCGCAAAAGTTCGACTGAATTAGGTACTCATTTCTACTTGCATGTATTTTCACATTAAAAAAAAATAGGAGTGTATTGTGTCAACTCTCCTTCTGATGGGTTAACCTTGTGTGAATACTCCACAAAACCGGGGAAGCACAGAAAAGGGGTCAACTCAGGTATATTAAGAGCCGAGAAACGTCAATATTTCGGTTGAGTTAGCTACCCTATCTATAGCTGTGTGAGTTTTCACGTCAAATAATAAATAGGTAGTGCATTGTGGTAACTCTCGTTTTGATGGGATAGACTTGTGTGAATATTCCCCCAAAACCAGGGAAGCACAGGGAAAGGAGGAGAGGAGTTCGCGCAGGTATATTAAGAGCCGAGAAACGAAAGAAAAACTAAAAATAGATGTAATGAAAAAAAAAAGACAGGAAGAAAAGAAAGAGAAAAGGAAGAAAAACAACGACAAGAACAACAACAAAAAAGACAAGACAAGATTACATTACAAGTTTTGTTGTGTGTGCCCTACTTGTCGGCCTCCTAACCCTAACCACCCACCTATCCACCTACATCGGCTCTATCAGACTCTGTAATCTGGACTCTTATCACGAGTGTTTGCTCGCAGCTCCCACCCTCCTCGTGGACATCTCTACTCCCTCCCATAGCCAACGTAAAACCCTCGCCTAACAACCGCACAGCCAACCAACCCTGCGTAATCGACCGACCTGGCTCAGAATCGTCTCCTCGCTGGCCTCTTTCTCTAGTGAAGATGTCGGAAGCTAACTCAGACTTATAGAAGAAGAAGAAGAAGAAGAAGAAGAAGAAGAAGAAGAAGAAGAAGAAGAAGAAGGTGGTGAAACAAAAACAAGAGAGCAAAGACGAAAGAAACATAACCTGGTGCTTCTCCTCCTCCCATTTCTTTCCTCGCCCCTAACACCTATACATTTGTAGATCCTTTATACTACGGAGCAACGCGATTTACTCTTGAACAAAGCTTTTCGAAACGGTGGGCATATGGCAGCTCAGAGACAAAGGTAAGTATTCACGAGAGGTGCACTTGTTCTTAATGAAGATTATTTTACGGCATATCAACCTATTTTGTTGTTGTTTATTTTACGCCGATATGTGATACCGATTGTAAAATGTATCATTTGCCACGTGTTGCCGTAAAAATTCCCCAATTGTCTCTCAGTGTCAGCGCAATGAGTCTAATTGGATTTAACCTCGACTAGAATGATTAAATAGCATCCATTACTTCATGGGTGCTTGACACCAACTTGAAGATTAAGAAGTTCAATAAAGACATCCATACGTGGGGTATTGTTGCCACATCTGTGCTGGTGTATCTGCAACTAGTCTTTCACTCTTAATGTAAAAAAAAAGTAAAACCTCACAGATTTCGTACTATCGACCAAGCTCCAACTTCAGTCCCATCGCCGCAATCTTGAATCCCTGTGTCTCTTTTACAAGTACTTTAACATATACTCTGATAAAATCATAGCACTTGTGCCCCCCTCGACGTAAATACTTCCGACTAAGCAGCAAAATCCCATCCCTTCACTTTTGAGGTCTCTAGAGATGCCGGAAACACTTCTGCTCTAAGTTTCTTTCCTCGGCCTGGTAGACTTTGGAATTCCTTGTTTTCTTGTTTTCCTCACTGTATTAAAATTATTTAAATGCAATGTGAACTGATATCTAGCTCATCTCCTCACATAGTTCTCTGTAGACATGGCCGCAAATAGTAGTGTTTACGTCCAAGTGGCAATATGCCTTGGGGGGGACAAGATTTTAAAATAAAGCAAAAAAAAAAAAAACTTCAAATATCTGAACATTTAGTTCAAATACATATATCTACGTCGGTAAAAAGATATACAATAGTAAACTAAACTGTGTCTGGTACTCATTTATGCACCCAAGTCAAGTGCTTGCTTACCACGCTTGACATTCCGAAAGCAATAACTATTTAAATAATAACGAGACATAAAATATTGTTCAGACAGGCTGTTGATTCATGAAACACATTTAGATAAAATTGCGTGCTCAGATCACGTCAGGGTCACCATTTTATAGTGGCTAAAACAAACTTCTTTATTTTGTAACAAACGAAAGGAAAACAAGACCGTTCTATGTATAACAAATAATATATTTTAGCAACCGACACAGTTAGGTGAAGTGGTCAACAAGATACTGCCACAGTGGAGGAAGTAAGAAGAAGATGGTTCCCCGCTAAAATCTTTCAAGCACTATACCTCTTAGTGAGTGATAACCTCGCTTGGTGTTGTCTACTAATGACATTATTCGTACTCAAGCCAACAGTCCTTGACTCATAAACGGGCCTTAGTAAGCGAGTTCTTCATTAAGGCTTTATTACTCAATACGAGGGTCGTTCCAAAAGTAAAACCTCCTATTTTTTCTAACTCAAAAACTTACAGAGATACGAAGACGGGAGTGGTACGATTAAAACGAGCAATCTCCTTTGCAACAAAATGATTTTCTACACAGTAACTATTATTTTCAATGCACTTTTGCCAGCGATGAATGACAGTAAAGTCTCCTACTTTTTTTTTAACTCCAAAAGCTGAAGAGCTACGAAGACGGTAGTAGTACTATTAAAACGAGCGACCTCCTGTGTTTCAGAATTTATTTATTTATTTATTTATTATACATAGTCACCGCCATTCTCAATTAAATCTTGTCAGGAATTCAATGACGACTCAGTGCTTCTAACGCACGCCCATGACAGAGGTTACTTCGTAAGCGTCTCACACCATCAATATCTGTAAGAGAGAGATGAAATTTCCAGGTCACGAATACATAAGACTAGTTATGATAACAATGCAATTTAAAATCTCCTCTTATCCATCCTTTGCTTTTTGAACGCCCTCGTATATGTAAAAGCTCTTAGTAAATCTTTGGTTCAAAACTTAATGCCGGAAAGTCGTTTGCGTTACACACGTGTCAATTGCAGGTTTTGATAAGGGATACGCCAGGCTCTATGAAAACTTTCTACAGACAATTAGTCATATTTTTTAATATATGCATGTAATAAAATTATATCAATTATAATAAAGTTGTATTCCTGTCTGCTCGTTTATTTCTTCATAATTCGGTTAATATATTCAAAAGGTACACGGTTTCACAGATAGATTTTAATACTGAAAACGTACTATATATATATATATATATATGAATGTATGTATGTATGTATGCATGTATGAATGTATGTATGTATGTATGTATGTATGTATGAATGTATGTATGTATGTATGTATGAATGTATGTATGTATGTATGTATGAATGTATGTATGTATGAATGTATGTATGTATGTATGTATGTATGTATGTATGTTTTGGGGTGGAGAGGGCTCCCGTAAGCCGTGGTGAAGGCAACCTTTCTAGGAGAAGCAAATCTCTGATTTTAAAAAACCATCAAGCGGAAGACCATTACCCGTATTAAGCTGGTCAGCAGTTTAATTTGTTGCTGGCTATCTTGCTCTTGCTTGTTGCTGGATCTCAACATTTTGAACCGAGAGAGAAACTTAGCTGTCGTACAAAGCTAAGACTCTGTAACATCATATTTGTATAGATACTCCCTCAGGCATTTGGGCTCATGGATTTTAAATGTCTGAGGGAGTGGCACTCGTCTGACAAGACGTTGCAATCATCATGTATGTACTAGCAGCCCATCCGGCATTGCCCGGTCGTAAAATACGCTTAAATATGATATTTTGATTAATGCCAATTTCGTATTTTTTATTATATTATATTGGACCTAATATATAGCAATGATTTAAAAAGTTTTTTTTAAAAATGACTCATGCGCAACCACCGAGAATCGAAACCAAAACGTTCAATTTACGATTTACTTTTTTTCTTTGACGTTAATGACCGAGCTATGTAGACATGTTTGCTGCAAAGCTAAAAATTAAAACATGAACCAATAGCTATCACATTACGCATGCATATTCGGAATGCCGTCGTTTTACTGTTACCTGTAAATTCCATTATTTTTTAATTTTCACACTTTTGTACCGTTGTTCCCCAGCTAAAACATAAATATAAAGTTCTGCATGGATTTAAATACCCTATATCGTAGGTTTCGTGTATGTAGACCAAAAACTGACAGAGGAGTTTGGTAGGCAAAATATTTTAAACAAATATATATACGCATACATGAATATATATATAGAAGGAATTTTGTGTTTATTATAAGCTTTTAACGCAAGTATTATGCAAGTATAAATCATGTAGAATATCTGCATGAATATAATTACACGTAATAGTTAACTAAAGATGATCATCACATAACAAAACCGAAAAAAAATAATAGGGAATTTAGTACAATGAATGTTTAAGAGAATATGCAAATAAGCTAGAGCTTTTGTAGATGAATGCAATTCAACGACTCATATATAATAACGTTGGATTTTCTTTTTAAATAAATAGAATAAAGTGTTTTTAATATGAGTATCAATACAAACAATTATGTATATGTGTATATAGCGTTTATTCAAAAGGAACAGCCATCATTATTACGTTATTTTTTTTTAATAGTATTAATCTTTTAAGGGAAATTAGTAATAGAATTGATTTAAGTATTCTATTTGAATATATTATATAACATTGCTTTATTTAATCTATTTTTAATTTAATTTACATTTAATTTAATTTATTTTTTATTTAATTAACACTTAATTTAATTTATTTTTAATTTAATTCACATTTAATTTAATTTATTTTTAATCACTATTATAACCTACATCAGCTGCGTTTAAAAGCTAAAGCAAGTTTTCGTTTAACCTATGAGTTATTTCCTTTTAAGCTATCAGATTTTATTCCCTTTTTAGAATTTCATATATGAATATGACTACATTCTATGATTCAAACATCTAAGATATGGTCAACTTTCAGGAAAATTGTAACAACTTGGGATATTTAGTGTATCCTCTATAGTATATGACTTAACCCTCCTCTCGGCAATTCATTTATTTATTTTTTTTATCTGTCGACCCGGAGTAGGTACAGATAATATATATATATATATATATATATATATATATATATATATATATATATATATAAAGCTGAATGTGTGTGTATGTGTGTATGTGTATATGTCTGGTCACGAATAGGCTCCTATATGGTTGACTATTATAGAAAACTGATTACATATAATGAGAGAAGATGTATCGAGACACAGGAATGAGTATGTTTGATCTGGCAGAATAGTGGTTCATTACAACTGTGGGGTCTGCGTTCGCGCCTGGTCCACAAAGAATGGAAATAAAAAATTTAAAAATGAAAAACAAAAAAAACACGCTTACAAGTGTTTTTGATATAGATGTACATAAGAATATTTGATAAGTATGTTTTTAACTTAAATAGGGATGGTATAATAAAATTGTGGGATCTGCGTTCGCGCCTGGCCTCCATAGAATGGAAATAGACACAAACTTTAATAAAGACTTTTCATATCTATCTGTGTAAGTATACTTTGATAATTATGTTTCAGTATTTAATTATGAAATATGGTATAATAAAATCATGGGGTGTTCGTTCGCACCTGACCTCCATAGAATGGGAATATGTCACAAAGTTTAACAAGGTTTTTTTTTTTAATATAGATCCACAGAATATTGTGATAAGTGTTTCAGTGTGAATATGGATGGTATAATAAATTCTGGGGTTTATCTATTTTATTTTTACTTTCATCATATTTTGCTTTGGTTTTGATAGCCCTAAATTCAACTCAAATTTACAACCCTTCCTTTTCATAACCTATCATACTTTCATAAATCAGAGTCCATTTTCTGTATGCTGTTTTTGAACCAGTCAACGACGGGTACTTTTGCTAGTATATATATATATATATATATATATATATATATATATATATATATATATATATATATATATATATAGGGTGACCCACTTAAAAGTAGCCCACACAAATGAAAATAATTTAGGAATTTAAACTTTGTGAATTGAAAAAGTTAAATTTCAAATATAGAAATTTTACTGTATGCAAGACAAAAAATTCAGTATAATAAAATATATTTCCTTAACCCATGAGTTTTCGATGGTTATACATCTTGGAGAAAAAATATTAGCAAATATTATAAAAGTTTTGCACGTAATTTGCTGAAGGTAATAACCCCCCCCCCAAAAAAAAAATTAAATTAAATGTTTTTAAAGTTTTTTTGCTACATAGAATAAGGGAAATTTGATATTGATGCAACAAAAAAGGATATTGAACTTCAAATCGAAAGTGTATGCTAAATCCTGTAATGGAATTTCCTAGTATTCGGCAGGTAAAAAGATCCAAACGCGTATTGTAATAAATCCAAGGAAGCTAGTAACAATGCAATATATACATATTTGCACAGTTTTCTTTAGTTTTAGTGGATATCCGGCAAATCTTTGATGATATCAATCCGGTAATTTTTTGTTTTCATATATCCGTTTCAAAATTCAGTTCAAGTTTTCAATCGATTTGTGAATAAAAACCAAAAGATATCCGCAGACAGGCATATAAAATTAAATTAAATTTAGATGAAAATGAAAATAATTAAATAAAAGAATTGCTTATAAAACCAAAGCAAAATAGTCTTTAAAAATCAGATGCAGATGCACTAATACGGGGTGGACGGCTTTGCACACCAATAGAGTTATTGTATTTCATTATTCTGAATCACACACACACACACACACACACACACACACACACACACACATATATATATATATATATATATATATATATAAAGGATGAGAGATTAATTCTTGTGAAATTATCGATCAAGTTTTCATAGGGGAAACATAACAAAACCATATTTATATGTACGATCGTTTCGGACAGGATTTCCTTTTATTTATTCAATATTTACAAATAAAACCATTGAGAGAAAAAAGTAAAATATTTCTAGATATCGTCTTATTAGCATAAATGGAGGGGAAGGGGGAGAGATGACACTAAATTTTAACAGCTAAATATATTAAGAAAATATAGTTTGGTCACCTTTGTAAGGGAGTGTTTTCATATTTTTTTAAACTGTAAGGCGGCCTCCCGGCGTGGTGCAAACATTTGATAAGGATATTTTTATATAGCTCTAGGTAATTACACCTATTGAGCTTATCATAACTGCAACATTGTGAGCACAGAACCTTTAAATATATTTTACTGAGACTTTGCTCATTTAGACCCTGTCTATTATACTCTATAATGTATATGTGTGTGTGTGTGTTTGTATGTGTATTTAATTTAATACCATCATGCATATGTTTGATTTGACCAATCCTACGGTCTAATACTAATACGGAGTGGAAGGATAAAATTGTTACCATAGAAAAGACGCCATGATTCAATTTCCGTTTGATGAAAACTGTTTTTTTTTTATTGCAGACCATCTATTAGTTGGCCAGTTGTGTACAAATCTCAAGAACAATAGACGTCTTCTATCATGTCTGAAAGTGACACAACGTTCAACGACCAAGACCAGTTGTACAACTCATGCTCTCTACCGATCCAAGTTATGCAAACAAGACCATTGCCAGCACCTTCAAAATGCAAATACGGACAGTTCAATGCTTGTGGGCACAGCTCAATACATTGGACGACTCAGGGTGATGGTCTTTGATGTTACTTTGATGTTACTTCAAATGAGGGCCACATCATGCCGCTTCAAATCTTCGAAGTCAGCTTAAAAGTCAACACCAAAATGTACCTGGATATGCTGAAGCGTGTGGTGATACCCTGAATCAATCAGGTGGCCCTGGGTGTGGCAGCAACACTCGGCGTTGGCCCACGAGTCCAAAGAGATACAGGCTTTGCTTCAGGAGGAGTGCTACGACTTTGTACCCTTTCCCACTGCCCCCTCCTCCCCGACCTGAACCCCTAGGACTATTTCGTTTGGTCATACTTCGAGAACATTACCAATATGACACGCCACAGTACCAAAGCCAGCGTGATCACCGAGTATTCGCCGAGCTCACGCCAGCGCTTGCGGAAAAGGCATGCTTCCAGTTCCGAACTCGTATCGAAGCGGTGATTGAAGCTGACAGCGGCTACATTGAATAGATGTCAGCTCTACTACATAATCAAGTTACTTGAATTGATTTTTTTTCAATAAACATTTTAAAATAAAGCTGTAGTGTTGTTTTCTTTAGGTGACATTGTTATCGTTTTACTCTGTATATGACCGTTTTAATAGAAAGTATAATCATCACACGGTTCCCACCAAAACTACTAAAAATATATATAAGAATAAGTATTGAGACGCTTAATCGAAATCAGGAATCGAAAAAAAACAGAACTTTTGGGGGTATTAGATCGGTATCGGGATCGGAAAAATGTGTGTCTATTTTCCGATGCCAAAAACGAGGTATTTATTGTTGTTCTGTTAGTTTTTGTTTAAAACTTAATTTTCCACGAGTTGCATTGTTGATGAAACTATAATGATTTGTTTTTTTTAAAATACCAGTAAAACAAAAATCTACAGTATACCCTCCCAACAAATGTATTTTTACGTTGGTGAAAATATATGCCAATATTACATAGGTTTGCGATAATCTGCCGCCCCCGTCTCCAAAAAATAATGATAATAATAACTAGCAGAACCCGGGTAAATTCCACGATAGTTAAAAATTTTAAAAACACATTATATACAAAATTAAATTCAAAGTGAAAACAAAAAAAATAATGATGAGTTTAAAACAACTTTTAGTTAATTGTTTTTTTTAACCTTTTAAGGCTAAAAGAATTAATTTAAAAAAAAAACATTTTTCACTGAACATTGTTTTGGTTTTGTTTTATGAATTAGTTTTTATGTCAATTAACTTACGCATTTTAATTTTAATAAGAAAATAATCTATGGTAAAAAAATTAGTCTTCTTCCAACATGATATATTTTTTTAAATTATGAAATAAAATAACCAATTTGATCCCGAAAACAGACAGCAATATATTTTGTTATTTAAAAAATTTTGGAGAGGAAAACGTTTTAATGATTTTTACCTGGTGAAAAACGACAATAAAGGGAGGTAATTCGTTTCTCATTAATTAATGCTTGCGATGATTATTTTATTATTATTATTATTATTATTTTTTTGTGACACCGGGCGTCGGACAAGTAAATTAATATTTAGATAATAATAATAATAATAATAATAATAATAATAATAATAATAATAATAATAACAACAACAGTATTCTATACTTAACAGAATAAGAATCTGTAATTGTATGGGAATCGAAAATGTATAAGAGAATTTGTAATCGCATCGGAATCGTAGAAAATATTTAAATCATCCCATCATTAAAAAGAATGCACGTTTTTTTTTTTTTTTTTTTTTACATAACCATCCCTGAAGACGGATCCAATCGTAGCGCCAATTAGACGATGGACAAAACAATTCTGTAAGACCTTGCAAGATGGCATTAAAACTGCCAATGAGCTTGATATTGCTTCGGGTGTGCAAGATACACGGAGTTTAGACATGAAATGAGGTCGGGTGGATCGGGAGGGTGGGCTTATAGGATCGGAATTAGGTCAAACCACACAAGCTCGGTGATTGCGGAGGCTGTGGCACTCCTTGTAATGGTTACAGCAAATGAGATAAAAGACATTCACTAAGCAAATCGGGCACATCGCAATTTACACACGCATAACCACACATATATACAGATTCTTTATATATATATATATATATATATATATATATATATATATATATATATATATATATATATGAATGCATATATATGTGTGTATATATGTATATATATAATATACATATACATACACACAGACACAGACACAGACACACACACACACACACACACACACACACATATATATATATATATATATATATATATATATATATATATACTTAGTAGTAATCTACTTTTTATATATATTTTCTATAAAAAGTCCGGCCCGTAGGGTTTTTTCTTCATATTGTTCTTATGATGAGGCTACTTTTAGCGAAATATTGGACTCACAACAACAAAAATGTATATATATATATACATATACATACATACATACATACATACATATATATATATATATATATATATATATATATATATATATATATATATAGTAGATATCTGTCCTATGATTTTTTTCTGTGTGTGTATTTATATTAAAACTCCTTGTTTTATTAATTTAAAAAATAAAATACAATTTTGTTATATATGTGCCATGGAATTGCATTCATCTGCAAAAAATCTAACTAATTTGCACATGCCTTTAAAAATTCATTTTAATTAATTCCCTTTTAGTTTGTTCGGTTTTCTTATGCGATGATCATATTTAGTTCACTGTTATGTGTAATTATATTCATGCAGATATTCTATATGATTTATATTTGCATAAAAACTTATCGTAAACACAAACCCCTTTCTATATATATTTATGTATGTGTATATAGATTTGTTTAAAATATTTTTCCTATCAAACTCCTCTGTCACTTTTTGGTCTACATACAAAACACTTAACATATAGGGTATTCGAACCGATTCGAAACATTTTATTTTTAGCTCGGGAAGATCGGTGGAAAAGTGTGAAAATTAAAATAAATGGATTTGGCCAGGTGAAGGTCGAACGATAGCATTACCAATATGCATGTGTGACGTAATAGCTATTCATGTTCTCATTTTGGTCTTGCAGCAAACATGTCTTCATAGGTCAGTCATTAACGGCAAACGAAAAAGTAAATCGTAAGCTAAACGGTTTGATTTCGATTCTCGGTCTTGGCGCACGAGTCATTATGTTTTTGTACTTTTTAAATCATTACTATATATTGGGTCCAATATGATATAATAACAAATATATTTTTTATAAATGCAGACTTCATATATATATATATATATATATATATATATATATATATATATATATATATATATATATCGCACATGTATATGTACTAATACAGACATTGCGAAAAATATTATGAATTGATTTTGATATTTAACAGAAATAAGAACACAATAAACACATTAATTTTAAACGTATAAAAACTATCCTGCCGCTCGGCGTTGCCCGGTCGTAAAATATATTTTGATAAATACAGATTTCACATATATTATTTCATCCAATAAATATCAACAACTGAATCGAGTTATTTAACAAATCCTGTCTAAGAACACTACCAGACACATGAAGTTCATTTGTGTGACATTTCGCCAAAAAAAAAACGCAGCTGTTTCGGAGTTCATAGGGAACGAACTCTCTCATACATAAGTTTTTATATATCAGTAGAGATACAATAAAAATGAACCTGGAGACGTGGTTAAGGATATAGACTGGAGACACTAAGTAATACCATAGAATTACTTTCAGTTATTCAAGAAAAATTGTATCAACCTGTTCTATACGAATTTAGAAATAAATGCATTTTTAAAAAAGTAATGTGTAAACACAACGGCCTCGAAAAAAAAAATGGCCGCTGACTTTGAATTTTCTGTAAAAATTATAAGAATCCTTATTCCACCTATAAATTATAGTGATAATTGTTCTTAAAGAAAGTTTGCTTCGCTAAACAAAGAAAGTTTATATTTCATATTGAATAACGAAATTTGACTGCAAGTATCGGTTCAATATGCATGGTCAATCACAGACTTTTGAATCTCCAAAAATTAAACGGTGCTTGGCAAGCCCTTGGAAATTGTCAGCTAGCTTTATGGCAAGTTCAAATATTGTTATTTCTTGAGTCCGCCTGAAATCATTGTCGTAAAAGCATCATTTATAAAACTTGTTGGGCGCCTTCTAAGAACGCGACGGCCATTTTGTTTCTAAGTTGCCGTGTCTACACTTTATCGAAGAAAGACTAGTGGGAACGTATAATTATACCTAAATCAATTAGACACGCGTAAACGCGATAAGCATTATCAAAGGAACTCGCTTCATTTCTTACGTGAGGCGCAACAAGGTTTTGCAGATTATGTTATTTTTATGTTATTTATTATCATTTATTTTTGTGTATTTGTTTGCTTTTTCTTGCATATTTCCCCTGTATCCGGTTCTTTTTATATTTCGAGTTTTGTTAAGGCAACGTTATTATATTTCAACTCGTGTGTAATTTTCATAAATGCTATGCTTGGCATTGTTTTTATTGGGTCACAACTTATCAAGGCCCGGGATTACTCGAGTATATCAAACATATCGTCAGTTGGACGTTGATTGCTTCCACAATAATAAATGGGGTAAGATGTAGATTAAAAAAATCGCTCCAAACAAAGCGTGAAGCCACTTGATGTAATAAGCTACCAAAAACGAAAATTGATTATTGTAAAGACAGAAGTCGCATATTGACTTTAGTCTTGCAGACACCAAGGCAATCGATGCCTCCGGTCAGTCTCGGAAAACAAAGGATATCCCCTGTAGAGGCAGCTGCGCGTGTAATTGTGAGGCAAGGGTTGCGCAATCACAACCACACTTCTCCTGAATCAGCATTGTTTGAGTCCAATGGCAAAAAGTCCAAGAGGATTGAAAACAATACCTAGATAAGTGGAGAGAACAGTATCTGGAAGCCCCAAACGGTCACCTATTTGGTACTGACCAGGTTCAGCGTTGCTTTAGAAGCTCCAACTGTCATTTGGTCGGTCGGGTTTCGATCCTGGCTTGAGGTAGTTGCTTGTATAGCCGCACTGATGAGCTGTGAAACAGCGAAACAGTACTGTATGTGGATTACTATACATATATATATATATATATATATATATATATATATATATATAATAGATAAACCCCATAATTTATTATACCATACCTGTTCAGACTGAAACACTTATCACAATATTCTGTGGATCTATATTTAAAAAAAACCTTGTTAAACTTTGTGACATATTTCCACTTATGTACATCTATATCAAAAACACTTGTAAACGTTTTTTTTTTTTTTAATTTTTACATTTTTTATTTCCATACTTTGTGGACCAGGCGCGGACGCAGACCACACAATTTTAATGAATCATCATTATGCCAGATCAAACATACCCATTCCTGTTTCTCGATACACCTATCATTATATGTGATCAGTTTTCTATAATAGTCAACCATATAGGAGCCTATTCGTGACCAGACACACACACAGATGTTCAGCTTTATATATATATATATATATATATATATATATATATATATATATATATGTATATGTATATGTATGTATGTATATATGTATGTATACCAAGTTAAAGGTAATTAGGAGGGAAAACTCGTAAATTAAAACGAAGTTATTAAAGGGGCCCAATAAAAAAGAGCAAAATATAATTTTTTTTATTTATATATACAAATATTATATAGTCGCTACACTGAATATGCTAATGTTTCAGACAACTGGTCGGTAATAACCAAAAGTCCTCGTCAGGTGGAGAAGGACGTCAAGATTTAACTTTCCTGTTGTTTCCTTTTCTTTTTCTTTAAATTTTTATTTCTCTTTTATTTCTTTTTTATTCTGTTAAGTCTTGAATACTCAATCCCTTCCGCTTTCTGTCTTGAGTCTAAAAATGTCACTTAACCCCCAACCCACACCTCCCTTTAAAATGTAACGTTTTTTTAATTAAAATTAACATATTTCTTCAATTCTTCCATTTGAGAACCAAACGGTTTCAGTGGCACACAAACTTTATTACGTCGCCTGACGAGGACTTCTGGTCCTTATCTACCAATTGTCTGAAACATGAGCATGTTCAGTGTAACGGCTATGTAATATTTGTATATATATATATATATATATATATATATATATATATATATATATATCTATAAGCAGGCCGTTCGGCGTTGCCCGGTCGTAACATACATTTAAATATTATATTCAAATTCAAGCATATTTTGTATTTATTTTTATAGAACTAATTCTTTATCGATTAATACATTGTACCTAATATTTAATAGTGCTTTCAAAAGTAGACAAAATGACTTCTGTGCAATCAGTAAAAATCGCATCCAAAACATATAGCTCCCCTGCCTTATCCGTTAGCATATAACCTGAATCCATATGTATACAAAAACTGCAAAAAATATGCTTAACCTATAACTTTTAATTAGCGCATGCGCAGAAAAAGGCGAGTATAGACGAGTTACGTCAGGCCAAAATCAATGTTTTTTTTTTTTAATTTTGACCTCTTAAGAGCTATTTTACTGGCTATAAACCATATGGAAAGTGTGCTAAAGGTTCAAATACGCTACATATCAAATTTCAACTCAGTGGATCAAATATTCAGAGAGAAGTTTCATAGAGATATTTCGCAAACAAACCAACAAAGTCACTTTGCATGAATAGAAGTCAGCATAATAGTGAAATGAAAGCAATCATCTAATAAGAAAATAGAAAAAAATGAATAATTAATTAATTAACGCTCGTTTTTCAAACGAATATGCAAATTAGTTAATCTTCATACAGCCGCTTGCATATCCATGACTGAGTATATTAAAATATTCGTTTCAATAACTTTTAATAGAAAAAATGTAGGCTTTTAATATTATGTTATTAAATGTTAGATCGAGAAAAAAAAAACCCTCAACTCTATAGGTATAATAGAAGATATATGTGTGTGAATGTGTGTTAGCCGATTTTTAAAAGTAGAACTTAATTCACATTTAACCTGTAAATGAAACTTTAGTTCTGACTTTCTACTTTTCGTGTAGTATTATTGGACCATTTTATTCGCAATAAAATTACGTACTTCGCGACAATTTATTTTAAAATACTTAATTCGTTCTGGCAGTTTCATAGTATATAGACATTCTTAAATAATCACCTGAAACAAAAACAAAATAAGGAGAAGAACATTTATTCTTGTAGTAAATGTCCATCAACCCATCTAGCGGCCGCAACAAAAAGAAAATGCACAGGGATGCAACATTATGGCGATGGGACAGGGGTTGGAGCTCGGTTGACAGTGCAGAATCTATTAGATTGGGGACTCTTTTTGTTACCATGTCCAACAGATAGAAAATAGTATTTGATGTATCAGCCCATATGTGTTCCTTAACCTTTTGGCTAGGAGCAAAATGTAGTATCTGTTCTGATACTACATTTCATCTTTTCCATCAATGGAATAGAAATCCTTCTAGACTGGGGCAATTTTTATTTTTGTTCTTAGTCAGAGTGCCTCTTTTTAGGGGAGCTGGATTTCTCCCACATAAAGATCCGACCTTGTGCCTAACTCTGCCCTCGTGGAAAGGCAAGTAAATAGGAACAAAAGTCTTATGCGTGGGTGGACGGTGGCTTTGTAGAGATATATGATACTGCCAGGTGTGTGTATTTTTCTAGCATAGTAGAGGGATTCTACCTCTTTGGCAGCAGCATTGGCAATGTCTTCTATGTCTTTGTTCCAAAATGTAAAAGTTTGGCCTTCTACCGACTATCCCACGCTTAGCGACCTTTTGTGTGTACATTAAGAAAATTCACCTTTTTAGCGCAAAGCAGTTATTTTCTTCATAAAAAAAGATGCCCCGTTTCTCGACATAACATCGAGTTGTTTGTTTCAGTGGATAATGTCTAGATTGCAAAAAAAAAAAGTTTAACACCGGGGTGAACCTATCCAAGATCCGCCCCCGGGTTGGATTTACCTACCCCCACGTCTACCCGTTACCAGATACGTATCCCCATCCGTTGCCACTAATCAACGGCTAGATACCATCGCTGGCTGAGAGCCATGTTATCCCAAAGGATATCTTGTTTAATTCGGATCTCCGTCAACCTACATTTCTGAGTGGTGTGGATAAATGCCTGGGGTCTGATTTGTTGAGATTCAGAAACCACCACCACCACCACCACCACCTCCAACAACAACAACAACAACAACAACATTGCTTTTCTAAAGTTCTTGCCTGCTCGTGTCTACCTATTCGTCTAATCTGTAAAGAGTTTGCTTCGTAAAAGAATAAAAGGAATTTAACTACTCTCAATGTTTCAATGCTCTAATACTGCAATCGAGCATGTGTCTCTTGTTTGTTTATTAATCCCGTATAGGCTCCAAAACTAATAGTCAGAATTAAAGTCGTGCTACCAGAGCAAGCTGTCTGAGGATACCGGTTTCCTGGTATAAAATGCAGTAACCATTTATGTCACATGGTTTATCTTTCATTCCCTTTGCAAAACTCAGTCATGTTCTGCACGGGCGCAAACAAAAAGCAACGTTTTTTTTTTCATTACAAAACAAGCAAACCAAGCACCTCGAAGAAATATTTGAAGATATGAATAACGGGAAAAACTTTACTAATATAACTGAACACGAAACGAAACAACCAATACAAATATCTTGAATAAGTATTGGAATAGATAAAGAACTTGAAGCATATTGTCTTTTCAAAAATGATTGTATTCGGCATTAAATAACTCCAAAAAGGGTTGATATGCCGTCAACCCAAACAATCAAATCAAACATCATGAAATAATATTTGAATATAAGAGGAAGTTTAAGCCTAAAAGCTTGTTTCCAAAATGACTGGATTCAGCATTAAATAACCCGAAACCAACTAAACCAAACGTGTCTGTACGTGTTAGTCTTATGTTGCAACAAAAAAAAAATAAATAAAAACAAGCGCCACCGTGGAACGGACCGCGGAATAGTGGACAACTATTTGTATTAGATTAGTTCAAAGTAGATCTGTTTATGCAAACAATTAATTGCATGAATGGATTCCATTCACTTATGGGCGAAGTTGTACAACCATCACCCCCTGCGTAATTTGTATACTGATAGTTTTTTTTTAATGTTTTCACTGGATTATTATTAATTGGACACTAATTAACCAGATTATGAAAAAAGAAAAAAAAATCATTATTTCGACATTTGAAAGGGGTGCTCATTTTTTAGTTACAACGTTCTGGTAAATCGGTTACACATTTTTTTTCTATTTTCTAAACACGGAAGTGAATTACTGTCCAAACATGGAAGTTAATAACTGCCATTTTTTATACCCTCAGCTTTCATAAAAACCTTAACCTTTCATAAAAACAGATAAATTATTGTAAAGAAACTCCCACAAACTCACCTTTCTTAAAAACAAATAAATCATTTTAAAGCAACACCAACAAACTCACTTTTCATCAACCAAAAACTAAGTTTAAAAAAAACTCGAAATTTTATTTTCATAAAAGCAAAAAAGTAAAAAAAAAAAATCATTTTCATTCTATTTTTTTCTTTGAGAAACAAAATAAATATTTCGGACTTACAAATGCGGTAGGTTTATGTCATTTTTACTTCCTATGGTTTTAATATTCCCGTGTTTTTATTGGTTACAAAATGGGCCCAATCACTAATAATCCAAGTGAAAAAAAAAAATTATCTGTATACAAATTACGCACGGGGTGACGGTTGTACACTTGTGTAATTAATAAAAGGTTATTTTACAGCTATTCATATTTTCTCCGTTGTTTTTTCTTTGTGTATGAAATATTTTTCAACTTCTTTATGTATTCAAATACTTGTTCAACTCTTCTAAAAATATTCTGATTCAGAATATTTTTAGAGGAGCTGAATAAGTATTTGAATACATAAAGAACTTGAAGCATATTTCTTTTAAAAAATTACTGAATTCAACATTAAATAACCCCGAAAAGGGTTGACACGTGTAACATGGTCGTTACATTTTAACTCGAATCTAGCATTGTGTATATAAGTCTGGCAAAGAAAGAAATGAAAGAAAAACACGAGTGTTTTTTCAGTTGAAAGAAAAGGCATTTATTAGCGGTCATTTCCACACCACGCCGCCTGATACGTATTTTCCAAGCCAACAATAATACGGTCGCATTCAGTTTTAACAGCATTTGCGTCTACAGTTATATCTAGCTGTTATATCTGTAATTCGTTACGCCGTACACGGTCGTCCAAAAATCTTGTTAAAAGTTCGGAGGACAAATGAGTCTTGAAACTTATTCAAAAGTTCCTATCATGCCGCCACGTAGTTTAAGAGTTTCTGCCGCGCTAGCACATGCATTTTTCCAGTCTGTTTTTCTTTTTCATCTGATTTCGTTGTGACGTCACGCTCGTGCCACGACTTGGTTATTTGCATACATTTCACAAGCTTACTTACATATGCCGTAAAACAAAATAAACAAATCAAACACTGTGAATAAATATTTGAATAGATGAAGATCTGGAAGCATAAAATGTTCTTTTCAAAATTACTGAATACGATTGATATGCCGTAAAATAAAAAACAAAACAAAAAACAAAGCCAATCAGAATTGCAACAAATTGGGCATGAATAGTCCTTTGGATTCGATATATGTCATAAATCTATTATCGTGTCATATACAACGTTACTCTAACTTTTATTGTTATTACTACTACTACTACTGCTACTACTACTGCTTTTTCTTCTCCCCCTCCTCCTACTACTAACGAATATTTTATTAAAAGAAAACATATTCATCTGAAAACTACAAAATAACACTGATTTTCTTTTTCTGAAACACATATTCACCCAAACATGGCATATTGCCATTGATGCGTAAGAGACTACTGCGATAGGGCCAATATTAATGGGAGTACAACCCTAGATAGGGAGTTGGGAAGCAAAATTTTTTCATATTGCATTTAAAGTTTAAGATCGGGTAAACTGCGAGCAGAAGGAGAATTCTAAAAAAAACAAAAAAAAAACAAGTGGTTCAAGAGCTCAAAAGTGGTCACAAATGTCCCAAAATTGCAAAAATCACACTTTTTACCCCGTAACGTTTGTCGCATCCATTAGATTTTTCTGAAACTTTGCGAAAATGTGAAGGCAACGTTGCCCCTTCACACTTCTCAGATTCATCATTTCTTCACTATTTTTTTTTTTTGTGGCGTCATCTCACATGCAGCAGCAGAGGGTGACTATGCATGCGCGGCTTGCTGTATTTGTAGATGTATATATAGAAAGAAACTCGGTTTAAGAACTAAAATAATGCCTTATCTATATCATATTACATTAAAGCAATATTTTATAAAATAAATATATTATAAATGCCATTATAAAACTTAATACTAGAAATTAACTTCAGCTGAATGCTTAATACATAATGTTAAAGTTGGCGTTTCTTATAGGGTGATCTTCTTTACTTTGTATTACGTGTAATTATATTCATGCAGATATTCTACATGATTTATACTTGTGTAATATTTGCGTAAAATAGTTATAGTAAACACAAACCTCTTTCTATATATATTTATGTATACACACATATTTTTGTTTAAAAAATTTTACCTACCAAACTCCTCTGTCAGTTTTTGGTCTACAGACATTAAACTTGATATATAAAGTATTTGACTTCATGCAAAAATGTATATTTGGGTTTTAGACGGGGAAAATCGGTACAAAAGTGTGAAAATGAAAAATAATTGAATTTGCCAGATGACGGTCGAACGACGGCATCATAAATATGCATACGTAACGTAATAGCTATTGGTTAAATTTTTAGTTTTGCATCAAACATATCTTCATGACTCAAGAATTAACATCAAAGGAAAAAGAACATCGTAAGCTAAACGTTGTTTTTTTTTTTTACTTTTTAAATCATTATCAGATATTAGGTCTAATCTATGATATAAATCTCACCTGTCTGTTTAAGTGTATGTATGCATGTATGTATGTATGTATGTATGTATGTATGTATGTTCGTCTGCCTGAAACGGTCGATAGAGGCGACGGATTTTCAGGAGATCGGTACCATTTTAAAGCCCACCCTTTCGGACGACAAATATCGAAAAATTAGCCAAAAACATTAATTCCTCCACCCTCAACTGAGCACTTTTCTAAAAGGATGGGTCGCTTTTTTCGCCGATATTTTCGAAAGCCATCCTCTTTTTTCGATTGACTAGCCTTAATTTAAACCTAGGTCACTTCCGGTTATGCGATGGGCGCAACGACATATACCTCATGTTTTTTTTTGTTTTTTTTTTTCCACATTCTTTTCCTCCTTCGCGGTACGGGTTCGAGCCTGCCTGCCTACTAACACTTTTTGTTAATTTAATTTTTTGCTCAACAAATGCCTCCAAACACGCAGGCTTGTATAATAGTAAATACGAAATCTGCATTAATCAAAAATATCATAGTTAAGTGTATTTTACGACCGGGCAATTCCGAGCAGCCTGCTAGTATATATATATATATATATATGAAAGTTGATTCTTTTCCGCCTCTGTTTATATCTATCTTGAAGAGAGGCAGACATAGGCGATTAGATATTGATTCCCGTTGTGTTCGGTTTGAAACGGACGGTACCGATGGTTTTGTGATTGTAACACATAAGTAAATAATTTTTACGCTCTTATTTTGATATTTTCTTAATAATCGAGTACTTTGTTCGGGCACACACACACGCACACACACATACATGTATATATATATATATATATATATATATATATATATATATATATACTAGCAGAAGTACTCGTCGTTGACTGGGTTCAAAAACAGCCTACAGAAAATGGACTGTGATTGATGAAAGTATGATAGGTTATGAAAAGGAGGGGGTTGTAAAGAGATAGGTTTTGATACTCCAAAATTTTACCCTAAGCAAAATATTATGAAAGTAAAGATCATTTTCGCGAAAATATATTTTTTTTATATCAACTTTGTTTCCATTCGTAGCCAAGAGTGACCAACAAGATGATGTTTCCTTACAAAGAGAAAATGTTATATATATATATATATATATATATATATATATATATATATATATATAATATAATATAATATAATATAATATAAATATACAAGAAATAAATGTTACCATAGTCAATAAAGGTTACTTTTATGGTAAAAAAGTTTATTGGTTTGTATTTTTAAGTAGTTTGTAAAAAAAAAAAAAATTTAAATCACGAACCGGTTTGAAAAAAAATCGAAATGGCAGCGACTTTGAAATGGAGATCCCCGTTTTCAATTTGAAGGAGGGGCACCTGAGCATTCTGTGTTAACAATTTAAGAGAGTTCCGTCAACGTAAGGAATATTTATAAACATATTTTAATGTTTTCCGTTATTTTGTGCTTGAGGAATATTCGATTATGGCATGTGTAGTTTATATAAAAATTTATTTAAGTAGTTATCGCCTCAAATTTCGTTTTAATTTCGGTTCGCTGAAATTATTTCAAGTAAAGAGCATTAAAAACTATGTCAAAACAAAAGGAAAAACATGAACTGAACTTTTATAGACTATGGTAACATTTATTTCTTGCATATTTATTTTTTCGGGTAGCCGTTTGTTGGCTTCTCTGCTAAACACTCTTACTAAATGATATCGACGAAATATCGAAAAACAAAGAAACAAAAACAGTTTTGAAAAATAATGAAGCTTTACTTACTTTAGTAAAATAATCCAAAACAGCCAAATTGGATATTAAAAAATTAAACACGTAATGACTTTAGTTTTTTAAAGCAAAGAATCGATATAAATATGAATAAGAAGAAAATGGCGCCCTTTTCAAGCAGAACAGCTTCATTTCAGTTTTACAGTATTGAACGGTGTAGTACTGCGTCGGCGGATTCAGGGGTGTATTGTAATGAAAAGAACACGCAGAAAGTGTTGTAATCAACTAAATTCCTTCTAGTACGCTGACAAAAAAAGCTTACACAGATATATAAATAAAAATAAAAAGGTTATGTAAATGTTTTTAAAACGACACGTAATCACGTGAGCAGGATTTTTTCTTTCTTTTGACATGATAAAAAGTAAAGTTCTTATTTTATATTATTTATCTATTTATCTATTTTAGAAAGAGTGCCACGTGCAAGTGAGGAAGGAAAATAACAGAGTTATGCAAAATTTGTGTCGAGAATTGTCTAAAGTTCCGACTTTTTTTTGGGGGGGGGACTTTCACTTTAATAAGAACGTGAATTTATGAGGTGAATTTATCCGACATAATATGATTCAACTCAAAAAAATAAATAAACGCTGAATTAAGATTAAAGTTAAGGTGTTATTGCGGACCTTCACCCCTTCTAAACTTTCTGACACATTTACATTCTATGGAGGTCAGGCGCGAACGAACACCCCATAATTTTATTATACCCTATTTCTTCAAGCTGAAACATAATTATCAAAGTATACTTACGCTAATAGATATGAAAAGTCTTTGTTAAAGTTTGTGCCATATTTCCATGGATTACAGACGCGAACGCAGACACCACAATTTTATTATACCATCCCTATTTAAGTTGAAACATACTCTTATGTACATCTATATCAAAAACGCTTGTAAACGTTTTTTTTAATATTTTATTTCCATACTTTGGGGGCCAGGCGCGAATGCAGACCCCACAATTTTAATGAACCACCGTTCTGCCAGATCAAACATATCCATTCCTGATCCTCGATACATCTTCTATCATTATATGTAATCAGTTTTTTAAAATAGTCAACCATATAGGAGCCTATTCGTGACCACACACACACACACGCACACACACACACACACACAAACAGACGTTCAGCTTTATATATATATATATATATATATATATATATATATATATATATATATATATATATATGAGAAGATTAATGAAATCCAAGGGATGTAGTGTTTACGCAATGGTAAACTTCAAACTAATATAAATAACAGTATTTATATATAGAAAATTTGATCCCAACCGAATAAAAAAGCTCAATACGCAATGGAGAGTAGAGCTTATATATATATATATATATATATATATATATATATGTGTGTGTGTGTGTGTGTGTGTGTGTGTTTGTGTGTGTGTGTGCGTGCGTGCGTTCGTTCTGCTAATTTGTGCTTATGAAATATCAATAAATTAAGGAATTATTTAGTACTCGAGGCTTCGAATAACCATCGCAAACTAAATTCACCGACACCTGTTCCGTTGTGTTACGGCATATTAAAGCAGCTAGAAAATCAAGGCACCAATCCACTACAAACCGTGACAAACTGCTCTTAGATGTCTTAGTGTCTGAACTAACGAACCCGCGTCTGAGAACAGAGGAAATTATATCATTTTTAAATGAATTTATTTGTATACAAGGTGCACATGAGCTAGGGCGTGTATGTGCGCGTATTTACGTATGTATGTGTTTGTGTGCGTGTGCGTGCGTTCGTTGCCGCGGAATCTACTGTTTATGTTTAATAGCAGTGAAGTGTCTATTCATCATAAAAAACGAAAACAGCAACAGCAAAAAAAAAAAAAAAAAAAAATGGCTACGTGGCCGCCATCTTGCAAAGCGATGTTGTACACCTGTGTAGTATCGGAACGGTTGGTAGGATCTGAGACGAGACAAGTAGGAAACGCCCTCCACCCCGCCCACAAGACAGGCAACTGATATTCCCGCGAGCTGATGAACACATCAGAGGGAAGGAGTAGGACACGCGAGAATACTTAGGAACGACGAACGTTATCTCCACCTGAGAAAAGAAAAAAAGAAGTATAAACGCGCGCACACACACACGCGCGCGCACACACACACACACACACACAAACACACACACACACACACACACATATATATATATATTTCTGTAGAAATTTCTTTATTTACTTATATTCCCTTTTCATATACAACAATCCTTATTTAAAAAGCTCAATGTAATTACAGAGCATATAATGAATGAATGACAAAAGTCTATATTCCAAAGTTCATGATATTGACCATCTTACAATTTATTCCTTTCATTCAGTTGACACTTACAATTTTTTGACAGTATCTGTTTCGTGCACAAAATCAAACAATTATTCTATATATATAATATATTTTGTTCTTGACTCATCAGAAGAAATAGCAACAACCAATCCACCAAAAGGAAATAAAATGCGTTAGTAATGCGACGAGTCGAACATTTTCCCTAATTCTTATAAAATCTTCCCGATTCCAATACAATTACCGATTCTGATTCCTATTCTTCATAAATCTCTAAATATTTAACTATAATTGGCTTCTTTTTTTTTTTTTTTTGATTATCGTAAAAACACATCTTAAATGTGCACATATTTTCTCGTACGTAAAAAATACATTTGATGGGCTGATCTATAGAGTTTGGCGTTCCTGATAGTTTACAATATTCCATCATTACTATCTTCGTGGAAAGTTTGGTTTTAAACAGAATCAAATAAAAAAGATGATAAAAAGAATCGTTTCGGCATCGAGAAATATACACATTTTTGTTTCCGATTCCGATGCCGCCAAAAATTCCGATTTTTCCGATTAATCGTCCCAACACTCATATATATATATATTCATACACGTCAACACATGCGCAATAAATACAGAAAATATATAAACATTTATATATTGTTCGTACTGATTTTTTATTGATACATATTAATATATATAAATTATATATAATATAAAGCTAAACGTCTGTGTGTGTGTGTCTGGTCACGAATAGGGTCCTATATGGTTGACTATTATAGAAAACTGATCACATATAATGATAGAATATGTATCGAGACACAGGAATGGGTATGTTTGATCTGGCATAATGATGATTCATTAAAATTTTGGGGTCTGCGTTCGCGCCTGGTCCACAAAGTATGGAAATAAAAAATTAAAAATTAAAAAAAAAAAAACGTTCACAAGTGTTTTTGATATAGATGTACATAATAATACTTTGATAAGTATGTTTTAATTTAAATAGGGATGGTATAATACAATTGGGGGTTCTGAGTTCGCGCCTGGCCTCCATAGAATGGAAATAGGCACAAACTTTAATAAAGGCTTTTCATATCTATCTGCGTAAGTATACTTTGATAATTATGTTTCAGTTTGAAGAAATATGGTATAATAAAATTATGGGGTATTCGTTCGCGCCTGACCTCCATAGGATCAAATGTCACAAAATTTAACAAGGTTTTTTAATATAAATATATATATATATATATATATATATATATATATATATATATATATATATATATATATATATATATATATATATATCACAAAGTTTAACAAAGTTTTTTGATATAGATCCACAGAATATTGTGTTAAGTGTTTCAGTGTGAACAGGTATGGTATAATAAATTATGGGTTTATCTATTTTATTTTTACTTTCATCATATTTTGCTTTGGTTTTGATACCCCCAAATTCGAAGCTATCTCTTTACAACCCTTCCTTTTCATAACCTATCATACTTTCATAAATTAGAGTCCATTTTCTGTAGGCTGTTTCTGAACCCAGTCAACGACGGATACTTTTGCTAGTACATATATATATATATATATATATATATATATATATATATATATATATATATGTATATATATATATATATAAATATAAGCATCTCTACGTTGCTACACACTCATGAGCATGTTTCAGTCAGCCACTTACAAGTAAATAGAGGCGTCTTCAGGAGATGTTGCTTATACAAAAGTGGAGTACGTAACAGACGATATTGCTTTGTATAAAAGTGAAGAACGTCACAGGCCACACTTTTGTATAAAGCAATATCGCATGAAGAGGCATCTAGTAACTTGTAACTGGCTGACCTAAACATGCTCATGAATGTGTAGCGACATATAGATGCTTATGTAAAAACAAATAAACAGTATATCTTTACCTACTTCAGTAGTGAGTGCTCTTGCATTAACACCGTTAAAACTTCCTTGGTTGCTTCGCCCCTGGAAAATATTAACCTGGAATTATGTGTGCCTGTACTAGTATACGGTATATCTGTAGGTATTTAATAATTATTATAGTAAATAATAATGTCAGCCCCTTTAAGAAACTTGTTTCTTATCGTTGAGCACTTTCAGTTGAATTAAAGTCGTTCAATTTAGCTCTTATTGCATATAATCAAATAATGATTAGATCACTCTGACAGACGTTAAAAATTAATGTTTAAAATTCAACAGCATTTCTCGCGAATTGATTAGGTCCTTGCTAATGAAATCCAGAGATGGCTTCTGTCGCCGAGTTCGAATCTATCGACTGGTGTTAATCGTGACACCCTGCACTGATGATTCCCGAAAGGATGAAACACTAGTATCTGTATTTAATAATTATTGTAGTATATATATATATATATATATATATATATATATATATGTGTGTGTGTGTGTGTGTGTGTGTGTGTGTGTGTGTGTATGTGTGTGTATATATGTGTGTATAAGTGTATATATATATGTGTGTTTATAATATATATATGTGTGTGTTTATAATATATATATATATATATATATGTGTGTGTGTGTGTGTGTGTGTGTTTATAATATATGAGCAAACAGTTAATAAAATATGTTAAAAAACACTTTGAAATGAGTTAAAAACATATTTAATCTGAAAAGGAAACACTAGATAAATGGATAGTCCTTAATCCGCGGAGTTACGAAGAAATACTTTCCTTCTCATCAGAGGGTAGGAAGTAGCAAAATGCGGGATCGGATTTTGCATGCAGAAGTATTTGATGAAACAACAAGTAAGTCAAAGATCTTACTTGAAAACCAAAAAAGTGAAGCAGAGGGAATATGGTGCAAAATCCGATCCCGCATTTTACTAATTCCTACCCTCTGATGAGAAGGAAAGTATTTCCTTTTCAGATTGAATATGTTTTTAACTCATTTCAAAGTGTTTTTTTAACATATTATTACTATAATTAATTTGTTTTAAAAAACTTCTGTCGGTGCTCAGTACGTGCACAGAGCTAGGCAGTAATTTATGAAAATACATGCGGTAATTAAACTATGGAGAATCTTCCACATTTCATCCGCGTAAACGGGGGTGTGACACAAGAATACAAGCTCATTCTATACAGTTCCTTATTATATTAATTTCTTGCTTATTTTCCAAAGACTTCTCTTTTGTGAATCTTTTGACCGTCGGGAATCATTGCCATATGACTACAGCAGAGTCTTATGTTTCCGAATTTTTGCGATGAGGATAGATAATATGAATTATTTGGATAATTCGGATTACTGTTCTCATCTTTAGTCTTATTCCCGATTTTTGGATGTACCCTCCTTCCTTCTTAAGGTGTATCTTGTCGAACTCGGGAATCTGTGTGAAATTTTGAACGGGATTCTTTAAGTAATTCGCAATTGCCTTCTTTATATCGCCCGCATTGAGGATTTACTGTGTTACTTATAAATGAATAAGACTTAGTACTTTATCCATTACCCTATGTGTCATTGCAAGTCCGCTATGATAACACAGTGTTTTAGACAGGTGTGAAGAATGTTACAATATTGGTGACATATATATATATATATATATATATATATATATATATATATATATATATATATATATATATATATATAGTGTACTGTTTCGTCGTTTCACAGCTCACCAGTGCGGCTAGACAAGCAACTATCTCAAGCCAGGATGTAAACTCGACTGCTCGTACGACAGTCAAAGCTCCTAACCATTACGCTAATCGGTGCCTGCTGTGCAAGTCGTGAATTAACGATGTTTTGACATCGTCCGAAATACCTAAGCTCGATTTGTTTACACAAAGAGCATCGCTTTATACACTAATGGTAATTCGTGTATTACTTCTCAATATGCTCAACTCAAGATATACAGATTTGGCCAAAAGGTAGGTATGTGCTGTGATACAACGAAACAGTTCTGTATGTGGATGACTATATCAACCCCCCTCTCTCTTTTGGGTTTATCACTGTCGTAAATGTATTTAACCCACGGCTTATTTTATCAATTGAGCGAAGTCCGCTGTCCGTTTTTTTTTTGTTGTTTTTTGTAAACAAACTATCAGCTCGAGCACTGTTAATCGTTGGGCAGATGTTTATCTAATTTGATGAATCATTTACGAGCACCGATTTTTAGTCCAGTGGTTAGAGCTGTCAATGCGATGGTTGTAGGTTCGATCCATGGCTAGGGAAATGTGCTAGCCTAACTGCACTGATGAGTTGTGATACAACGAAACAGCACTGTACGTGAATCACACACACACACACACACACACACACACACACACACACACACACACACATATATATATGGTAGTAAGTTAGAAAATATATATGGCAATACAGAATATTCCGCATTTTATTCTCGTGAGAATTCGTCAGTCTTACTATATAGCTCTACCTATGTATTGAACATTGTTGAAGTAAATACCAAAAATTTATGCATAAAATTATATTTTCGTATATTAATTTATGTGATTAAATGAAGTATATATATATATATATATATATATATATATATATATATATATATATATATATATATAATTATAAATCTCAAATGACCATGTAGCGAATGATATAACCCACTTACGGTTTACGACATCTGGTTGTGCATGCGCGCATAAGCATTAACACATAACAACGTAAACAAATAACCTCAAATCGCTTCTTTTGCAGATTTTGACCTGCGCACTGAAATATTAACGTTATTATTTCGAAATTATTATTTAACATGGGAAGAGTGGGGGGTGTTTTGCAACTATTCTTTATTACAACTATACTGTCACTATTTTCTTACAACTAAACAACTTTAACCTGTTAACAAACATAAGAATAACTGTAGTAAAGCGAAGAATACTACTACAATTGCTACTACTACTACTACTACTACTACTACTACTACTACTACTCTCTATCCGTCCCTTTTCTTTCCTTCCTTCCTTCTTTTTTATTTTTTGTTTACATTTCTAGATACAAAATAGTTGTGTGAGAACGGTGAATTTGTTGACACATTTACTAATCTGTTTCAATATTAGTTTTATTTTATATTATTTATTTAGGTTTTATTTTTTGCTTCAGGTTTTATTAATTTTTTTTTTTTTTAGATTTTAAGTTTCTATAACTTGGTTGAAGGATTTCAATATGGGTTTTTCATTCTTATATTTCTCATCGGTAGGTTCATGTGCGTTTTTGCTGCTAAATGACTATCGTCGGCATTCGATTCGTAGGAAAATCATGTTTAATTTTCGATTTTTCAGCGATTATTCGGAAACATAGGTAACTTTACACGAATAGGGAGGATTTTTTTTCATGTTTGAGTGATCCGTCCGTGAGTTTTCATTTTAATATCCTTTCATAGAAATGTATCTTTTATGTAAAAAAAAAAAGGAAAAACTATTTTCTTTACGTCACAAGTGTCACGCTCACACATGAATTCCATAGCTAATAGCTAATATAATACACTGACCCAACGGGTCACAGGTAGTCTAGTATATATATAAAGTGAGAATCTGTGTGAGGACACTTCTCAACCTATATACTCAACGACTTTTTAATTTATAGATCAGACATGTGAACACTTTTTAACGGGTTTTCATCGGGAAAAAAGGGTCTCTAAGGGGTCAAAATTGAATAATTGGTACGTGAGAGCCGTCGGAGTTTTCTCTGTTTGCTGTTTCACGATTCCGCATGCGTGATTGGTTCGCATTACAGATTCCTTGTGTTAAGTATGAGTCGGTTTCAAAACACATTCAAAGAGCGTGTCACGCTGGCCGAGCGGTTATTGTACTTGACTCGCTCTCTTCAGACATTGTTTTAGATCTCAACTAAAGTATTTACTTTTTTTCTTTTTTACTTCCAAGAAGTGAAAACTGTTTGGAAAAAAACAAAAAACAAAAAAAACTAACAAATACTCGCATGCACATGTCTCAGTTTCTGTATTTATTACAATATAATATTTATGCATATTTTACGACCGGGCAACGCCGAGCAACACCGAGCAGCCTGCTAGTATATATATATATATATATATATATATATATATATATATATATATATATATATATATATATATATATAATATAATATAAAAAAGTAATAATTTCTATTGATTATAGGAAAAGATATTTATTTTAACATTAGTTGTCATCGGATGACCCCAAATGTTCAAAGGGGCAATGAAAAAATCAAAATACAATCTAAATGCTCATAAAATAAATTCAGCTGAAAACTTATGTCCGTTCTAGACCGACGTGAATGATTTTATTGTCAAAGCAGAGTTTTATTGGCGACCATCATGTTTAAGTCTTGGCAACACTCTCATCCTTTTTTAACCAGTTCCCCACTTCTTACATTGACGTTAATATATGTACTTTCTTTTACACGGCGGCTCAGAATCGATTTTCTTTTTTGCAGCACACTATCACAAAAAATACATTTTTCTATTCATAAAGCTATTGTGTGATCAAACAATCTTTAAAAAAAATCAAAGATTATACAGGGTGTCCAAAAAGTCACTGAAGGGTTGAAAATCTTTGTCATTTTCCCATTAACGATCATTTTTCTTTTTTTCTCTCTCTATTTCAGATATTTTACAGATAATATTTTTGAAATTGATTAGGGATAACTATAGCATTGAACAACGTACGCAAGTTGTAAAATTGTTTTAACAAAACCAGGGGGTCAGTTGTTTTGGCTGACAGAACTTATCGACGGCATTTTCATGTAAGAGATAACCCAAGTCAGAGAAGAAAAAAAGTCTATGTTAACAAGCCTCCAAACTATGCAAAGAATTGAATGAAAACATCAGGAACGAAATAAGGGAGTTAACCTCTTTCCCACAAAAGAGATGTTGCGAGCCTATCTCTGCGTTATCGTTATTTTCATGGCAAGTGCTCAACTGAGCTTCAATCTATGGTCACTCCCCCCAAACTTTAACGAAAACACTCGTTTAGTCAAAACCACTATCAATAATTTCCCACACTTTTTTCTGTGCCTTAACCTAAACGTAGTTTCCATGAACAAAGTTTCTTTCTTAGAACTGCACACATGTGGAACTCCCTTCCGATTGCCTGCTTTCCAGCTGACTACAACTTGATTGTCTTCAAGTCCAATGTAAACAAGTTCTTGATGAACCGTCCTCCTAAATAATCCAATTTACAAAATTTCCACGACTTACGGTTATTACGCTATAACCCCATTGACTACTGTATACCTATTAACCCTTATCCTCGAGTGGCCTCCGGGCCTTGATAAGTGGTGATTCCTGTGTAAAAAAAATCGCAATTCAGAGATTCTGCAATCTGGCAAAAATAATGTTTTGGAAAGAGCACAAATATGCGAAGCTGAAAATGGACAACATTTAAAAAACATTATTTTTCATAAATTACAAATTGTTTAACTTTTGCATTATTTCTTTGTCAGGTTGTGTTAAAATTACAGAAAAGTTTCATAAAAAATAAAGAATTTATTTAAGTTCTAAAAACTTTTTGGGCACCCTTTATATGGTGAATTTTTATTCAAATAAATCGACATATCTTTGCATTTAATACCTGGTATAGAATAATAATATTGAATGTCAGTCGGACAGTTGTGCCTGGTGTTTTATAACTACTGCTGCGATATGTGTTGGCAAATGTAAGTATTACTTAGATGCATTAATACTTCCAGATATTTATATATAATTAATAAATACATAAGATGAAAATTGATTAAGATGTTAATCAATATGCTCGATAACAATGTATTAGAGGGGTTTTATACGATACAGCAATTAGTAAAATTGTGAATTTTAAAACTATAAATAACGATTCTTTTTTATTTTTTTTTCAAAGTTCACATAACTAAGAAGAAGTAGAATACATTCACTTAGAAGATAATCTATACTGATATTGCATAAACTTATATTAGCTTAAAATTAACGTTTCTGTGTTACAACCTGTGTATTTAGATATCGTTCTGGTATAGAAATTAGATCTGAATTATTCAGCTCTAATGCTGATTTTTGATGCTTTAAAAACTTCTGATATTCCGATTGATCGGCTCATCACTAATATAAACCACAAAAAAAATAAATAAATAAAAAATAACTTACCAATTCGTATACGCAAAAAATTTAGATTCCAGAAATTAGGCAATTCTGAATTGAACGGTATTATCATGATTAAGAAGTCTTTATTGAACACAATTAAATTAAATGACATTTAGCTAGTATCTCCAATCTCTGGTCTCCCCTCGCCAATCTTTCACGAAAAACACCCGTCTAGCTGAATCCACTGTGAAAATTTCCCCCCACTCTATGTCTGTGCCTAAATCAAAACGTGGATTCCATGAACAAAGCTTCTTTCTTAGAACTGCACGCCTGTGGAACTCTGTTCCATCTACCTGCTTCCCACCGGACTACAACTTGGATGTCTTCAAGTCCAACGTTATCAAATTCCTAATGAACCGCCCCCTTAAGTAAACACTTCATCAAATCTCCACACTAACGTAATGTACTTGCAATAACCCTTATCCCTGAGTGGCTTCCGGTCCTTGATAAGTGGTGATCACTGTGTAAAAAAAAAAATCTATTCGTCGCCCACCAGTAATCATTCAACGGCACACCAACGTAGATGATCATATGTTTTAGGCAATCAACAAATCTATATTCTTTGGGAGCGCTAGCAACAAGCACAATAGTCATGATAACGAGATATGCAAATGAAACTGCAACTGCAAATAGTAACAGATGCATTTGCAACCCTGAAAAATCCAGCTGTTGTCTCAGAGAAGACTGAGGCAAAATATAGAATTGTTATTTTATCATGCCCGTGCATTGATTGGTTTGCCAGACATTGAGGGTAACCGCTTATCAAGGCGCATGAGCCACTATATGATAAGTGTTAATGCATCGAAGTTAAGCAACAGCAGACCTGGTCAGTACTAAATGGGTGACTATTTTAGACTTCCAGGTGCTGTATGTGCTCTCTGCTTATCTCGGCATTGTTTCCAGTCGTCCTAGTCTTCTCCTTGCCACTGGACTCAAACAGTGCCTAATAAGGAGAGGTGTGGTTAGTGATTGCGCAACTCGTGCATCACAATTACACACGCACCTGCCCCTACAAGGAGTATTTCGAGACTGAACGGAGACATCGATGTGAACTAGACGGCGAGATAATACCGTGATGATGTATAATTGTCGGATTTGCGCAGAGTTTACTTATATAAGAGGACGGCTTAACAATAACTTATATACATTAGACTTGTAAGCGACCATGTTATATTCAGCAGAGAAGAAGATCCACGGTATTGTGTTCCACAGGAGGACAGTTCTAGAAAAGTAGCGGTTCATGGAATTTCCAGTTATTTATTTATTTATATTTTTACAAGGGATTCACCACTTATCAAAATTATTCCGAGAAAAACCCTATTTAAGAACACTGCCTGATACATAAAGTATATTTACGTGAAATTTCACAAAAATCAACCAAACTGTTTTGGAGTTTATATATATATATATATATATATATATATATATATATATATATATATATATATATATATATTATATATATATATATATATATATATATATATATATATATATATATATATATATATATATATATATAGAACACGAATGCCACTGTCCTATGCGCCACATAAACATTGCAAACTGAATGGCCTAACAGGAAAAACTATGTCCTATGGCCTTTCTACATTAGGCAATGAAAATTGAATATTTTGGAAAGGTTCCATCAATACTGTTGAAGATCAAATTTTGGCACCTACTGGATATCATCTAATTGAAACATTGTCGTCCTTGATAAATACTGGTGTAGACATATTGATGCGCATATTTATATTGGCAAAATTCGATAGTCTGGTCGCATTATTAGTCGTAAACGCAGCAGTATTCATCGTTATCGCCCGCATTCAGTGACGAAAGACAATGGATACGCCCTGTAAGGTGTAATTACGACGCAATTATGCGCAATACTTATGTGTAGTATTGGGAATCCTAGCTTAAATGCTATATAGGTAGTTTTAGAAATAGAAAGTTATGTAAGCATATTTTGTTTCCGATCAGCGATTTAGCGGAGTCAGAAAAGGTTGGGGTTGACAGGCGCCAAACTCAAGTCACCTTTTGACGACCTAGATAGAATGCACCGGAAATTAGGGCTAACACAGGAATTGTGGTCTAGGCCTTTCGGTTGACGACCGCATGGGCTGACAGTTGGTTTTGGGCAGCAGAAAATGCAGATCGGAGATTCGTCTCTCTGACAACCAGAGTCCGAAATATAGGCTTGCCTTGAATAAAAGATTGAAGCTTCAGTCCATCTTGTTGTCATTAATGAATCTGTCTGCAGTGAATATTCCCCAACGAGATGGCAAACCAGCGACCAGAAGATATCATCCTCTGGCCAAGGGAACCAGGTATGTACGCATTACACATTTACACGTACACGTGTAAAAGACTTCCAAGGCAAAAGAACTGTGCAAGGAAAAGAACACACACACACACACACACACACACACACACACACACACACATATATACATATATATATATATATATATATATATATATATATATAACAGTGAACTGCACGTAACATACGTTAGAGCATACACACCCACGCCCGTATATGTAGGAACGGTAATAAACACACAGAGAGACGCCTAGTACAGGTACCCGTAAAAGTAAAAAGAAAACGAAGTAAAAGTAAACGATTAAATAAATAAATAATAAATAAACGCGCAGACGTAAAAGCCCTTCTTTTTACATATGTAACTTTGATTGTGCAAGGGTTCCACAATCTCCAACCGCACCTCTTTTGATTTTACACTGCTTGAGTCCAGTGGCAAGAAGAAGTGCTAGACGACTGGGAACAATGCCGAGATAAGCGGAGAGTACATACATACATAAAGGCTGAACATTGCTTAACTTTGGTGATCTAATGAGTACTGATATGTCATTGTGATTATGTCGTATAATTCACAGATTGATATTTACATAGACTGATATTTATATATATATATATATATATATATATGTGTGTGTGTGTGTGTGTGTGTGTGTGTAAAAGAGCGCGTATGAGCGCGTGGGAAAATATCAGCAGCAGCAGCTGTAGGATAGCTGACTTGCGAGGATATTAGCAGCGATAGTTGAAGAAAGCGCATATGAAAATAAGGAAGTGTGTGCGAACTGGCGCTAAAGGAAAAAAGAAAAATTACCACCACGTGGTCGAGAGAAGAAAAAAAAGTTCGACGCCGAAAAAGACTGGCGTGTAAAATGAAGGCGACAGTGGACTGGCGATGGCCAGCGTGCGGTTGGACGAAAGAGAAACGCGCAATGTGTGAAATAGGCATGTTTCAGCGAGAGACTTTTAAACCGGTGTCGAAACGGGGAGAAAGAAAAACGGTAATAAATGACTTGAGTCAAAAAAAAAAAAAAAAAGAAAGAAAAGCTGAGTCGGGTTTATTTATGTTTTATTTGTCTGTTCCTGCCACGTTATATATATATATATATATATATATATATATATATATATATATATATATATATATATATATATATATATATATATATGTATATATATATATATATGTATATATATATATATTATGAAAATTGCTCCAGACAAGGCATGAAGACACACGTTGTAATGAGCTCAAAAATGTGTTGACAGATTTCGACCTAGAAAACAGCAATTCGTCCTCTTTCGTCAGAAAAATTGCTCGTGGAACATGAGAACTGCAACGTACTTACTCTTCTTTTTCCCAATTAATTATCACTTAACAAGGCTTAAAACCATTCGAGGATTAGTGTTATTAATCGCAGGTGTTGGCATATAATATCTGTGAATGCATTGCAGAAGATTATGCCCCAAACCGAATACGTGAGCGAATGTGTGTAGCACATAAATGACAGAAATTAGTGGAAGAAATAAGGCTACTTGACTTAGATATTTTTTGTAACAAGGAGGCAACACATAGAATGATATAAATTACATCTATCAGTCTTAGTCCGATATGACTTTAGCTTGTCTATCACAACTATCATGGACAGGGGTAGTATATTGCCACATTTACCAGGATTCTAAAATCATTCTTTCGTTCGAACCTGTCAGCATCTGTCTCGTTCGGTTCTCGTGTCTCCACGTGAGAAGTCATATAACAGAAGTAAAAAGGAAAAGGATAACTATGCCTGAAACAGAAAAGTGGTTAACTCCCTTTGACCCTACTTCTCTTGTCCAAACAATAAGTTTTAATGAGATGAATAGATTTCCAATTGAATAATAGGAAATGAAATGATGTGAGAAAATTGAACATGCAGGATGGAATAAACGAAAATTTCTTTAACGATGACCATGTTGTGCCCATCAGAGAAGGCAACGTGTTCCTCGGTTTATGGAAACTGCACGTTCGTCATAACATACTGCTGTTAAGTAGTGGCAATGGATCTTGTTTTAGGTGAATGACAGAAAAAAAAAAGAAGAAAAACAGTGCTGTCACTCAGATTCCAGGGAAGAAAGTAATACTTGTTCTTACCATCAGGTGATCGCTGGTAAACTGTTCATATGAGAACTCCTAGTGAGTAGATGGTTGTGACGATGGTGATGATGATGATGATGATGATGATGATGATGATGATGATGATGATGAGAGCAAGAAAACGAAGAAAAATGGTGATGATGATGATGTTTAAGAAGAAATGTTCATGATGAAGAAGTTGAAGATTAAGAAACACTAGAGGAAGAAGAAGAAGAAGAAGAAGAAGAAGAAGAAGAAGAAGAAGAAGAAGAAGAAGAAGAAGAATGCTGTGTTTTCATTATAATCACTTTCATCCATTAAAAAAAAGGGACATTAAACAATGGAAACGGTCCGGTTACAAAGTCTGTAAAGAACAGAGGAGCGGAATTCTGGGTAATTTGATGGTGGGGCGAGATGGTTTTCGTTTTTTTTTTAATTTTTTTTTTTTGTTTAGTGGTTTTCATGTAAGGAAAATTAAAAAGGGAAATTTAGGTATAGAGACAGAAAGGCGGGAAAAATGATAAAGTAATGGAGGCGAGAGGAAGAGAAAAGAAGGAAAACAAAGCGAAAGAAAAAGATGGGGGAGTGGAGTGAGAAGAGGTAGGAAGAAATGCGGTGCATATCTATAAAATATGCCATTACTGGTTTAGATGTAAATGTGAAATCATGCATGATTTTTTAAAGAGATATTAATACACATATCACCAACTCGTGAACGATGGATTATATATATATATATATATATATATATATATATATATATATATATATATATATATATATATATATATATATATATATATATATATATATATATATATATATATATATATATATATATATATATATATATATATATATATATATATATATATATATATATATATATATATATATATATATATACATATATATATATATGTATATATATATATATGTATATATATATATATATATATAGTCTACATTCTGTGTAGCTTAATTACCATATTTGTTTAAAGAACACTTGATATATATATATATATATATATATATATATATATATATATATATATATATATATATATATATATATATACAACTGAAAGTCTGTGTGTGTCTGGTCACGATTGGTTGGTTGTTTTTTTTTTTTTTTTTGTTTTTTTTTGTTTTATGGCATATCAACTCTTTTCAGATTATTTAATGCCGAATCCAAAGATTTTGAAGAAAATGTTTTTAATAGAATATATTTGTTGTTTTCAAGTCGTTTTCTATTCAACCCATAGTTGGGGCCCTAACAGGTACTACCACTCCGTGTCAGAGTGAACCTGGGAGCAATGGCAATTAAAGGGTGGCTCCACACTCCCCCAAACCCGCAAGCTCGGGCCTCACCACTGGATATAGTTTAAGGTCATATCCAAGAACGTCTGGTCACGAATAGGCTCTTATGGTTGACTATTATAGAAAACTGATCACATATAATGATATAAGATTATCAAGACACGGGAATGGGTATGTTTGATCTGGCATAATGATGATTTATTAAAATTGTGGGGTCTGCGTACGCGCCTGATCCACAAAGTATGGAAATAAAAAAATTAAAAATTAAAAAAAAAAAGTTTAAAAGTGTTTTTGATATAGATGTACATAATAATACTTTGATAAGTATGTTTTAACTTAAAAAGGGATGGTATAATAAAATTGTGGGCTCTGCGTTCGCGCCTGGCCTCCATAGAATTGAAATATGCACAAACTTTAATAAAGACATTTCATATCTATCTGCGTAAGTATACTTTGATAATTATGTTTCAGTTTGAAGAAATATGGTATAATAAAATTATGGGGTGTTCGTTCGCGTTTTACCCCCATAAAATGGAAATATGTCACAAAGTTTAACTAGGTTTTTAATATAGATCCACAGAATATTATGATAAGTGTTTCAGTCTGAACAGGTATGGTATAATAAATTATGGGGTTTACCTATTTTATTATTTTTATCATATTTTGCTTTGGTTTTGATACCCCCAAATTCGAAGCTATCTCTTTACAACCCTTACTTTTCATAAGCTTTCATACTTTCATAAATCAGAGTCCATTTTCTGTAGGCTGTTTTTGAACCCAGTCAACAACGGGTACTTTTGCTAGTATATATATATATATATATATATATATATATATAGGGTGGCCCACTTAAAAGTAGCCCATAAAAATGAAAATGCATTAGAGAGGAGAAACGTTCTTTTATTGTTTAAATTACCTGTAGAGCATGTTTCGGACAGTGAAACTCTTTAGGCGAAAGCTAAGTCTGTAATGAAGGTTCTATTACAAACTTAGCTTACGATTTACTTTTTCCTTTGACACTAACGGCTGAGCTATGAAGACATGTTTACTGCAAAACTAAAAATTAAAATATGAACTAGGAGCTGTTACGTTACGCATGCATATTCGTAATGCTATTATCTGGAAAATTCCATTTTTTTTTAATGTTCACACTTTTGCGCCAATTTTCCCCTGCTAAAACTCTAATATAAAGTTTCGTATGGGTTCGAATACCCTATATATTAAGTTTCATGTCTGTAAATCATAAACTGACAGAGGAGATTGGTACGCAAAATTTTCAAACGCATATACATACGCATACATAAATATATATAGAAAGAGATTTGTGTTTACTATAACGTTTTTATGTAGAATATCTGCATGAATGTAATTACATTAATAGTTAACTAAAGATGATCATCACATTAAAAAAAGACGAAAAACCTAATAGGGAATTAATTAAAATGAATGTTTAAAATAATATGTAAATTAGATAAATCTTTTGCAGATGAATGCAATTCCACGACCCATATATAAAAAGTGATATTTTATTTTAACATAAATGGAAGAAAGGGGTTTTTATATGAATATCAATACACAAAAATATCCCAAATTTATAGGAGTATATATATATATATATATATATATATATATATATATATATATATATATATATATATATATATATATATATATTCTTATTATACATCAATCCTTTATATAAGAAGCTCAATGTGATTACGGAGCAATATATAGAATAAATGACAACAAATTATATTCCAAAATTCATGATGTTGACAATCTTATAGTTTATTCCTTTAAATCAGTTGATTTATACAATTCTTGACAGTATCTGTTTCGTAGCGCAAAATCATTCACTTATTTATTATATCAATTAGTGAATCTATTATGCCCTTAACTCATCAGAAGAAATAGCAACAATCAATCCGTCAAAAGGAATTGAAAATTGATTTGACATGGTGAAAATCCGAAAATTGGAAGAGAATCTGAATTTACCTTTCTATTTTTCGATTACGCCATATTGAATTTTTATCAAACAAAGTCATTAAACCCACGTATTCGTACTATTTAATTAATTTATGAATCTCCTATCAAAACGTTCTATTAAATAATTAGTAAATTTATTAATTCTAAGTTATGTATACGTACTTATGAAAATAATATCTACAAAATATAAAGTATAAATTATAAATGAATATACATGCCCGTATATACGAAACTAAACTAAGCTACAAAAAAAAGGAAAACCAACTAATCGTGTATATATATATATATATATATATATATATATATATATATATATATATATATATATATATATATAGGTACTTTCGGTGGGTGGGTGGGTCATCAAAAATGTTTACAATATTTCGTCTATGTAAGATTAACTTCTATCAGTTACTGTGAAATTTTGGTGCTGACATTAGCGAAATGTACTTATTTTACATCGAATCATAAAGATTTAAATGAAGTTCAATCCAGTTTTTGAAATGGAGAATTGTTCAAGACATACATGTTTCTTGCTTTGCACCGCTATCGAAAATTTCTTTATTATTTAAGCTAAACTTTATTCGATTCAAATTGATATACGTTAATCGCTCTACTTGACAAGTTATTGAACACCGTTTCATTTGCATATACGGATTAATTCGCACAGCTAATCCCTTACTTAGCGACTTCCAATTAAACTGCTCAATTACATATAAAGTTCTTTGGGTCATCGTTATCCAGCGAATGTAACGAAAGACCTTGCATGATCTTACGGTCAAGACATGCACGAAAACTATATATATATATATATATATATATATATATATATATATATATATATATATATATATATATATATAACCAAAGAAGCAAAACTGAAGCTGGTCTGAAGGAAACTATATATATACAAATGTAGGAAAATTTGGGCATATTTTATTGGTTTGAAAATTTAGGTTCTTTTTTTTTTACCAATTTCCATAAAAATCTAACTAACGAATTATAACCATAGAAGTACTATAATCTTCAAAAAGCCTGCAAATTTTTATGTAGTTTTTTCCCCATAGATATAAGCATTTCAGTATTCAGTTTGGCTACCATATATATATATATATATATATATATATATATATATATATATATATATATATATATATATATATATATATATATATTTATATCCCGCATTTTGGTAATTTCTACCCTCTGATGAGAAGGAAAGTGTTTCTTCGAAACTCCGCGGATTAAGGACTATCCATTATCTAGTGTTTCCTTTTCAGATTAAATATGTTTTAACTCATTTCAAAGTGTTTTTAACATGTTTTATTAACTGTTTGCTCGTGTATATATATATATATATATATATTTGTCTGTCTGTCTGTCTGTCTCTCTCTCTCTTTCTCTCTCTCTCTCTCTCTCTCTCTCTATATATATATATATATATATATATATAGAGAGAGAGAGAGAGAGAGAGGGGGTAGATAGATCGATGGATTGATAGATAGATAGATAGATAGATAGGTAGATAGATAGATAGATAGATAGAAAGATAGATACACCCCCATCTTTGGCAATTTTATAATTCCAGATCTCAGCGACTATTGATCAGAATTTAACAAATTAAGGCGAGGTAATGACCTGAATTGTGTAGTAGGCTATGTGACATTTGCACTTAAGGTCACACATTCAGGGATCATGCATAATCCAGAGCCTAGTTTTGGCACTTTTTTACAGCTATGAAAATTTTCCATCGTAATCATTTGTTGTCCTAGTTTTGCATATGAAATACGAAACATCTGACATTTCCCCAAAACATCTGGCTTTGATGGACGGGAGACTAAAACTTGTTTCTATGGTTGAAAATAATCTGCAACATCAGCAAGGGGAGACTTGATTCCAAATCTCCCTTCCGCGGTTTCCATACATAAAGCAAATTTCGCAGTGCATAAGGATTATTGGATACTGGAGATATTCATAATCGAACCCTATTTCTAAAAGAGGGGAGATAAAACATATGAGAAATATTTGGAATCAAGTCTCCCCTTGCTGTTATTTCAGATCATTTGAAACCATAACAGAAAGTTGTAGTCTCTACTTCTATCAAGGCCAGAGGTTTGGGGATATATATATATATATATATATATATATATATATATATATATATATATATATATATATAAGATGCTAGTCTAGCGGCACTGATTAGTTGTGATACAACACAACAGGACTGTATGTCGATGACTACAAATATATTTTAAGCCTCCCTCTTTGGGTAGAGCACTGTCGTAAATAACCTCACCCGCTACTTAATTGGCTGAAAATGCGAAGCTCGTTGTTTGTTTATTTACGAACAGGCGATTTGAGCACTATGAAAGTGGTGGCGGGTGTCTATTTAAATAGACATTCCGACGAGTTATTTACGAGCGTCGATTTCATGGTCAACTGGGAGAACTGCCGACTGTTCTAGGTTCAATCCTTGGCTTGGGAAAGGTGCTAGTCTAGCGAGACTGATGAGTTGTGATACAACGAAACAGGACTGTACGTCGATGACTGCAAATATATATATATATATATATATATATATATATATATATATATATATATATATATATAATAATGAACAAATAATCATAGCAATAATTATGGCTGGCCCTGTAAGAACTGGTTTCTTATTGTTGAGCACTTTATGTTTAAATTAAATAAGTTGGTCACTTAAGCCAACAGGCGCAGATAGTGAGATTAAAATCACATGATCAATCTCGACCTTCTTTAATGACATTAGCGCTTTTCATAAATGTTAATTTCAACTATATTCTCGCCGTGGTTAACGTTGGTCGAGCAGTTTGTTCCTTGCTAGTGGAGTTAGAGATTTCTTCGTGGCCGGGTTCGAATCTCCCGACCGGTGCTAATCGTGACTCCCTGTACTGAAAGAATGAAATACTAGTGCCTGTAGATATTAAAAATAATTAGAATGATATATATATATATATATATATATATATATATATATATATATATATATATATATATATATATATATATATATATATATATTATGCGTGTTTGGAAAACTAATAAACTTCCCAATTCTTTAGCAGACTCCATTTTCCCAAATTTGGCGCGAAACAATCTTCCGTTTTACAGTCTCATCTCAGGCCGAACTTACCCCAATTTAGATCGCAAACAATCGCAGGACGGGAAAAGGACGAGAAGAAAAAAAAACGGTTATGGTTTTGTGGTTTGCACTGATCTATATTTTATACATTAGAGTATCTAGTGTATCTAGTGATGATGAACGTTCGGTGGGTGGGGGAGTGATTGTTTGGGTTTCGTGCTGTCGATGGCCGGCGAGGGGAGTGGGGGTGTTTTCGATTCGTAGAAAAAAAAAAGACTTGGGTGTATAAATAAGATGGAGGGCGAAGATGGGGGTCTGGGATTGGTACTGGGGGTCTCAGGTGGCGTAAGTTTTGCTCTGTAAATAAAATTAAGACAGCGAGGAATTCATTCAACTGATAAATGGTTATACACACGAGGAATTATTACCAGATGTAGAGAGCGATATACATGAATGAAACACACACACACACACACACACACACACACACACACACACATATATATATATATATATATATATATATATATGTGTGTGTGTAAGAAAGATAAAGAGCGAAGTTACATAGAAAATTTATTATATTATCAAATCTATAAGGCTTACAGAAAAGAAAAAAAAACAATTGGTGAAACCTCTTAAGGCGATTCCATGTCGTAATCGGATAGAGCTTTTTCTGTCTAATAAATTTATCATGAAGAATTTTTTTTTCAGTTCAATTCATATATATATATATATATATATATATATATATATATATATATATATATATATATATATATATATATATATATATATATATATATATATATGGTTTTATCGAGCTTTTATATCTGGCTGAGATAATTTTATAAATATTAATCCTTTAATATTTATAATTTACTTTAATTTTACCATCTTGGATCATTTTGGTAAATTCAATTGTAATTTTCATTTTATATATATATATATATATATATATATATATATATATATATATATATATAAATCATCACGGGGCAAAAAGCGGAAAATTTTCGTGTAGTTTTATTGCCATGTATATTTTTATCTTATTACCTTGCTCTACTCACGTATTGAGCACTGTTGAAGTAAGTACTACATAAAATACATCTTCTTATAACATTTCCTGTGTATACGTTAAATAATGTGTGTATACATAAATAACAGAATAGTTTAAAACATATATATATATATATATATATATATATATATATATATATATATATATATATATAAAGACATAGATTGGCTCTTTCTCTTTCTTCCTCTCCTTTGCTCTCTTTCTTTTCCCCCTTCTCTCTCTCCCTCTCTCTCCCTCTCTCTCTCTCTGTGTATATATATATATATATATATATATATACATATATATATATGTATATATATATGTCCATGTATATATGTATGTGCACATATATGTATCTATATATATATATGTGCATATAAATGTATGTGCATATATATATATATATATATATATATATAGAGAGAGAGAGAGAGAGAGAGAGAGAGAGGGAGAGAGAGAGAGAGATAAAATATATATACATACCCATACATGTTTTTTTTTTGTGAGTTTGTAAGAAAAGAAAACAATAATTCCTAGTATGCTCTACGAACGGTAAAGTATTTTTAAAGACTATACAATACGGAATCTGTTGCAAATTTCATCGATCTGATCATGCCTTAAAGAGTTGATCTGTTTTTACCGGCTTGTTTCTACTCCAGATCGGCATGATCATTTCCATGAAATCCGAGCACACCCAACATATACTGTAATTTATAGCCTTCAAATCAAATACAGCATATATATATATATATATATATATATATATATATATGTGTGTGTGTGTGTGTGTGTGTCTGTGTGTGTAAACACACATACATACACGCAATGTACACTGTAATATATAGCTTTCAACTGATATATATGATGGACTCCACCGTCGATTTCAACGTATGAGCTTCCACCACAACAACTAAGTTGCTCGGAAATCCACGCAGATGATTTGTTTATAGTGGTGAAGACTTTGTGTTGAACCAACAACACTTTTCGGTATTACTGCTAACATTTGTCGGTTCAGATGACTGCCACAAGACAGAGTATACAGTAAACCGCAGGATTTATATAAGACTTTCCTTCTCCTCGATTCATATCTTAAAGAAGATTGGGGCTGCATCTCTCCCAGTGAATTAATGCACAACAAGATACTAACCTGAAAATTTCTACGACTCGGCACGGTACATACAGCGCATAGCCTTCCAAAATGGTCGCTCTTCTGGTACTGGCCAGGCTAAACGTTGCTTAACTTCGGTGATCTGGTGAGATCCGGTGTGTCAACGTGATTGTGCGGTATATATATATATATATATATATATATATATATATATATATATATATATATATATACGTGCGTGTGTGTGTGTCTATTTATGCATATCTCTTCTCTTATCTCTAATATTATATAAAAAGAACGTAAATAATAATAATAATTAAAAAAAAGAACTTTTTGCATGTGAGTTTGCTCCGTATAGACTCCACAACGCCTGGGCCGATTTTTATGAAATTTCACACAAGTGTATTTTATGTATCTGGCAGTGTTCTTATATAGTTTCTTTTTTTACCGATTTCGATGACAATAATAATATGGGAGGGCGAAACATTCGTTGATCATCATTAAATCCCCGGCAATGTCCGGGATTATATATATATATATATATATATATATATATATATATATATATATAACTACTTCATTTACTCACATAAAATTAGTATACGAAAATATACATTTATGCGTAAACTTTAAGTATTTACTTCAAAAGTGCTCAATACATAGGTAGAGCTAGTTAGTAATTTATAAAATATATATGGCGATTAAGCTACACTGAATATTCGGCGGATCCGTCAGGCTTATGCGCGTAAGCCTGGCGAATCCTAGAATGGATGAAACGCCGAATATTCAGTGTAGCTTAATCGCCATATATATTTATATATATATATATATATATATATATATATATATATATATATATATATATATATATATATATATATATATATATCTCAATTCCCTTTTATTCTTGACTTAATTTCCTGGACGAAAGGTACTAGCCTACAAAGTCAAGGGTGACTTTGTCACTGGGTTCGAATCTTCCGACCAACAGTAATTATCACTTCCTACACAAACATGAAACGCTAGTGTCTGTTCGGGAAATTCAGAAAATATCGGGTAATTTTTAATTTCCGGACGTCGAATGTTTTCAGGATCATTCACCATGCTTACCCGCTGACATAGTATTCATAGTCTTTTAATTTCTTTCAATTTTGTGTTAATTACGAGTGGTCTAGATGATGCTAGTCCTTTCAGTTGAAAAATATTATATCGCTCGAAATTCTATATAGATTCCCGAGTTCGACGGAAATATTCCCAAGTTCGATAAGATGCATTTTAAAAAGATCAGAGATTACATCGGCTGAAATGCTGAAAGTGGATACCATCCAATATGAGAACAGTTGTACGAATAATCAAACTAATACATGAGGATTGATGGTTCCGAAAAATTACGATCAAATCCAGCCAGAAAATTATGAGCCTTTTCTTTTGACAGCATGGACATGATCTACATGTACTGGGTTCCCACTGGACAGACAGTAAACAAAAAGTGCCATGTTGAGGTTTTAAGAGAGTTCAAGAAGAGATTCCGTCAGAAGAGGCCAGCACTCTTCGAATCGGTTCAGTAGCATTTCCACCAGGACAATTCACAAGTCCACAACTCCATCCTTGTCTCAGACTATTTGACCCAAATGGGCATCAAGACAATTCCTCACCCTCCCTATACTCCAGACCTTGCTCCCTGTGACTATTGCTTATTTACTAAGCTCGCTGAAGGAAAACCGTTATGAGAGAATTAAGGAGATGAAAAAGGCTATGACGAGGGTCATTCACACTCTCTCACAATAAATCTTCCATGGAACCTTCCAGAAGTTGTTGGAATGATACGAGTGCATTGCAGCCGGAGGAGATTACTTCGAAGTAGGATTAAGTGCCCATATGAAAAAAAGTCTGGAAACTTATTTAAGGCACCTCTTACCTATTGATTGTTCTTTGCTAAGGAAAGGGATACTGAATGGTTCGACATCTTTTGAAAGGAATCGCACACACCATAAGATGCGTGCAAAAGGTTTGCCATCATTCTACAAGAATCTGCGATGTCTCAAACTCATTTGACTTGCAATGAATGTGGAAGGGTTCGTTGCAGCAAATCCCGTTTCAAGTGTCACCAAACGTTTTAGAAATGCACGGAAGTTTTGATTTACTACCGTTTTGAGTGACATTTCTGTATGCCGAGTATCTGGAAAAGAATGCATTTCTGTTGGAGGCCTCAGACGTCACACGAAGGGCTTACAAGAACAATGGAGCTGTGTCGATTGCAAAGGGTCTGCATGATTGTCATAGCTTTACCAGAAAGTGGATGTCGTCGACTGTGCTAACGAGACAAATTCTCTCTACATATTTGTGATAAATATCATGCGATAACAAAACTCGAACAATAGTTATAGTTATCTATCTATCTATCTATCTATCTATCTATCTATCTATCTATCTATCTATATACACTGATGCTTGCGAAGACATAAAACACTAGTGCTTGCAAGTATGAAAATAACTTAAAATAGCCTGACGAATCCTTACGAGGATGAAACGCGGAAAATTCTGTGCAGCATAATTGACATATAGATTTTCAAAACTTTCTCTCTCTGTCTGTCTGTCTCTCTCTCTCTCTCTCTCTATATATATATATATATGTATATATATATATATATATATATATATATATATATGTGTGTGTGTGTGTGTGTGGGTGGGTGGGTGTGTATATATATATATATATATGTGTGTGTGTGTGTGTGTGTGTGTGTGTGTGTGTGTGTGTGTGTGTAATTTTGTTAATATAAACACATTTACACGGTCACGACACTGGACATGTTAAGGTTACAGACAAATAGTCCTCGTCTTCCTCCTTAATAAACGTTTGCTTTCCACAGAAGAAACCAGTATTTTCTTCAGTGGAAAGCAACCATTTGTTGAAGCTTCCTCCGGGTGCACCGTGATTGGTCCTCAACTAGAGCAGGCAATGAGAAATAGACGATTTCACCTTTTTCGATGACAATGAAAGTATTAGAAGTGTAGAACATTCGTTGATCATCATTCAATCCCGGGCAACGTCGGACCTTCCGGCTTGTTTTCCTATAAAGTTAAGTTTTTTTCTTGCTCTGACATTGAGATTAAAAACCTATCCTTTCTATTGAAAAATTATTAAAAGGAAATTTTTAACATACTCAGTCATAGACATGCGAGCGACTACATGAAGATTTACTCAGTTGCATATTCCTTAAAAAAAAGTTTAATTACTAACTTATTCATTTTTATGGTTTCTTAATAGATTATTGGTTCATTTCACTATTACGCTGAATTCTATTTATGCATAGTTTCTACATTCTGCATAATTGTGTAGAATTTAAGACGAAAATGTTCTAGCATACAGAAACATTTTTCTATCTATCTATCTATCTATCTATCTATCTCTTCTTTATATATATAATGCTCCCTATCTTGGGTTGAGCATTTCGGGAAGTGATATACAAACTGCCATTAGCGTATTAAGCGACGCTCTTTGCGTAAACAAATCGAGCAGAGGCATTTGGACGATGTCAAAACATTGTTTATTCATTACCCACACAGCATCAGTCGTATAGCGCAAAGGTGAGAAGCCTTGACTGTCACTTGGGCGGTCGGGTCTCGATCCTGGCTTCAGGCAGTTGCCTTCTAGCCGCACTGATGAGCTGTGAAACAGCGAAACAGTACTGTATGTGGATGACTATAGGGTGACCAAAAAAAACGGGCCCTATGTACACTTTATGTGATATCTCCATTATTTATTCACCGATTGCCCTTATTTTACAGGACATGGCAGAATCAACGATGAGTACACCAAGACCCCAGTGGGAGCTGGGACAAAGAATACACTGTGTTAAATTTTACTACAAGACAGGCCCGTTTAAGAAAACCTAGGACAGTTTCATGCGTCAGTTCGAATGTGAAAAGGCTCCATCCAAAAGCAGAATTCAGAACTGGGTGGACCACTTCGAGAAGTATGGGACCGTGGAGAACCTCACCGCGGCCAGAGGGAAGCGTTCAAGCCACTCGGGACGTCCCAAGAATCGAACAGCCGAGCTGATCGAAAGAGTGAGAGAGTCTCTCCAGCAGAGTCTCAAACGCTCTGTGCGTAAGCGAAGTGAGTCCCTCGGTATGTTCCATGAGACTTGCAGGAGAGTGCTGGTGAACGATATCAGGGCTTACCCATAAAGAATACAGACGCTGCAGACCCTTACAACCTCAGACAAGAAGCAGAGGAGGGCTATACCAGCCAAGATGCTCGAGAAGATCGAGGAGACGCCAAGTTTTCTTAAACTCCTTTGGACCTCAGATGAAGCCCACTTCCATCTTGATGGAAAGGCGAACTCCAAGACAAATGTCTTCTGGGGGTCCTCCAGAACCAATGGAGTAGCCACCAAGCCCCTGCACTCTCCTAAATGCACGGTGTGAGCTGCAATCTCGGTCAGAGGCATCATCGGACTAATCTTCATCGAAGAATCTGGCGCAGCACTGACAGTCACCAAGGAGCGGTATGTGGATGTCCTCAAAACTTTCAAGAGTGACCTCTAGACCATCTACCCGTCGCTCATGAGCAAGTTCTGGTTCCAGCAGGACGGAGCAAGTTCTCACACTTGAAACCTATCCAGAGATTGGCTGAAAGAGAACTTCGGAGGCCGAGTGATCAGTCTCAAAACTGATTTTGAGTGGGCACCCAATAGCCTGGACCTAAGCCCCCCCCCCGATCTTTTTCTTTGGGACTATCTTAAGGACATAGTCTACGCAGGGAAACCCAGAACCATCACGGAACTCAAGGAAGCCATCAGGGAGGAGATGAGAGCCATTACCAATTCGGTCTGTAAGAACGTCATGGACAACTTCGTGCTGCGCCTCAAGAAATGCACGGAGCTAAATGTAGGCTATCTAGAACATATGCTGTAGAACGGAGAAAAGACCCTAGTGTTTTGATGTGATGTTTTGAATATAATAAACTTGTTATGACCAAAGTTTTATTTCATTCGGACAAAACACTAAGAAACGGGACCTAATTAGAGTTGGGGCCAGTTTTCTTTGGGGGGGTCACCCTTTATATATATATATATATATAAATATATATATATATATGTGGGGGGGGTGTAAGTGATCTTGCCGGTGTGTGTATGAAAAGCCACTATCGATCTCCTCTCTAAATATTTGGTCTACAGAGTTGAAATTTGATATGTAGGGTATTTGAATCTGTACAACATTTTCGATTTTGTGTGTAACTGGTAAAATTGCATCTAAGGGTTCAAAATCGAATAAAAAATACCTCCGTCCTGCGTAAGTCGACTACACACGTTACATTTTTTTCTGCGCATATGTTAATTAAATATTATAAACTAAACAACGTTACATTTTTTTTCAGTTTATGCGTACATGTGAATTTTTAGGCATATGCTAACGGATAAGCTAGAAAACTATATGTTTCAGGTTCGATTCTAATTTATGGCACACAAGTTATTTATTTTTTTTTTTTTACTGTTGAAAATACTACTATGTATTAGATTCAATAATCGATAGAGAACTAGCTCTATAATAAGAAATTAAAATATAATAGCCAAGCATATTTTTCGACCGAGCAACGCCGGGTCGTCTACTAGTGTAATTCTAAATTTGTAAATGAGTAATTGGTTTTATGATTTTAACAAATCTAGTGGCCCAAGGTTGCAATTGGAGAGCAATGTGTTTATCTTATTGTCTAAATATATTATTGGGCCATGTTTATTTAAAGGTAGGACCTTTGTGGCCTTTTGGCCAACATCAAAGTGTAGAAACTTTTGTTTAGTTCTGGAGTGACAAGTACGACCAACGGTCCCCAATTTCCCCGCTTTTGAGTTGGCCTTGTGCCTAAGTTTTTTGTTCAGTTTGAACTTACTTTGTAATATTGGCCTGAATAAATGATTTAATATTTCAAAGTGTAGTATCTGTTCTGGCAGATACTGCAATCAAAGACCATTGCCCTTGTGGCAATCTTATGGTCCATGTAGGAGCAACCCTACATACCAGCTGGCAAATCACTATCCAGCTCCCATTTCTCACCTCTCGGGAGCTGGTCCCCTTTTCACATCCCCCCTCTCTCCACATTAAAAAACGGTCTTGTGCCTAATTTTCTCAGTGGGGAAGCAAATAAATACAGCCGTAGTTATTTAAAGGCCGTTCACTAAGTTGTGCAAGAATATCTGTAGCCTTAGCCAGAAGCAGTACCAAACGCTGACTTCAAATATTTCAATTAAATTTAATGTATTATTTTATTTTCGAATGTTTTAAATGTAGATTGATTACTTATATTGCTTGCATTATTCAGACTACTATTTTTATTTTTGGATATCATTTTCATCAATTTTCGACCGATATAACCTCCGATCTGCTTCAATCTCATCTTTCCGAACCTGGGGATCCTAACATCAAACACTGGAATTTCTAACTAAATCCTTTATTTAACCACGGGGATGGAGGTTGTTCTCCTTCCGTCAGCCGCCAGTAGAAGTATACTGTCGTATTATTTTGAATTATTTAAGCTGTTGTTCTAATCTTGGGTGTTATTTTCAATACAATTCGGCCGATGTAATCGCCGACCTTCTTCAGATTTATCTTGTCGAATTTGGGATTTTTTTTTCTGTCGAACTCGGCACTCTCCACGGAATTTCGAACGAAACGTTTTATGTAATCGATGGGGGTAGTATGCTTTCGTTCCGTCAGCCATGGCCGAGTAGACGTCTTAAGTAATTCCCAATTGTATTCTAAGTATCGCCAGAAGAGTGTCTCTTCGAACTGAATTTTATCAAGTACTTTATCCGTTACGCCATGGGGTTTAACACTATTAGTATTATGCTATTCTCAGGTATCATTGACTGTAATAAGAATTGAACCTTTAATCTCGAGAAGACTGCTTTTGGATCCAATAACCGCCTTTATTCATTACGCTGCATATTTATACTTTCTATTTTGGATCCAACTGAATTGATCTAATACTTTATCCGGTACGATACGGGCTCTAACATTATTATCAAAAACAGAAAGCATGAACGCGTAACGGATAAAGGCGTTTATTAACAATCACTAACAATATTCAGTGTATGAAATCGATCGAAATGATTCAAATATATTTTATTAATTCGATATGAAACAACATTTTGGTTGGGAGCACGATGTAAGTTCTGTGCAGATGTTACACTTCATTCATTTTTTTTTTTTTTTGTCCTCGATCGATGAAAGAGTGATCCTTCAGGATTGAGAAACTTTTTATTTTATGCCCCCAAAGTTAGTGACGTCATCTCTCCTACCATAAAAACTAACCTTAACCCTAACTCAGTTCTCGTGGGGAGGCAATTTAATAAGAACGAGGAGTGATATTTTTAAGATGAATTCATGTAATCTGTATAAGTGTGACAGACCAACGAATATTATATTGTAAACTTTATTGTGATAGACCAACGAGAATTATATTTCAAACTTAAGTGTGACAGACCAACGATAATTTATTTAAAACTTAATTGTGACAGACCAACGATAATTTATTTAAAACTTAAGTATGACAGACCAACGAAAATTATATATCCAAATTAATTGTGACAGACCAACGAAAATTATATTTCAAACTTAAGTGTGACAGACCAACAAAAATAATATTTCAAACTAAAGTGTGACAGACCAACAAAAATTATATTTAAAACTTTAGTGTGATAGACCAACAAAAATTATATTTAAAACTTTAGTGTGACAGACCAACGACAATTATGTTTAAAACTTTAGTGTGACAGACCAACAAACATTATATTTTAAAAATTAAGTATGACAAACCAACGAAAATTATATTTCAAACTAAAGTGCGACAGACAAACAAAAGTTATATTTCAAACGTAAGTGTGATAGACCAACGAAAATTAAATATCAAACTTAAGCGCTCCAGACCGACGAAAGTTATATTTTAAACTTGAACGTGACAAACGACAGATATTGAAGTTTTAAATTTAAGCGTAATAAACCAACAAAAAGCGTGACAGACCGTCAGACAACGGACACTCAAAACCTCATATAGCAACGGTTGGGCACACTTTATGGAGCATCAGTTCTGATAATAAACTTCATAATTTTTGTCCTCGGTCAGTGGAGGAGAAATCCTTCTTAATTGCGTAAATTTTTATTTTTGTCGTAATGCAGAGTGTCTTTTTTTTTTCTTTTCTTTTTTTTTTAAGGGAGCTGGGTGTTCCTCACATTAAAAACCGACGTTGTGTCTAACTCTACCCTCGTGGGGAGACAGGACAATAAGGAGATCATTTTGCCTTCCGTTAAAAGCAATGTTGCTGCTGCTACTACTACTACTACTACTACTACTACTACTACGATCATTATTACTACTGCCACTACTATTAATAATAATACTAACATGAAATTAAACTGTTAATAATAATAAAGAAAACCCTCAAGTGCAGAAACCAACTTATATAATCGCCTAATGCTGATCAATCGCAGATAAATTAGATAAACGCAAGTAGAGTCACAGAAGAAACATTGAACAAAACCAAAGGAACTGAAACTACAAAGTAGATAAAAAGCAAAATACATATAGTCTAAAACCTAACCTCATCCTCACCGTGAACACACACACACACACACACACACACACACACATTTAGCATCGCCATTTGCTGTTTGGTAACATAAAACATGGTCGTGAAACTTAATAGGTCTCACACTAGCAACCAAACTCGAACCCCTGTCTCATAACCGCAAGATTGCACTCCTTTGTCTGTCTTACAAGTACTTTCATGGAATGTGCTCCGATGAACCCATTGCAATTGTAAGCCCTTGGCGTACATATCCCCAACAAGCCTGACAACCAGCAAAATCGCACTCCTTCACCGTAGAGATCTCTAAATGCCATAAAGCCTTCTACTCAAAAAGCTTCTTCCCTCGGGCTGCTAGACTTTGGAATTCTCTCCTGGGCCTCTATTTTCCTGACTGTACTGACATGCAGAAGTGCAAATGTCATGTGAACAGACATCTCATTGCCCAACTCTCTACACAATATCCTTACAAATCTGACCCCAAATTCGACACGCAGCAAAATTCCACCCCGACATTGTAGAGGTCTGTAGATACGGAAAAGCCTTCCACTCTAATCGTTTCTCGGACTGCTAGAGATTGGAATTCCCTCCCACTTTCCTGCTTCTCTGACTGTACTAACCTACAGAAACTTAACTGTAATGGGAACAGAAATCTCCCTCGTCTCCTCACATAGTCCCCCGCAAACATAGTCCCAAATAGTAGGCCATTAGATCCGAAAGGCAATGACCCTTGTTTGGGGGAGGGGGGGGGTAAAAAGAACGTAACCTCGAGTAGCACTAGGTCTTGATAATTAATGACCATTTTTTATAAAAAAATAGAAAAAGAAAAAAAAAATCAAAACATGATTAATAGCCTTGGCGATGCAAATCTTAAAGAAATATTGGAACGAGTTTCTAAAACCAAAGTTAACGACGACTAGTTTATATGAAATCGATAGAACATTTTACATGTGTAGTTGTCTTTCTTTAATGTGTGTGTGTGTGTGTGTGTCTATGTGCGTGTGTGCATGCGCGCGCGCGTGTGTGTGTGTGTGTGTGTGTGTGTGTGTGTGTGTGTGTGTGTGTGTGTGTGTGTGTCTGCAGACGTATACAGTGGAAATATCATGGTGACATGCTTGACCTTAGGTCACTGATAGCAACCCGGGCGGAAATAAGTAAAATAAGTATACGGTAAACACCACTACTACTACTACTACTACTACTACTACTACTACTACTACTACTACTACTACTACTATTACTACTATTATGGGCCGTTCTTTTATGGGTCTTTAGCGGGTTAATGTTGTTTTTAAGGGGTCAAAAATGGGTCAAAATTGGAAAAAAAAAATCGTTAAACATTTTGTACATTCATTTCAGTTTATATTTATTTTTAATTTTTAATCGGTTTATGCGCTTGTCACGTTGGTATAGTGTTAACGTCACCAGATTTCATCGCTTCGGTTTCGATTCTAGCTGATGGCACCTAAATGCTATTTTTTTTCAAACTTTTAAAATCACGACTCTATAATAATATATACGAAATCTGGACGAATTAAAATATTATATTTAAACGTACCTTACTCCCGAACAAAGCCGGATGCCCCACCACCCCGCTAATAATAATAATAATAATATAATTATTTATCACGGGTAAGTTTCGTAGATGGCTAACTGGTAGCAATATGTGGTCTTTCCTGGAGTCTGAGTGAAAGCATATCAC
>NC_136502.1:89197040-89199540 GCF_053919585.1 Euprymna scolopes
TGTTTTGTTTTCGATTCTAGTTGATGGCATCGAAATCTTTTTTTTCCCCTTTAAATACTATATATTACGTCTACTATACTAATCAATATTGTAATAAATACGAGATTTGTATGAATGAAAATATTATATTTAAGCGTATTTTACGACAGGGTAACGCCGAGTGGCTTGCTAGTATATTTATATGTGTGTTTATATGTAAGGTGTATGGGGGTACAGGGGTATAGGGGGCTCTGGTAGAAGTAGCACCTTTGTAGCTCGGCTGCTGCACCCACCGGGGGTTGACGAATGTCACTGGTCCTCAATCATATTCTAATCTCTTGCATATTACCCCACGTTGCCATACCCCAGTTCCTTGATTCAGCAGGAAAGCTAAACCATGTGAGGGGCGACACTGCCTTGTGGTTAGCTGTTGCCTCAGCAAAGGCAAGGGGAAACAACCCCTATAGAAAATTCGGAGTGTAGCCCCGCAGGCTGGTCAGTGTGATACACCCCACTGTCTCTGGCAGCTACTGCGGTCGAGCAGGTCCCTGACGTACTGGTCCCATCATTCCTCCGAAGTACACCAGCGAGATCAGAGAGGGGAATATTTATGCTTGGGCAACTCAACTCCGCCATACCGATGCCCTGGAGAGCTACATATCGTTTGTATGTATGTATGTATGTATGTATGTATGTATGTATGGTTGGTTGGTTGGTTGTTTGGTTGGTTGTTTTTGTTTTACGGCATATCAACTCTTTTAAGATCATTTAATGCCGAATCCAGTGAATTTGAAGAAAATGTTTTTAATAGAATATATTCTTTAAGTCGGTTTCTACTTAACCCATAGTTGGGACCCTAACAGGTACTACCACTCCGTGTCAGAGTGGACCTGGGAGCAATGGCAATTACAGGGTGGCTCCACACTCCCCAAAGCCTGCAAGCTGGGGCCTCACCATCGGATATAGTTTAAGGTCATATCCAGGACCATGTATGTATGTATGTATGTATGTATGTATGTATGTAAGTATGTGCAGTTGTATGGCATAATCACGTTGACACACCGGTTCTCGTCAGATCACTGAAGTTAAGCAACATTGAGTCTGGCTAGTACAAGATGGGTGACTATTTGGGAATTTCAAGTGCTGTATGTGCTTTCCGCTTATCTCCGCGTTTGTCGCCAGTCGTCCTGTAGATACACTTGCCACTGGTATTCAACAATGTCGACTCAGGAGAGGTGTGGTTGGTGATTCTGCAACTCTTGCCACAAAAAATTCAGGCGCAGGCACCCTTAAAGTGGGTATCCATAGTCTGTCAAGACTGAAGGAAGCCATTATATATATATATATATATATACATACGTGTGTACGTGTTTATGTATGTATGTACACACACACACATATATTTCTTTTAATAAAAACATGTGGATACACACACACACATACATATATGTATGTATGTATGTATGTATGTATGTATGTACGTATATCCACATATTGTTATTAAAAGAAAGAGTCACAAATTAGTCTCTTTCTGCTCGCTATATCCCATCTTTTTACGCACCTGGTTCCTTTCCTTATGTTTCGTTTCACTTCAATCATGCAGTCATACAGAATACAGATAGCGCTATTTTTTAAACAGGATTTTCAAGTTAAATGCAATTTTTAATATATCATTTTTGTATTGGGTTGTATGGTGAAATTGCAGAACTGTTAGAAAACACCATCCTCGTGTTAAAAATAGGTTTCTAAATAATAACGTTATTATTCACGATCCGTATGCTGCACAAGTGCTCAATTATGAGTTAAATAGTATTGATATTAGTGACCTATCCAGCTGTTTGTAATAGCTTATTTCAATCATATTTGGCTTTAAATGTACGAAAAGGGACAACAGGGAGAGTGATGGGAGCGAAAATGATAGACACAGCATAAAATTAATCAAACAACACAGTGAAAGAGAGCAGACGTAATAAATTAGTGAGTATTTGGTAGGTTTATAGCTTATTTAATTAATTAAATAAGGGTGATGGTGGATTTTATTCAAACATAGCTCAATCCCTAAACCAATCAATATTTTAACAAGTATGTAATATGTGTGATAAAAAATATAAGAAATCTGACGTTTATATATTCACTAACAAAGAGACCCGAAGTTACCCGGGATTGAATGATGAACAACGAATGTTTTACACTCCTATAATTTTTATTGTCATCGAAATAAGTGAATGAAATCGATTGATTGCATAGTATGCTCTAGTTGGGGACCCACTGTGGTGCACCGGGAGTAAGCTTCACATGCCTCCTTGCAGTGACTTAGTACACAATGCATAGTAGTCTACATTGCACTGTAGAGAACCTACTGTTGATTTAATATATATATATATATATATATATATATATATATATATATATATATATATATATATATAAACTGTTTATATATAATGGCTTGAATTTAAGTTTAAAATTCGAAAGCCAAGTGTCATGGTGGTGCAATTGGCTTTAAACTGAAACATTCATT
>NC_136502.1:89207040-89209540 GCF_053919585.1 Euprymna scolopes
TATATATATATATATATATATAGTAAAACTGGTAAAAATATGTGTTTTATTTATTTATTTTTTTTTTGTTGGATCGTAAACATGGTCCAACATCCGAAACATATGTAACCAAACAGATAAAACGGTAATAAAAAAATAAAACATGTATATATATGTATGTGTATATATATACAAATATATATATATATATATATATATATATATATATATATATATATATATATATATATATATATATATGACCACATCATTCAAACACATAGATATATAAAAATATAATTTATGCGTATATTTTCTTATTTACTTGAACAGTAGTCAGTACACAGGTAGAGCTAGGTAGTAAGTTATAAAAATGTATATGGCAATTTAGCTACACATAATATTCCGTGTTTCATTCTTGTGAGAAATAATGGCCTGAAGCCAGAAACCGGAAACAAAAATATATTTGTAACTATTCAGCTCAATAGAAGTGAAGTTATATTGAGTTGAGTATATTAAGTTGAGTCCATAGGAAATAAACGAAATTAATGTTAGATCATTTACTTATGTTTAAAGAATTGCAAAAATTACAAATGAATATATATATATTTTGATCTATCTATCTATCTGTCTATCTATCTATCTATTTATATATATATATATATATATATATACATATAGATAGATAGATAGATAGATATAGATAGAAAGATAGTTATAGAAAGATAGATAGAAAGATAGATAGATAGACAGTTCCCCACACTTCCTATAATCCATACCTTGCTTCCTGTGACTTTTGTTTATTCCTTAAACTCAAGATAAACCTTAGCGACGGTCGTTATGAAACAATTGAGGAGATGAAAGAGGCTGTAACGATGTTCATTGATGCGCTCACACAAGAGGACATTCATGGGGCCTTTCAGGAGTTGTTGGGACAGTACAACAAGTGCATTGCAGCCGGAGGAGATTACTCCGAAGGGGACTTTTGTTCATGTATGTACTATCTATAAATGTGCCCATACGAAAAAAAGTATGGAAAATTATTCAAAGTTCCTCGTAGATGGATAGATAGCTAGATAGCTAGAAATATAGATAGATAGATAGACAGACAGATAGATAGATAGATAGATAGATAGATAGATAGATAGATAGATAGATAGATAGACAGACAGAGAGATAGATAGGTTGAATTATTTATGGAAAGAGTAGAAGATATAGATTTAGTGCTAGATGGATACCAAAATTATATGAAGGACACATAAGATGATTTGTTTATGGCTTCGTGTAGAATCATCGACACTTTTTGGAACCACTGCAGACCTCAGTCGGTGCAAATTATTGCCACAAGACATGGCAGACAGGGTTTACATCAATTTTCTCCCTGCATTTCTCAAAGAAAACTGAAGACGCATTTCAACGTAGTTTTAATGTTTCCTCCTGATACAAATCTAAGAGTTTCTTGTGCATAGCGCCTAGTATCCCAAATGGTCCCCCACATGTTACTGACCAGAACTATCGATGCTTTACTTCGGTGATATATATATATATATATATATATATATATATATATATATATATATATATATATATGATGAAAATAATGGAAATAGTATTCCGACAAAATAGAGAAATAAAAAGGAACAAACCGTATTGTGTTCATCAACGTTTCGTCTTTATTTCATCCAGAGAAAGTCTCGAAATAAAGACGAAACGTTGATGAACACATAATACAGTTTGTTCCTTTTTATTTCTCTCTCTCTCTCTCTCTCTCTCTCTCTCTCTCTCTCTCTCTCTATATATATATATATATATATATATATATATATATATATATATATATATATATATATATATATATAAGAGATGGTAGCGATACTTATTGAATAAATTCAATTATTTATATGGAAGCACATATTTACCTAAATGCGAGTTGGGAATAATTTTCTCTTTGATCAGTCTTGCACCCCCAAATTGGGAGCGGCATATGTATTATTTTTAAAATATAATTATCCACTGACACGTGTTTCGTCGCACAGAGAATTTTCCGCGTTTCATCCTTGTGAAGCATTAGCCTGACGATTCCTCATGACGATGAAACACAGAAAATCTTGTATAGCGTAATTCCCATATATATATTTTCAAAACTTTCTCTCTCTCCCTTCCTCCCTTCCCCCCCTCTCTCTCTCTCTCTCTTTGTATATATATATATATATATATATATATATATATATATATATATATATATATACAAGAGCTGTTATAAAGATAATGCCTCCTATTTTTTATTCCGTTCGAATAGATAAGAGAGGATTGCAAATAACATCGTTATAATGGCTGAACTTAAGCATTCATAACTTAAAAGCTGCATCTCTCTGTTGCAGTTATTGACGGTATGAGATTTTAAGAAAGAATTTCCTGTCATGGACCTGCGTCAAAAAGCAGAAATGCGTCATTGAATTACTAGCAAAAGTACATTAAGAAGTGGTTGACTATGTTATATTTCAACGTGATGGACAAATGA
>NC_136502.1:89214540-89219540 GCF_053919585.1 Euprymna scolopes
TAGTCATTTTTTTATGCCTCGTTCACTGTGCACTCACGGGGGGGGGCATGGCATGCTTCATTTGTTTCCTAATAAAAGTTATAATTTTACTTTTTAATTTTGTTGCCGTTCTGTCCATCCATACTTCTTCAAATTAATCGTTAGTAGAAATCATACCATTTTTTAAATTATTTTTTTCTTAGTGATCGGACATCTTAATTTTTCATTTTTTTTTTTTTTTTTTTTTTTCAAGATTATAAAGAATTTGTTGCATTGATGTTTACACGTTAATGCGTACAAGAGGAAATATAATATTATCTTTAAAATTTAAACCCCGGAACATGTAATCATTAAAATCGCATGAAATATTTTTTGTGACTATATTTTTAATATTTTTTCGTGAAAATATTAAATAAACAATGCTTAATTCAATGATAATATCGTTAGTTCGATAAAAACAAATTTCCGAGTTATATTGATATTATTTACACGAACTTTAGGGAGATTTTTATCGTACTATATCCGGAGATATTTTCTAAATTCTTTAATTGTTGATATTCACAATGCTTTATTTTCATAAACAAAAAATAAATAAATAAATAAATAATAAATGCATGCGTTTTTTTAATACTTAAGCAAAAAAAAAATTTTGTTTGCATAATATAATACATTTTCACTAAGATTAAAAAAAATAAATATATTATGGTATCATTATAGTCTTTGGTCGTTAATGAACAAATACTGAAAATTTTATTAAAAGTGGTTGATTTCCAGAATGTTGGTGAATTTTTAAGTGAAGGGATGCGCTAAAATGTTTATACATTTTTAGGATCGGCCATTTATTTTGCACGTACCTACTTTTAGGCGTTAAACGTCGTTTGCTAAACGGGAAGTCATTTCTATTAAAAATCTAGTTATTATTATGCATCTAAAATTGAGCAAAAACGTGTCAACATCATGTGAATAAGCCTAAACAAACAAACAAGCAAACAAACAAAAATCGCCACCAAATTTTACCTAATGTCCTGTTTATTTAATAACAAAAATGAGTGAAGACTGCTTTTCTCAATTTTAGACGCATAATACTAACTGGAGTTTAAATGAAGACGATTTCTCATAGAGTAATATATAACGATAACAACAACGTCGAACTACGTTTAATGTGTAAACATTTTTCTCCCATCCTTCCGTGGCCGTGATCTTTAGAAATTGCACCTTTAATATCAGTTTAAAGACCTTTCTCTCCTTCACACTCCCCCCGCCCCTACGTACCGGCACAGACACCGCATTAGGTTAAAACGCCGTATTTTCTATTTCTCGATTTATAGAAATAGATTTATGTTGTCTATATCGGCTGCACAAACGGACACTCGAGTACACACACCTTATCCGCCTCTCGCGCGGGTCGATATCTTCTTTTTTTTTTTTTCCTTTTTTTTTTTTTTTTTTTTTTCCGTTATAATACTCGGGTAATTATATTTCTATTTGCGGGCACTGTCGAGGCTAGTGCCTCTGCCTCACTCCCGACCGCCCGAACAAATGTAATGATAGAGAGGCCCCGGTAAAAGACTAACCTTTATCCAAACCCCCCAACAACAAATTTTTTTTTCTTATCTTAACAGCCTAATAGCCTAAGTTGTTTTTATAATTTTTATTTTTATTATTATTATTTTGTGTGTGTGTGTGTGTGTGTGTGTGTGTGTGTGTGTGTGTGTGTGTGTGTGTCGGCTCGCTTTCGTTTCGCAAAACTTGCTATTTAGAAGGCTTTAAACGTTAGTTAAAAACAATCAACATTTGATAAACACGAAACAATATTTTACCAATAAAACGAACTTTAGCAAGCATAGATTAGCACTAACATTTTGGTGATCTCGATATTAATTTAATCGCCTTTTAAATGTGACCGTAAATTAATAAGATGAAAGACGAAAAAAAGTTCCTTTTCACAGGAAATTTAAAAAACAGATCGCAACATTTTAAAACCAAGTATGCACATATGTAGCCAAGCAAATTTGGATAAATAAATACACTATAATTATGCTCTGCTCATCAGTGAGCACTATTTGATATGCATTTGATAAAAACCGGAGTTTCGGTGGATTTGCACCTGGGAAACTACAAGAATATATATATATATATATATATATATATATATATATATATATATATATATATATATATATATATATATATGACCACTTCATTTAATAACATAAATTAATATACGGAAGTATTATTGTATGCGTAAATTTTAAGTATTTTCTTCAACAGTGCTCAATACATAGGTAGAGCTAGGTAGTAAGTTATAAAAATATACATGGCAATTAAGCTACACAGAATAGTCCGCGTTTCATCCAAGTATAAGTCTGATTAATCCTAGCGTGGATGAAACGCGGAATATTGCAATATATATTTTATACCTTACTCCCCCCCTCTCTCTCTATATATATATAGATATATATGTATGTATGTATGTCATTCACATACAGTACTGTTTCGTTGTATCACACCCCATCAGTGCGGCTAGCCATCTCCGGCCGTGGATCGATCCTACAACCGTTGTGTTGACAGCTCTAACGATCGAGCCACGAATCAGTGCTGTAAATATTTCTCCTACAGTGTGTAATAAATCCACCACCGCTCGCCGCAGAAAGTGCTCAAACCATCATTTGTTTACAAAGAAATAAATAGTGGGTTTCGCTTAATTACTTAAATACGCGTCAGGTGAATATATTTACAAAGTGCTCAACCCAAGTATGGGGGGGGGGGCTTTAAATGTGTGTGTGTGTGTTTGTGTGTGTGTGTGTGTGTGTGTGTGTAAAACATTAATTAAAAGACGAAGATTATATAACTAATAACATAACATCAGATTATTTAGAAAAAAAAGAGAGAAAAAACCTCATTATGTCATGGCATTTGGAAGCTAAATGCTTCTCGTCAGAAGCGGGCACAAAGCCAGCGTTATAGAAATACTAATACGTAGATGAAACCTCGTTACAACATTTAGATTGGAAATGAACAGAACATATGATTTGAGATGGATTGGAGAAGAAAAAAAAAACAAGACTAAAAAAAGAAAGAAGAAAAACTTACAGTATAAGTAGATAGAAAGAAATAAAGTCTACGTAGACAAAGAGGGACAATGAATACATTAAAAACATAATATAAAAAATATAAAACGCATATAAGAAATATAAAAAAAATATTACAAAATGTAGAAAAATATATAAATGGCATATAAGTAAAGTACGAGAAATAAGAACAGCTAAGAAATACTGAGGATCATAAAAGATATGTATATATATATATATATATATATATATTATCTATAAATCTCTCTCTTTCTCTCTCTCTCTCTCTCTCTCTCTCTCTATATATATATATATATATATATATATATATATATGGGGAAAATATTTTTTCAATTACATTTCGCCCTTTATTTAGACAAATCCTTTTATTTATGAAGCTCAACGTATGTTAAATGTAACTACAGAGCATAAGAAGTAGATGACAAAAAACAGCTATATTCCAAATTCTAAGATGTTATTCATCTTACCATTTATTTAATTCCACATGTCAGAACTTCCAACTCTTCCTATGACTATATGACTGTTCCTGCGCTACGAAACAGATACTGTCAAGAGTTGAGCGTTTTAACATGTGGAAATAACACACACACACACACACACGCGCGCATGCGCGTGCATATATATATATATATATTATATATATATATATATATATATATATATATATATATATATATAAGGAGGATGTTGTCGTTTGCTTGAAGCCTTATGGCTAGTGTGTAAAGTGTTATCTGAAGGCTACGGCAAAGCAGTTAGGTAGAAAAACACAAATCTTGTCTCGTAATTTGATGTTATGCGCATAGTAAAAAACGTGCATAATAATTTTCATTCAATCCCGGGCAACGTTAGGCCATCGTCCTGCATGTACTCAATGGATAATCTTTGTAAGTTTCGGGTTAAACTTATTTCTCCAGACATCGCGCTATCTTAGGTACGAAAATAAAATAAAAGCGTTACCCAATCGTCGCCAGGTGGATAAAACTTGCCTGAATGTGCTGCAGTTATAGGTGAAGTCTATATTTATTTCCTGAACTTTCTATGTTCGGAGTGCGTATTAGTCACGCGCGCGAAATAAAAAGCTAGTTTTACTAATTGATTTTGGCAAGTGGGGATATATATCATAGAAGTATCAACGTATGCTCATTTCATTTTCATCATTACAGGAAATAAAACATTAATTACAAAAAAAAAAAAAAACTGATTGCTATATGTATTAAACCTATATGGCATTGTTCAGACACATTGATTTAAACATAATGTCTACTGGAAAGAACTTGAATCACTACTGGAGAAAACTTGAATGACTACTGCATGTGGAAAAGAATTTAATTACTCATAGAAGAAAATTTGAATGCCTACAGGAGAGAAGTTGAATGTCTTCGGTAGAGAAATTGAATGTCTACGAGAGAGAATTTGAAGGACTTCTGGGTAGAACATGAATGCCTCCGGGAGAGAACTTGAAAAAAAAAATTGAGAAAATTCTAATGATTTCCTAATCATAGAGAATATGAATGCTTATGGGGGAGAACTTGAATATTTGCAGAAGAGAACTCGAATGTTTCTTGGAGAGAACTTGAATGCCTACGGGATAGAACTTGTATGCCTACTAGACGATATCCAGGGGCTTGTTCGGTCAATCTGGCATGAAGATAATCCATACAACCAGACTAGATGAATTTTAACCCTGGAATCCCGTACCGATTCAAGACCATGAGAAAAATATACGATAAGACAATTAGTTAGAGAAACGTTACTGTTTTTAACGTCTTTACTAAATCAACATTTGAGAGGTAAAAAATGTATATATATGTATATATATATATATATATATATATATATATATATATATATATATATCATATAAAGACCAAGTGTTTACTACAAGAATAGGCGGCACTTGATTTCTGAGAACATTTATTTAAGCAAAAC
>NC_136502.1:89224540-89229540 GCF_053919585.1 Euprymna scolopes
ATATATATATATATATATATATATATATATATATATATATATGTGTGTGTGTGTGTGTGTGTGTGTGTGTGTGTGTGTGTGTGTGTGTGTGTGTGTGTATGTGTCTAGCATTATCTGTATATATATATATATAGTAAGTTATAAAATATATATGGTGATTAAGCAACACTGATTATTCCGTGTTTCATCCACTGTAGGATTCTTCAGGCTTATGCGAGAATTTTGTGGTTGCCTCGTGTTTTTATATACGCGGTGGATACTAGAAAGCTGATTGGCTAAGTAAAAACTCAATAGAAGGTGCGTATATATATTATATATTTTATAACTTACTAACTAGCTCTACCTACCTATTGAGCACTGTTGAAGTAAATACTTAAAGTGTACGCATAAATTTATACTTTCGTATATTAATTTTATGTGAGTAAATGAAGTATATATATATATATATATATATATATATATATATATATATATATATATATATATATATATATATATATATGATTACATTTTAACTCCAAACAAGGCACGTTGCCACTTTGATGTAGGGGGCTACTATCAGGGACCTAAGCTGCAGGGGTACTATGTAGGGTGTTTAGCAGCAAGATGTTTGTTCACATTACACTTGAACTTCAGCATGCCAGTACAGTTGGGAAAGTAGGAAACCGGAAAAGAACTCCAAAATTCTGCAGTTCTGGGGAAGAAGCTATTAGAGTAAAAGGTTTTCTTACATCCAGGGATCTCAACTGTGTAGGGGTGGGACTTCGCTGCTTGTCGGGTTTGTCGGGGGTATTTTCGTCGATGGGGGTACAAGGGCTTGTAGTTCGTCAGAGCATCCACCATTAAAATACTTGTAAAACAGGCAGAGGGATGCAACATTTCGTCGATGGGATAGGGGCTGAATTTTAGATGACAGTTCGAGACCTATTAGGTTGGCGACTCTCGTTTGGATCCTGTCCAGAAGCAAGAGACTAGTAGCAGAAGCACCAGCCCCAATGTGACAGCAGTATTCCATACACGGACGAATCGTGGCTTTGTAGAGGTATAGGATCCTTTCAGAAAAAATCTCGATGCATCTATTCCAACTCATGTTTCCTGTGAACGTTAAGCCAAGGAACTTGAACGAAGTGCTCTCAGATAAAGTATCTCTAGCCATAGCTATTATGGTTGGTAAGGTTTCATGTAATTATTAAAAGAAACGAGCTTTGTCTTGGCAGCGTTGGACGTTACCATCCATTTCTGATCCTATTCCACTAGAGACTGAAGGTTTTCTTCTAGTGTTTGGGCCATTACCTTTGATATGTGCTCATTAGTTTTCCCCACGTGCCTGCTATAAAACGTGGTGTCGTCAGCAAATATACCCATCTCAGAGACAATTTTATCAGGCAAGTCATTTATGAATATCAGAAATAACAAAGGTCCAAGAATCGATCCCTGTGGCACACCTGCATTTATATAAAATATTTTGAACATACGCCCATCGAGGACAACCTGGATCCTTCTTTCATTTAAGAAGGATCTAACTATGCTAGGCATTCGTCCAGTGATACATTAAAAAAAAAAAAAAAAACCCAAAAAAAAACATCTACATAAAAGTGATATATTTAGTAATCCTGCGAGGTTAGCCGCGTGTTAGAGGTTTAGGCTTTTTATCACGAGGTGCCGATTTCGGATCTTGCTACATTCAGCCAGTCTGATGTCGTGGACGACGAAACATGTGTCAGTGAATAATTATATTTTAATAATAATATGTATACCGCTCCCCATTAAAGAGGTACCAAATTGGTCAAAGGGAAAATTATTCCCAACACGCATTTAGGTAAAAATGCACTTTCGTATAAATACTTGAATTTATTCAAGAAAGTACCGCTAAAAAAAAACAAATGAAATCATCTATCTATCTATCTCTCTCTCTCTCTCTCTCTCTCTCTCTCTCTCTCTATATATATATATATATATATATATATATATATATATATATAGCATTCCCCAAAATGCGTTGCTAATTTTGTGTTATCGTATCTATAAACTATGCAATCATAATTTTAGTGAACAAATCGTTCGTCAGCGGGCGACGAAAACGGAAGAAAAAGGAGAACTCTATGAACAGTTTAAGCGGTGCCTGATGCGTCGATGCGAAAGCAAAGGATCAAATAAAGTTACCAACAACGTCACGAATGTAAATAGATAAAAACATAATAAATCCGATCAATTTTTGTGAACTATTTAATAGTTTTTTATTGTTGTTTTTTTTTACCTTGTTTTTTTTTGGGGGGGGGTTCTTTTTGTTGTTGATTTTGGAAATATACATATGTATCTTGCTATGCGCTTTACAATTGGGTACTCTTCTTTCATTGAGAGGGGGGATAATCTACAGACTTGTTTCTCAATGCTTTTCAATAAGATACGTGTCCAGAAGAATAAATGCACACAGTAATGTGTGCAATGTTCCAACGTATGTGTAGTATTGCAGTTTTTTTGTTTGTTTGTTTACAGATAGATAGATATTATCTTCCAATAACGATTCCCACAGGAATATAATGACACGTTTTTGACAGCTTTCATTTTGTTTTCATTGTTGACGTTATTCAGTTAACATACATAGAATGTAGATTTATATGCATATATATATATATATATATATATATATATATGTATATATATATATATATGAAAAGGTAATATTTGTTTTACAAATAGAAAAATATAAACTCAAAATGCATATCGCTCTCTCTCTCTATATATATATATAGATATATATACATATATATATAATATATATATATATATATATATATATATATATATATATATATATATATATATTATAGAAATATTTATATAATAATCCAAACCAGATTGAAAAGCTCAATAAATTCAAAGAAAGAGATAGAGTTTATAAGGATTTTTGGAAAAGTGGAATAAATTTTCAACAAGAAGATTTATATATATATATATATATATATATATATATATATATATATATATATATATATATATGTATATATATGTGTGTGTGTGTGTGTGTGTGTGTGCATGAATGCATATATATTATGTATATATAAATGTGTATGTATATGTATATATTATGCATATATACAAATATTATGTATATATTAATGTATATATATAAATATATTATGTATATATATATGCATATATATGCACGTATATATATGTATATATACGTATGTATATATATATATAAATATATGTATGTATATATGTTCGTATATATATATGTATATATGTATGTATATATATGTATGTATATATATGTATGTATATACATAGTATGTATATATATGTATATATGTATGTATATATATATATATATATATATATGTATGTGTATATATGTATGTATGCCTATATATATATGTATGTGTGTGTAATTATTCCAGATTAATAATATTCGAATATGATAATACAATAATCAATGATTTAACACGATTTATTAAAGATGCTAATATAAAATGCAGCAATATATATATTTTATTAATATTTCAGTCAACAATTGAATACCACTATATACATGTATGAATGCAGGCGTAATAAACAATTGCAATAATCTGTTGTCGGTCAGTAACGAATTTCCGCGGGAAAATAAAATCCATTATGATGCATCTGCGAAGAAAAGGGAATCGTTTACGACTGCATTAGAATTGACTGCATATAATCAAGGCGTTGCACAATTATTCTTATTGATTCAAAGTAGATAAAACTGATTCGGAATATCGATCTCTTCCTTGACTCTTAATAAGCTGAATATACGCATTTAAGATCTAATAGTCAACCGATGCCAACATCGTTGGTATAACGTTTTATCGTTATAACAACGTTTCATATATATATATATATATATATATATATATATATATATATATAACCACATGCATATATATATACGCATGTGGTTATTCATACATATATATGTATGTATATATGTGCATGTATATATGTATATATATGCATATATATACATACGTATATATACATATGTATATATACATATACATATATATGTATGTATGTATATATATATATATGCACATGTATACACATACATATATATGTGTTTATATATATATATATATATATATATGCATGTATTTATATATGTATATACCTACATACATACATATATATATATATACATATATATATATATATATACATATATATATATACATATATATATATATACATATATATATATATATATATACAGTTGTGCCCGATATTATTCATACCCCCCCTTGAAAATTGAGTTTATTAGGTGTAACTTTGTTAGAATTTATTGTTTACGTCCATATTGATACATATTCTTAATAAACCTCTTCTGATCATTTTCGTCATCTTAAAATCTCGGGATACTTGTAATAAAAGAAATATACAGCTATTTATAAAATCTGCAATGTTCAAAAATAATCATACCCCCTTATTTTTTCAGTATTAATCGAGTTTCTGACTGTTTGTTTCCTGTTTGATTCTTATTTTGAATGCTTTTATACAACCTTTGATTAATTTCATTTCGTTTTTTTGCATTTTATCAGAAATTAAAATGATATCAACTGAAAACCAATAAAAGAATAAAAATTATTAGAATGGGGAAGAAAAAAGAGCTTAGTAATGATCTTAGGACTAAAATTGCGAATTCACATAAGGATGGTTTAGGTTAAAAGTCAATTTCCAAGAAATTTGAGGTCCCTACAGCAACAGTACAGAGCATCATCAAAAAATTCCAGAGCCACCACACAACAAACAACTTGATTGGTAGAGGAAGGAAAAGGAAACTGTCTGCTAGAGCCACCAGAAATATTGTAAGAAGTGTTAATGCAAATCAAACCACCACTACTAAGGACATTTTAGAAAATCTGGAGTCTTCTGGCATAAAAATATCAAGGCAAACATTGCAAAGGACTCTGCATGATAATGGTCTGAAAGGAAGAAGACCAAGAAGGACTCCATTGCACACCGGAAAACACCTTGCAGCACGT
>NC_136502.1:89237040-89239540 GCF_053919585.1 Euprymna scolopes
ATATATATATATATATATATATATATATATATATATATATATATATATATATAAATATATGTATATATATGTATATATATGTATATATATGTATATATATGTATATATATATGTATATATATATATATATATATATATATATATATATATATATATATATATATATATATATATATAGTAAGCAAAGCACCTGCCTTGTTTGAGGTGAAAATGTAATAATAATATATATATATGTGTGTGTGTGTGTGTGTGTGTGTGTGTGTGTGTGTGTGTGTGTGTGTTGGTATCTTGCTTTTCTATATCTCTCTCGTGCAGTCGTGCACATAACTGACTTTCGCTTTGCGTTAATTTATTAAACACATTCGACTCTCAGTAGTTTTTTCTCCTTCTGTCTCTTTCTCTCTTTGTCTGTATGTCTCCCTCCCCCCGTCTCGTTCTCCTTCTCTCTCTGTCTCTCACTATTTTTTTTTTTTCGTGGTGTTCTACTGATCTTTATTACTCTGTTTATTTCTCCGCTCGATTTTTTCTTCGCCAGATTTTCGGTGGCATTTTGAACATCAGGAGTGTCGGGGGTGGGAGACACAACCTGGTGTGTTGGGAGGATACGTCGTGAGTAAAACTCGCTGATGCCGCTCGGTGGTTGGATAGTTCTCTCCAGCAATTCACAAAACGCTTTTATTTACAAACGTCTCATAATATAGAAAATAGCACTGACTTTTTGGGGTTTGTATTACTGTACACAGATTCCAAAAAGTTGTCAAAAAAACAAATATATAACAAATAAATGTTATCAAAGGCAAGATAAGTTACTTTTCTACCAAACTGGATATATTTTTTGTGTTTTTATTCAATGTAACATGTTTATTCAGCTAGAAAAAACATGCAGTGTTTACCGATGTATTGGAAAATTCAAAATGGCACCCGACTCTCTTAAACACGGTAAGTTCGAGAAAAGGTGCTATAAATAATAAACTAGACAAAATACTATTAAAAACCACCGAATATATGTCAACATATGTCACGGTAACATATATTGAGCGAATTTCTAACAGTATTTTGTCTAGTTTATTATTTATAATACCTTTTCCCGAACTTACCGTGTTAAAGAGAGAGTCGGGCGCCATTTTGAATTTTCCAATACATCGGTAAACACTGTATGCTTTTCGAACTGAATAAACATGTTACATTGAATAAAAACACGAAAATTATATCCAGTTTGGTAGAAAAGTAACTATCTTGCATTTGATAACATTTATTTGTTATATATTTGTTTTTTGACAACTTTTTCGAATCTATGTGTACAGTAATACAAACCCATTTTTTTTTTACGAGGAATCTTTATCCGTGTACGAAAATTCCCAAGACAAGTTATAATAATTTTTCAAATGTATGCAAAATTTTAATTAACTCATACATGTTTGATTATCACTCACAATTTTTCAAAGGTAAATACTTATTTCAGTCTCGTTTCGCGCATGATTTCCCGTTGACATATTTTCTCGAAAAGAACGTAAATTAAATGAATGTCTGACGTATTTTTTCAGTTCTAATTGATGAATCTTTTTTTACACTGATAAAGCCCCCTCTTCAATTTATATATCGATTAGTACTAACTACGTATGCTAATTTATTAATATAAAAAGTGATTTTTTTTTTCGGTTTCATACACACTACTAAATTGATTTCAACGCAAATACGTTCAGCATGTCATAATCTAAAAAAAATACAATTTTGGAGCGCGTACATATTGCCTCTCCGATAAAATTACATCGGTCGGGAAACTACAGGTTTACCATAGATTTTACTCAAACATTGCAATTAGGAATCAAAATCGATGTAGACCCAGTTTTCATATAACGATCGATAAAACTGAAACTATATGCGGAATGCTGACACATGGAAGCTAAGCAACGTTGAGCCTGGTGAGTACCAGATGGGTGACTATTTGGTAATACCAGGCGCTGTATGTAAGAGGACGTCGACACCTCTCTGCTAGAACTGCAAACATCTGAAGTTGACAACTCCTCTGTACAAGATATAGATTTGATTGGGGGACCACTTGTGTATTTGATATTCCCTAGAAACTTACTCCTTCGGAGAAAGCTGGTTCAACCTGCCTAGCGTGATTTTTTTTCTACTATATCTAAAACAGCTTTGTCAAAACTGGTTTTAAGCTTTGTAGTTTCTATTTTCCGTAAAAAAAAAATTCTCTGTTATTTGCCTTTAAAATAAATGTCATTATGACTGTATCAGTAAGGGAACTAAAGTACATACTATGGATACCCACGAAGGGGTGGCTGCGTGTGAAATTTTTGTGGCAGGAGGTGCGCAATTTCTAACCACACCTCTCCTGAGTCGACATTGTTAAATACCAGTGGCAAGGACGACTGGAAACAAACGCCGAGATAAGCAGGGAACACATACAATGCCAAGAATTCCCAAATGGTCACCCATCTGGTACTAACCAGGTTCAATGTTACTTAACTTTGGTGATCTGACG
>NC_136502.1:89244540-89309540 GCF_053919585.1 Euprymna scolopes
ATAAACTTCAAGTTAATTACATATAAACATAAAAAATATGTATATACGTGCTCACACATCTATGCTGTGTTTACGCAATAAATAAATAATTAAATACATAGAGGTGTGTAAATTGTCGATTTAAAGCTTAATGAAAAATTGGTCGACCTGAGAAGTTTGTTGCTTCGTTTAAATATGTTGACTTTAAAATGTCAGAAAAGATGAACCACGCGCTTTTCAGTTTAATTAGAATGAGATTGCATATTTTGGGGGGACGAAATCGTTTCTGAAATGTGAATAATTTATCATATATTTATTATATTCTGAAAGGTTTCACGTCCAAATATGTTCAACACAATATCTATGCGCAAAACTATCTAAAACTAAAAACTTGACGTGGGTATAATTTCAGGAGTGTTCAATTATATTTGTGTGTACATCTGATGATCTATTAATCGCGCTAGTATGTATATATATATATATATATATACACGGAACTATTTAAATAAATATATGAATAAAATACCTATTTTATATATACATATATTTAATAATCTTTAAAATAGAATGACTTTACAATAAAAGCTAATGATTTAAATTCGTTCATATGAGAAAGCCTTGTGTACTTGCGTTCTTTTTTGCATATGCATATAAGAATATATATATATATATATATATATATATATACTTATATCTATATATAGACGTATATCAATACATATATATCTATATATGTATATATGTTTATATATCTATCTATCTATATATATGTGTGCGTGTGTGTGTTAATATGTAAGGAGGTAAATTTTACCTTGTGTGCAGCTATAATTTTGTTGACAATGTTGTTTTTAGAGCGATTGCATTGTTATGAATGCTAAAACGTGAGAGGATTTCAAGAAAGCCTTAATGGAATCGTCATTTTGGTTTTGTGTGTTAAGAATTAGGCATATTTTCCCGTGATTTCAAACATATGTCGACGTTCTAATGGTAGATGTTAAACAGAAGCATAAAACATAAGGAAGTATTTTATGAAAATAATCTCGATTGGTTTTCAAAGTTTGAACGTACTTATCTGCCCTTACCGCCTTTTTTTCTTTTTTTTTTTTTTTTTTCGTCGAGCATAAAGAATAAAATGCAATATAAATACGGCAGCTTCTCTTGTTTACCACAGCTCTTGGGGTTGTTGTTGCATGTAGAGTATTTTCCAAATCATATATGTACATCTATATACACATACTATAATAGATAATTACGTACATACATATATACGTGTACAAATATTGATCAATTTTGTTACCTGGTTCGGACGATTTTTTTTGTCTATCATTCATGTATTCGTCGATCCCAATGAATAAAATCATTTTTTTTTTCAATATTCGTTACTTCTCTTGTAAATCCAATTGCTATATGAATGAATTGAAGCTCTATACACATATATACATTTAATATATATATATATATATATATATATATATATATATATATATATATATATATATATATATATATATATATATATATATATGGATGTGTGTATGTATCTATGTATGCTCAGGATATGCGTTCAGATGTGTACATCATGGGTCGTGGTGGTGAATTAAGGAGCCACAGTCGTTATTCGCGCGCTGTTTAAATCCAAGAAGGAAGGTCATCGTCTTGCGCGGTTTTGAGAACATTCTTCCATGAAGAGATTACTAGGTCGCCATTGTTTGCGTGAAGTTGCTGTTGTACCAGGTTATGCTAGAAAATAAAAAGAAGAAAGAAAAAATTAATCATTTTTATTGTATAACGTATTACATACGAGACATATGATATACGTTACTTCTTGCGAATTATGTATCAACTGAATGTTATCTACCCATTGCATCTGCGAGCTGCCATCAATAAGTTTGCAGACTTTTTTTTTTGCGTATGGACGCTTTTATTGAGAGAACACATATTAAACTATATTCCCCTTTGAAGTAATCGGCTGCAAGGGAAGTCCTCTTGTGTTACTGTGTCAATGACCGTAGCCACAGCCTCTTTCATCTGCTCAATTGTCTCACATAACGACAGCCTCTAAGATTTTCCTTAACCTTAGGGAATAACCAAAAGTCACAGGGAACAAGGTTTGGACTATAGGGTGGGTGAGGAACTGTTTTGATGCCCATCTTTGTCAAATAGTCTGTGACAAGGATGGAGTTGTGGACTGGTGCATTCACGCAAATCTTCTGTATCTTCAGTTCCCCGTGAATAATTGTGTACAGTTCCCACACTGACATCAAACTGTGCTCTTATTGTCTCTATAGACACACGGCGGTCTTTATCTATGAAATTCTTAATTTGGCCAATCAATTTTGGTATTCTGATATCCTTACTCCTTACACACCTCTCATCATCCCTCACAGACACCCTGCCTTCCTTGAATCTATTATGCCACTCAAAAACTGATTCTCGATTCATGCAACAGATTTTATTGCATATCGTTCTTCTAAAATGTCCTTACATCCAGATTGCGTTTTTTAAATTAACCAGCTGTGAAAATCAAGTTTTAGTAAGGAGTATTCCAATTCCTGATGTAGCTCTTCATTTGAACCTGAAATCATAAATATTGGTTAGTCATCTCATAAGATGTATAGCAATAACATACTAAATTTTCAAGAGTCTACGACAATTTTAAATGCTTGTACAAAAAAAAAAAAAATTTAAACTTATTGAAGGCATATCGTATGTGTTGTCCATCGGTTTTAATGAACACCACGAAACATTACTGATGATGCTGTGACTTGCGCGTAAAATTTTTGTGGCAAGAGTTGCGCAATCTTCAGCCAAATTTCCCCTGAGTCCGCACTGTTAAATTTCAGTGGTCACGAAGGATAGTTTGCCTTACATCACACAAAGCAGTGCCAGTTATGAATTCAATTGCCAGTATGCTGCTAGATATGTGGATTAAATCCCCTTTTATCTGCAGACACGAATTAATCAACATATAGATATACCGACAGAAATTAGACCATGCAAGCCACGTACTCTTTGCCCGTCTTCTACCTTGGCATCTGCCATTGGCTAACATCTAATCGAAAATTCCGCTTGTACCAATGCATATAAAATGGACTTTTTTAGAATCTTGCACCGAGTCAACTCTCTAAATCATTTAAAGAGTTTGGAGTAGGGTCTCGATTTTTTCACGCAGTCTGTCGACAGAAGGAATTTAGTAAATCATTGGATTCTAATCGTTTTCATACACTCTCAATCTCATTTTTACATACATTTTATATAATTGTATATTATTTGACAAGAATTCACATTCGATTTTTTTCTTTTACTCGTATATCCGCGCGTATTTGCTCTTCCGTGACAATGTAATTCGTTTTTTATGCATTGCTGTGATATACCAACGATTAACATTTGATGAGTTAGTTGGCAAAAGGTGCCCCTAGGGGTTTTCCGTATATTATTTTTAAAGCGTTGTATAGGTTTTGTACCGCTATATATATATATATATATATATATATATATATATATATATATATATATATATATATATATAAATATATATATATATATATAAATATATATATATATATAAATATATATATATATATATATATATATATATAAATATATATATATATATATATATATATATATATATATTTATATATATATATATATATATATATATAAATATATATATATATATATATAAATATATATATATATATATATATATATATAAATATATATATATATATATATATATATATATATATATATATATATATATTTACTACAATAATTATTATATACCTCCAGACACTAGTGTTTCATTCTTTCGGGAATCATCAACCCAGAGTGTCACGATTAACACCAGTCGATAGATCCGAACCTGGCGAGAGAAGCCATCTCTGGCTTCATTAGCAAGGACCCAATCCATTCGGCTACCATTAACCGCAATATATATATATCGAATCGCCTGATCGTCAAAGACAAGATTCGAACAAGCAAGGACGCCTGGGCGAATTTCCCCACTCTTTATCTGTGCCTAAACCTTAACGTAGATTCCATAAACAAAGCTTCCTTCTTAGAACTCCACGCCTGTGGAACTCTGTTCCGTTTGCCCGCTTCACTACAATATGGTTGTCTTCAAGTCCAACGTGAACAAATTCTTGATGAGCCACCCCCTTAAGTAATTCAATTTACCAAATTTCCACTACTACTGTGCACTCATTAACCCTTATCATCGGGCTTTGATAATGGTGACTCCTTTGTAATATATATATATATATATATATATATATATATATATATATGTGTGTGTGTGTGTGTGTGTGTGTGTGTGTGTGTGTGTGTGTGGTAAAGGTCTGGTGTGGACGTGTGTTAAAAGCACACAGATGTCTTAGCGTCATACTGTGCTTCTCCCAGACAAATCAACCCTACGTGCACGTCGTGACCACTGCCACGCAGACGGAGCTCTGATGAACGGCGAGTGTCCTGCGCCGTATAACTGGAGCTCTGCTGCCTTGTGGGTCAAGGTCTTTTAACCAAAGGCTAAGGGTGAGGTAACCCTGACAGAAACCTCCAGAGGAGCTTAGGCCCTGTAAGCTGCGGCATACATGACCCACCGACGTGTGGAATATGCTCTGGTGCCTAAGTCCCAACCTAAGTCCCAGTCATGGATCAAATGGTATGATGGGTGGAGAGGGCTCCGAAAGCCGTGGTGAAGGCAACATCTCTAGGAGAAGGAAAACCCTGATAAAAAAAATCTGCGGCGACTGCTGCTTCCAATGATGTTGACTTACTCTTCTTTTTGGTTCAATGTGGCAGTTGTTCAGAGAGTGGGATTGTCTCGGTGCAAAGTCTTTCCTCACTATAAAAAGCTTCAAGCACAGACATTACTTGATATGCAATGGAATACACATTTTACCATCAGTGTGTATCTCGATAACAAAAAGGCTGGCTGTAGCCTAAAACAGCAAACGGACACCCAATGAGGACTGATGCAAATATAGGCGTCAATGGAAATAAAGGCTCTGGAACAACCAAGGTCTGATTCAACAAGTGTTTAGGGCACCACAGCCTGGGCCCGGTCATCAGCAATTGTGCAGGACTGTAGAAGGTTCATAGAAGTGACCGTCCGGCACGTGCTGCTGGTAGCGCTCATGTCTGCCTCATTTGAGTCAGAGATGTATTAAGTAATGGCAATACTCGTGAACGAGTTTGCTGCCATCATATATATATATATATATATATATATATATATATATATATATATATATATATATATATATGTATATGTGTATATATATATATATATATATATATATATATATATATATATATATATATATACGGAGAAAGATAGAGGAGGAATAGGATGTGTGCTTGTAGTAAACGTTATGTCCAGTTGAATATAGATATAAACTGCATGTTTATGGTGTGACTTTAATTAACATAGACGTTTGATTGGCATGCTAAAAGAGATTTCATTAATCGTAGACAAACGGAAACGACAGGTAAAGTCAAACGGGTCGCAGTAAGAGATGCATGTATGTCCACACATGCATGTGTGCCTGTGCTTGTGTGTGTGTGTGTGTGTGTGTGTGTGTGTGTGTGTGTGTGTGTGTGTGGTCACGAATAGGCTCCTATATGGTTGACTATTTTAAAAAACTGATTACATATAATGATAGTGCAGGCTGTTTTAATTTTATCGCGACCAAGTTGTAGATTAAAACCCTGCCAATAGGACTGATATTATTCTTATTTTAGTTTCACAGAAAATGGTAAGACTTAAAATATTTAAAAAAAAAAAAAATGTTTTCAGAATAATCTAAGCTCAACAGCATGGTCAACAGAAGAAGCACCATTTTGTACAGTTTAACCCGGATGTAAGAGACTTCTGCCCCACAGCTCTTTTATATCCAGGTTACACTTAGATCCGGGTTTTTTTTATATATCCGTGTTACACAGTATATGAACGCAAACTTTAATTTGGGACCAGAGAAAATCTCTCTTATATCCGTTTTTTGTCTATTTTATCCGAGTTACTCCGTATAATGCTCTATGGTTTAATTTATTCAATCAGAGTATGCATCAATTAGGGGTGTAGGGTAATTTGGGATTCTTTATACGATGGTATTTCTATATAATCTCCAAATCAATTTGTTGAGCTTTGCATTATCCCGATAAGAATTGATCTCATTCCCCACATTTAACTCCCACCCATATATATATATATATATATATATATATATATATATATATATATATATATATAAAGCTGAATGTGTATGTGTGTATGTGTGTGTGTGTGTGTGTGGTCACGAATAGACTCCTATATGGTTTACTGTTTTAAAAAAACTGATTACATATAATGATAGAAGATGTATCGAGACACAGGAATGGGTATGTTTGATCTAGCAGAACGGTGGGTCAGTAAAATTGTGGGTTTGCGTTCGCGCCTGGTCCACAAAGTATGGAAATAAAAAATTAAAAAATTAAAAAAAAACGTTTACAAGTGTTTTTGATATAGATGTACATAATAATACTTTGATAAGTATGTTTTAACTTAAATAGGGATGGTATAATAAAATTGTGGGGTCTGCGTTCGCGCCTGGCCTCCATAGAATGGAAATAGGCACAAACTTTAATAAAGACTTTTCATATCTATCTGTGTAAGTATACTTTGATAATTATGTTTCAGTTTGAAGAAATATGGTATAATAAAATTACTTGGCGCTCGTTCGCGCCTGACTTCCATAGAATGGAAATATGTCACAAAGTTTAACAATGTTTTTTAATATAGATCCACAGAATATTGTGATAAGTGTGTCAGTGTGAACAGGTATGGTATAATAAATTATGGGGTTTATCTATTTTATTTTTACTGTCATCATATTTTGCTTTGGTTTTGATGCCCCCACATTCGAAGCTATCTCTTTACAACCCTTCTTTTTCATAACTTATCACACTTTAATAAATCAGAGTCCATTTTTGAAGGCTGTTTTTGAACCCAGTCAACGACGGGTACTTTTGCTAGTATATATATATATATATATATATATATATATATATATATATATATATATATATACTCGTCCACATAGAGTACTGTTTCGTTGTATCACGACTCATCAGTGCGGCTAGACAAGCACCTTTCCCCCAGCCGTGGATCGAACCTACAGTTGCTCTACCTACAAAGCTGGTAATCGGTGCCCGCAAATACCCCTCATCAAGTTCTTATTAAACAAGCACAAACGGACAGTGAGCTTCGCTAAATAGCCAAACGAAGCATCGACTGAAAGTACATTTGTGACAGAGCTCAACCCAAAGAGAGGAGCTTTGATAGTCATCCACACACACACACACACACACACACACACACACACACACACACACACACACACACACACATACACACACACACAAATATATATATATATATACATATATATATACATACATATATATATATATACATATATATATATATGTATGTATATATATGTGTGTGTGCGTGTGTGTGTGCGCGCGCGCGTGTGTATGCATTTGTCCAAAGAAAGAGTATGTATAATGAGAGAAGAGGGGGAGAAATATTTGAAGGGGAGGAAGGGGCACACAATATGTCTACCAAATCTTCTTACTATTTAGCTCCTAAATAAAATGCTCGCTCTATCAGATAGAAATATAACGAAAAAAAAAAATTCAAATTAACGCAAATTTATTCATAGAGTTCAATTTTCGTTCCTTTTGACCTTCGACCAAAAGTCCAAATCCATTAGCCTGGGGGGGGGGCATCGGAAAGGGAAGACCGTGCAATAGCTTCCTAAATCCATACCTTTCCTTTAAATAATTTGAATTTGTTTACGTGAAATGTGTTTAAGGAAATAATTAAAAATATATATGAATCACAAACTTATAGACGCATCATAATTTGCATCTCGATTTTAGGGAAGAAACTTTTAGTAACATCTTTTTTCACCTTCAATAACAATGGTTTTTAATAAGGAAAGTAGAACATGGACCGTCGGGTTTACATTCATCAACCTCGGAACAGTCGCTTCTTTTATTTTGTCCTGTAGTCATCACATTCCGTGAGCGATTGAACCTTGAACATACGACAGATTCATTTAGAAGTGAATTTTTACTTAATATTGTGTCCCTAAGCTACGGGTCTTTGTATTGAGAATAACATCCCAGATAAGGACATTTGTCCAAATAATCCGAATTACCAATCCTCATCCACAAAATTCAGAAATATAACTTTTTATGTTAAGTTTTATTTTTATTTACATGTATATATTTTTCATTCAAGGTTATCTTTTATGCGAGATATATATATGTATATATATATATATATATATATATATATATATATACACATATAGTTGTATATATAGATTTCTGTAGAAATATATATTCTCATAATATATACCAATCCTTATTTAGGAAGCTCAATGTAATTACAGAGCAATACAGAGAATAAATGACAAAAAATTATATTCCAAAATTCATGATGTTGACCATCTTACAATTTATTCCTTTAATTCAGTTGACTTTTACAATTTTTGACAGCATTTGTTTCGTATCGCAAAATCAATCACTTAATCATTATATCAATCAGTGAAACTATTATAAGATAACATCAATAAATTATAAACTATTATACATGTTTGCATATACGAAACTAAACTAAACTACTTTTAGCTGTAGTTTTTTTTTGTAGTTTAGTTTAGTTTCGTAATTGCCAAACATGTATAATAGTTTATAATGTATTGATATTATTTTCATACACAAACTAGAAATAATAAATTTACTGAGTATTAAATAGTACATTTTGGTAGAAGATTCATAAATTAATGTAGATAGTTAGTACGAATAGTTGGATTTAGTGGCTTTGTTTGATAAAATTCAAAATGGCGTAATGGAAACATATTAAAAGTATATGCAGCTTCTCTTCCAATTTTCGGATTTTAATCATGTCAAAACACACTTTATTTCCTTTTGATGGATTGATTGTTGCTATTTCTTCTGATGAGTTAAGGGCAAAATAGATTCACTAACTGATATAATAATATAGTAATGCTTGTGGAAAAGGCATGCTCCCTATTTCGAACCCATATCCAGGCGGCGATTGAAGCTGAAGGCAGCTACATTAAATAGATGTCAGCCCTACTACATAATCAAGTTACTTGAATTGTTTTTTTTTCAATAAAAGTTTTAAAATAAAGCTGTAGTGTTGTTTTCTTTAGGGCGACAACTTTATCGTTCCACCCTGTATATTTGCTATGTAGTTTTTTAAAGTTCTTTTTCACAAGGTTGCATGCTCCTATAATTACGAACACTTTGGAGATCTTCCTAAGATTCCAGTTTCTTTTCGTGCAGTAAATTGAATCGTTAGTGTTGTATTATCTTTCTCCTTTCAGTTCTGTTGAATCTAGCATCATTTGGGACACTATCTTCTTCTAAGGTTGCTTCGTTTATATTTTTGTTTAATAGCCCCGTTTTCTAGTTACGTAGCTGTAAGAGTGGCATAGTCATGGTAGATGGTGCATGACTTATTTCCAACTGTTCTTTTTGGTATGTGTTCGCAGGACTTGCTGCTACATTCGGTATTCAACTTTTTACAGATGTTTCACTTGAGATAATTACGCACCTGATTGTGCCGCATCGTATAATAGCCATCCACTAGAACAAGGGTACCTATTACGTCGATCGCGATCGACTGGTCGATTTGCAGATATGTTGTGGCTAGATCACATGGTATTGAATACAAAAATGGCAAACTTTCAGAACCTCGCTACAGAGCAAGTGACACAAGAGCAGTCGTGTGCGCAGTTTGAGAGTGCACGCTAAATAAAACAAATTACCAATTGTCTGTCAGAGTTCGAAAAATGCTTTAAAGTCTTTGCTTTAACCGAGCTAATCGCTTACGTTCATGTGCTACCCTTTCCAAAAAAGAGCAGGTGAAGATGATGCCAAGGTTGTTTCACTCGCATTGAAGTGAGGGCTGAGAATCTGGAGTGAGGGATGAGAATCTGCCACTCAGCTGATTCAGAGCTCACGGACAATTCTGAACCTTATTCAGAGAGGACCCCAACATCAGTAAATGTGCTATCTTCTTGACTGCATTATTTGGGTGTACTTATTTATCTGAGTCAGCCCTTTCCCACATAAATATCATTAAGACCAAATACCGCTCTATCATGACTAGGGCTGTGACAGCAGCATATTCTTTTCATTGTTTTTGCTCTTGAGAATATATCCGTTAATATCTTATATGTTTTTATATAGACTGATGTGGTTCTCGGTTGATTGACTGCGTCTTACTATATCGGATATGTACTTGAGATTCAAAAGAATGAAAGGAATATGCTGTTGTCACAGCCCTAATCATGACTAATAAGAATCTATAAATCTAATTGATACTGGCTGTTAGCAGCTACTGTTCGGACTATGCATCCTTGATTGAGTTCAAGCCATCAGTAAGATAATGAGAAAAAATGCGCATAGCTGTACTGTGCAATATGGGTTGATGCAGTTTGGTTTGATTGTTTTGTTTTACGGCATATCAACACTTTTCGGGTTATTTAATGCCAAATACAGTTATTTTAAAAACAGTTTTTATGCTTCAAGTTCTTTATATATATTTATTTGTAAAGTTTGGTTTGGTGGTTTTACGGCATATCTCTTAACTTATGAATGTTAACGTTCTGATATGTGATTCGTCTAGTGTATTGTGTGTTGACGTGTGTATACATAAACTAACAGTATATAGATATCGTTGTTGGTTGGAACACCAGCAAAAACATACCTCAAACATTTCCCCCATGCGTCCTAAAATTAAAGGTGCTACGCTTCGAAAATGAAAACGCTCAGACGGGAATTACCGTTTATTCTATTAAATTTTTCTAAATCGCCCCCTTCTGACTTCCACGGGCGTCCAGTCATAAAACTCCATCTGTCTGCTAACGCGTTGCGTATCGAACTGATCTCTAACGTAACTACCTCTACATCCCAAAATCTATATTTTAATCACGTCATTTCTACATGTAGCCTAAAGATTCTTGCTGGGTTTTTGTCACGTATATTTATTTATATTATGGTTAGCTTAAGTTCCAGCAGTCAAATTAATATCAAATTAACATCCCTGACAACTATTAACTATAAATATTTCAACTTAATATAACTTTTCAGATCCATATAATATGTTCAACTTAACAACATACTTTTACCAATCATAATTATAATTTATAATTATAATATAATTATATAATTTTATCATAATAATCGACTATTATAATTTTTCATAATAATCGGCCATGTTAATGGTTTTCGTTTTCTTTCCGGTAGACTAATATTTAACAGATATCCTATTCTTAAACCTGACATAGTCATATGAGACAAGAAGGAGAAAGAAACAACCTTAGTAAAAGTTAGTGTCACCAATCACGTAAGGGTTAAACAGAACTGACAGGGAAAATATAACGAAATACCAGGGTCTTATGTATGACATGAAAAGAAACTGGAATCTTAGGAAGATCTCCATAATTCCAGTAATTATAGGAGCAACTGAACTCGTGAAAACGAATTTTAAAAACTACCTAGCAAATATACCCGGTACACAAGTGCAAGAGGGATTCAAACAATTGCATTTAAAGAGACGGTTAGAATGTTAAAAAATATCTCTCGGTTGGAATATCTGAGTTAGCGGGCGATCTCTCTCTCTCTCTCTCTCTCTCTCTCTCTCTTTATATATATATATATATATGTATGTATGTATGTATGTATGTATGTATGTATGTATGTGTGTGTGTGTGTGGGTGTAGATGTTATTTGTTTTTGTTTTTGCGATACTTTTTGAATAAATTCAATTATATATACGGAAGTGCATTTTTACCTGAATGCGAGTTGGGAATAATTTGCCCTTTAACCAAATAGGGAGCGGCATATGTATTATTCATTAAAATATAAAGTATTTTTCTTTTAGATTAGGTCCACCTCCATAATTTTCTTTTAAATGACGACTATTATAAGTTTTCTACTATGCTGAATACGGAAATCGCATTGAAATTTTGCAGAAATAAGGAGTTAACGAGATATAAAAAGTTGTTTTATGCATTGTATTCTTTGGCGGCCATCGTTTTTACGCACGTGCGCGCGCCATAAACAAATCTACGCGCGTAACAAAGATGGCCGACAAAGAATACAATGCATAATACAACTTTTTATATCTCGATAACTACTTATTTATGCAAAGAAAAGTTTTCGTATTCAGCATAGTCGAAAACCTTTAAAAGTCGTCATTTAAAAGAAAATCGTGGAGGGAGACCTACCTCATCTGAAAATTTACCAAATATAATTATCCACTGATATGTGTTTCCTCGTTTACGATTCATCAGTGGCTGAATCTAGCGAGATTCGAAATCGGGACTCCATCGTAAGAAGTGTAAGTCCTATCATCTTGCACGGCTGAATGTATCGTGTATATTCCACTCTACAAATACCGCTTTCATTATATGTCTCTCTCGGCTGTGTGTGTCTGTTCTATTATTTCTCTCTTTCTGTCTCTTTCTCTCTCTCTCTCTTTCTCTCTCTCTCTCTCCTTCCTCACTATCTCTCTGTCTTTCTCATTATAAACCATCGACCCTTTAACATCGCGCTCCTTCCTCCCATCTTCTATCCATATCTAACCTCATTTCAATTTTCCTAACAACTCAGCGTCGTCCACCTCAGTTGACTCCAGCCAACTTTATCCCCACCCCTACCGCCCAATCCGAAAACGGCAACATTTTGTCGAGTTATCAGTCCTAACGACGCACCCATCCACCCTCCCGTTGTCGGTACACATACGTGGATGTGACTATTGTGGGTGTGGGAGCGGGTCGGTACGAGGGGTGTATTGTTATCAAAATCTTGCTTGTAAAAGGACGATGGGGTGGAGGAATCCTGGAAAAAGGAAGGAAGTTGGTGTCTGATCCCGATTCAGATACGGCTAAGACCGGGGCACGGGTACTGGCCGGACAAGACAAGAGTCACCATGCGATCCCTTTCCGGCCTGCCTACCCCCAACACGTTTTGAACCTAGAATAGTCCTTACAACTATTGCTAATCACCGGACTTTTCCTGTAATACAGTTCGAAAAATAGAGAGAGAGAGAAAAAAAAAAGAGAGAAAAAAGACAAATAGAAGGAAATTATTGAGTAAAAAAAAGAAAGGGTGAAAGAAAGGAAGGAAGAAAAAAAAAGAAAGAAAATAAAAGTATTTAGAGAGAGTAAAAAGAAAAAAAGGGGTGTAGAGGAAAAAAGAAGGGAAAAAGGGAGGGAGAAAGAAGGCAAAGAACGGCAATAGCGAAAGCGAGATAGAGAGAGAAAGAGAGAGGGGGAGAAATAGTTAAGAGAGTAAAATTACGAAATAAGGGAAGAAGAAAAAGGTGTAGAAACAGAGAGGAACAAACGGAGTGGAAAAATGAACGGAAAAAAAAGAAAAAAACGAAAGATTAAAGAAAGAAAAGAGAAAACTATTGGAAGAAAGAAGTCGGGGGGGGGGGAGAATACCCGAACAGACGATTAGAATAAAAGCTGAAAGACAAGAGAGAGATAGTCGGGGGAATGGGGTGGGGGGTGAAGATGAATAAAAGAAGGAAAGAAAAAAAAAGACGATAGAATCGAAAGTGGGAACAAAAGAAACGATGAAACAAAAACAAAAAAAATTATAAGAAAGAAAGAAAGAAAAGGAAAAATTAAATAGGAAGAAAAAGAAAGAAAAAAAGAAAGCAAAGAAAGAAAAGGGAAAATTAAATTGGAAGAAAAAAAGAAAGATAAAAAGAAAGAAAAGGGAAAATTAAATTGGAAGAAAAAGAAAGAAAAATAAAAATAAAAAAGAAAGAAAATGGAAAATTAAATTGGAAGAAAAAGAAAAAAAGAAAGAAAAAAGAAAGAAGAGGGAAAATTAGATTGTAAGAAAAAGAAAGAAAAACAGAAAGAAAAAAGGAAGAAAAAGGAAAATTAAATTGGAAGAAAAAGAAAGAAAAAAAGAAAGAAAAGGGAAAATTAAATTGGAAGAAAAAAGAAAGAAAGGGGAAAATTAGATTGTAAGAAAAAGAAAGAAAAAAGAAAGAAAAAAAGGAAGAAAAAGGAAAATTAAATTGTAAGAAAAAGAAAGAAAAAAAGAAAGAAAAGGGAAAATTAAATTGTAAGAAAAAGAAAGAAAAAAGAAAGAAAAAAGAAAAGGAAAATTAAAGTGGAAGAAAAAGAAAGAAAAGGGAAAATTAAATTTGAAGAAAAAGAAAGAAAAAAGAAAGAAAAAAGAAAGGAAAGGGAAAATTAAATTATGAAAAGAAAATGCAAGAAGAAAGAAAGACAGAAAGAGACTAGTGATATCACAGAATGATATTTTCTCATTCGCTTAGCGAAAAACAAATATGGAACACTGTCGGAAGTTGAAAAAAAAAATGAAAAAAAAAATAATAGCGAAAAGATGGAAAGCGGAATAAAGAAGAAAAAAAATCAAGAAAAGAAACCAAAAAAATAATAATTAGCAACGTTATCTTCCGTTTTTTTATCCGTGGAGATTTGGTCAGCAATTTATATTGACTCTACTCTGTATAGTCTGGCATAAGGCAATTAACATAGCAAAGCTAATGAAAATTGTAGACTAGCACATCATTATTAGGGCAAGGCCAGTGAGTGATATGATTAAGCCCATGTCGCCATTACCGTTGGTATATATTGGCTGCACAAGATATAAATGTATTCTCGGATCTGTTGATTATGCAAGATGAACGAATTACTCCCATGAAATCGGTAACAGAATTCACAATTCTTTTTGCAATCCAAACATTTACAAATAAACTTCAGTCTATGCTTGGTTTTTTTCTTACTTATATATATTATAATCACGTTAACACACGGTTTCTCGTTAGATCACCGAAGTTAAGCAACATTGAGCCTGGTCACTACAAGATGGATGACCAATTTGGAAATTCCAGGCGCTGTATGTAGGAGGACGTCGACAGCTCCCTTCAAGAGTTGCAAAAGCCCAACGTCGTCATCTCCCCTAACGGGGATATACATGCTACTGGGGACCACTTGCGAATTTCATGCTCCCCTGAGATTTCCTCCTTTACAGGAAGCCGGTAAAACCCGCATAAGTTAAATGCAGTTTTCTCCTTCCTTTATATTTGACTTGGCCATCAAGTTTCAATAATGAATATCCAACAGTCTTTGTTTTATCGTCATATACCAATGTGCGGGGGACACTTTGATGATTATCTCATCAGTAGGTTGCTTCACATTCACTGAACCTTAAGTTTTATGTAAGTGATTATCTTTATTCATTTTTATTATATCCTACAATCCTCCTTTTTTTTCTCACAGAACACACGTTGCGAGTCTATCTCTGCTCTATTGTTAATTTGATCACAGGTGCTCGAGTGAGCTTCAATCTCCAGTCTTCTTCTCTAAAACATTCACAACAAGCACTCGTCTAGCTACAACAACTGTCAACAATATATCCCACTCACTATCGGTGTCTAAAACTAAACGAAAATTCCATGAACAGTTTCTTTTTTTAGAACTTTCCGTCTGTGAAACACAATACCGTAGGGTTGTTTTCCAGCTAACTATAACATGGTCGTTTTTTTTAAAGTCTAATGTAAATAAGTTCTTATTGAGATGTCCTCTTTTGTAATTTGTTTAAACAATTAAACTCTACCAAATTTCATCATTAATCATCATTATTACGGTATTGTGTCACCCTTATATCTAATAGTAATAAGCTAACGTTTCATGATCATTAAGGGTATTCATCATTCCTGGAGGATTTCGTTCTACTCTATTTTGTCCCTAGCCATGTAGAGTTTTCACTATTCCTTTTGGTGTTTTTTCGCTCCAGATGTTCTAGAGTTTACTTATAGTAAAACATGGTTAGGTTGCGGAAATGGTTTGTGAATTTAATTAACGATGCCAATGAAGACAGTTACCGTTTCAAATCGATCAGAAACATATTAGAAACATGCCATCAGTAACATACTATTGATAGCGTGATATTGGAAACATACTATCAGAAACATAGGTACTTGTAGAGTTTAATCAAGACATTAAAAAATGAAAATATCGCAAAAAAGTTTAAACTATATGTAGTCGTTATGGAATGAAGTTCTCCGGAAAAAAAAATTCACTTAATTTCATATTTTTTTTACAGCGAAAACAAAAACAAAACAAAAACAATTTGTTATGATACCGAGCAAAACGTTCGGTTTTTAGGAAGAAAAGCTAGTATTAAAGATGGGGAGGGAGTACCGGCGCTTTAAATTGAGTTATCTCCCCGTGCCGTGTTCAAAAAATTCCAAGATATGTGCCTTCAACGCGCTTTCATCTAAACGCGTTTTTCCGCTGTAAAAAAAAAAAAAAAAAAAAAAAAAAAAACTCGATCAAATTAAGTTAATTTTTTTTGTCGGAGATCTTCAGTCCAAAACGGATACATACAACAAAACATTTTTTTTTTTTTTTTCGATATTTTAATTTTTTTTAATGTCTTCATTAAACTGTACAAGTGCCGAAATATATCCTCAATAACCTACTATTGGAAAATTCAATGCTGCCAAGACTAAGCTTGTTTCCTTCAATAATTGCAAGAAACCTTCTCTATCACCATTAGCAATGGCCAAAAACGCTTTACCTGAAAGTACTTCCTTTAAACTCCCCGGTCTAATGTTTACTGGGAACATGAACTGGAATAGATACATTAAGAGCATTGCCAAGGCTGCTGCGAATAAGGTGGGCTCTCTCTACAATTAGTTATCTTTGGATCCTTTATTTACTTCAGCGTGCCCTTGTTCAGTCAGCTATGACTGGATAGAGGTCATAAGTAATTCGCAATTGTATTTTTAGGCCGCCCGCACTGAGGATCGAACCTTCCAGAGAATATCACTTATTACAATTAACTATAAAAGTACTCTAATCACTGAGCCACGGGTCCTTGCGGACATTTTATAGCACGAATTTTAGGAGCCTTAAACCTATTTTTATTTCTAGTTGTAAATGTCACTATTCATTACTAATTATTACTATATATTAGTGTACATCTACATCCCTCTATGTATACATTAATGTTTTTACTTATTACTTGTACATAATTCCAAATTCCCGAGTTCGACAGAAACATTCCAGAGTTCGATAAGATACACATGAAGAAGGTCGGAGGTTATATCGACCGAAACGTTGCGAAAATCACACTCAAGATTAGAACAGTAGTCCGATAATAACCGATCCTCATTTCAAAAATTCAGAAACGTTCAATAATATTGTCTTTTTTATTTACTTATTTATAGATGATATATTCCGACCGTGACATATCTTTTTAATGCGCTGAGTGCCATTCGCATATTATTTCTTGTAAATGTTTACAATTAGGGAATAATCTATATATATAAAAGCGAAAATGTGTGTATGTATGTATGTATGTATGTATGTATGTATATGTGTCCGCTTTTTGTGTATGTCTGTAAAACGCTTTTTTTCGCTGGACTTTTCGGTCGGCTCATTCCTCCTTAAAACTTTTTATATCACGTCTAAATGATAATATATGAGTTACGAACGGGGGTCGCCTGTCTATTTAATTTGCCCGACTTTCACGCGTTATTTTTTTCCAGATTTTTAGAGTGTCCCGTGTGTCTTTCGCTTTTCAGTATAAAACAAGCGAAAACTGGCTTGCAGCCGCGTCATATTTCAAGTTCAAACATCACGCGACTTAAGGTCCTCGCGCCTGTTAATTTCCTTTTATAAACGTTAAATAAAGAGGCTTTGCATTCCTCTTCTCTCATGGCCGAGATATCTAGGTCCTAGGGTTTTTTTTTCCATTTCGTTTCCATCTCCACGTCAAAGGTTCGGGGTTCAAGCCTACTTTCCTACAATTTTTTTTTCTTTTACACCTCCAAACACCTGGCCAACGTTTTTTTTTTTTTTAAACGGGGTTGTTTTGATCACACACCTACAAATACCTCGGACACGCCGGGTACCTCCCCGCTAGTCTATAAATATAAAAGCGAAAATGTGTGTGTGTGTGTATTTTCTGTATGTCCGCCAAAGGCTTTTTAGGGTAGTTCTCGGCTTGCTCGCTCATTCTTATAACTTTTTATATGCTACACAGATCATAATATCTCACACTTACTTTTTTCGACCACTTTTGTCTTAGAATTACAACAAAATTCGCGCAGTGAATTCGTTTGCTGCTGCTGCTACTGTTTTCACCTAGAAAAATCACCTTCAATTTATTAAACGCCTATTTTCGACAAATTCTAACTCTCTGTCTTTCTGGCCACTTGGTATGTAATCAGGCTATTGACCTGAAGGCTTAAGGTTCGAGCCTACCTTCCTCCAAATTTTTTTCGCTGAATTTTTTTGTTTTTGTTCGTTCTTTTTCAATTCGAGTCCTCTTTTTTTATCTACCCCGCAACACACACACACACACACGGGTATTCCTACCTACCCCCCCCCCCAGCAGGTTCGAGCCTACCCCCATCCCAAAACCATTTTTGCTGTTTTATTTTTTGTTTTTCTTCGTTTTTTTAATATTTATTTTCGAGCCTACCTTCCCACCAAAACATTTTTACTTTTTTATCTACCCCCCCCCCCAACACACACACCTACAAACACCCGGGCAATGCCGGGTGACCCCGCTAGTCTATAATATAAATCTCACTTGTATGTATGTATGTATGTATGTATGTATATGTCTCGCAAAAACTTTCGACAGAGGCAACGAATTTTCACGCGGTCGGTATCATTCTTAAGCTCGATCCTTCGGACGACAAATATCGAAAAATTGGCTAAAAACATTCATTCTTTCACCCTCAACTGGGCACTTTTCTACAGGGGGATGTACCTTTATCGCCCATATTTTCGAAAATCATCGCCTCTTTTCGATTGTCTAGCTTTAATTTAAACCTACGTTACTTCCGGTTTGGCGATGGGCGCAATAGCTAACGCGTCACGTTTTTCTTTTCAGGTTCTTTTCCTCCTTCGCAGTACGGGTTCAAGCTTGCCTGCCTACTACCACTTTTTTTTTCTTTTGCTCAACACACACCTTCAAACACCCGGGCAACGCCGGGCACCCAGGCTAGTCTATATAATAAAGCTGAACGTTTGTGTGTGTGTGTGTGTGTGTGTGTGTGTGTGTGTGTGTGTGTGTGTGTGTACGCGAATAGGCTCCTATATGGTTGTCTTTTATAGAAAACTGACCACATACAATGATAAAAGAAGTCTTGCAAATAAAAACTGGGTATGTTTTATTTTGAACAGTGGTGGTTTACTAAAATTGAAGTGTCCGCGTACACACCTGGCCCTTAAAGTAAAAAATTAAAAAAAAAAAACACTTTTACAAGAGTTTTTGATATAGATGCGCATAAGAATACTTTGATGATCACGTTTCAGCTTAAACAGGGATGGGATAATAACATTGTGGGATCTACATTCGTGCCTGGCCTCGATAGAAAGGAATCATAACACAAATTTTAACAAAGGCTTTTGATATCTATCCCCGTAAGTATACTTTGATAATTATGTTTCAGTTTGAAGAAATATGGTGTAATAAGATTATGGGGCCTGCGTTCACGCCTGGCCTCCATAGAATGAAAATATGTCACAAATTTTAACAAGTTTTTTTTTTTTTTTTTTTTTTTAAATATGAATATTTTGATAAGCGTGTTTCAGTTTAAACAGGTGCATAATCATGGAGTCTATATAGCTTTCGTAGAATGGTTTTTAATTGTTTTAGTAAAATATAGTTTAAGAAAAATACGTTATTTAGGATGAAATGTCGAAACCAATTAAGGTGACCGAAATGGGATTTGACTAATATTTTTAAAATGATGAAAATTACAGGGTTTAAATTATTTGATATTATTTCCTGTCACTGTTCTTGTTCCCTTTAAATAACTGATTTTTTTAATATCAAAATTACTTAAAGGCGTTTACTATTAATGAAGTTTGTGAGAGGCAAGAAATACGTCAGTCGAAAAAGATTTGTGATCTCAACTGACAAGAAAATAACAGATATTGAAATTTTAATTATTCATTCGACAATAAAATTAAAATACTTTTTTTCCATTATAGCTTTGGTTTCGATACTCCAAAATTTGAAGTTATTTCTTTAAACGCACACCTTTTCAAAACCTTTCATACTATCATACATCAGAGTCCATTTTTGAAAACTCTTTTTGAACCCAGTCAACGACGAGTATTTCTGCTATATACATTGCTGACCAAAAATTTAAGAACATTAAAAATAATAAGAATAAAAACAGTTAAGATAAAAAAAAAAACTGGTCCCATGAAAAGGATGCTGGCAGGATGGTGGTCGCGTTTGAATATTAATTAAGAATGCGTTGGTAGAATTTGAATGTTTTGACAATATTGTGAGTGGTTCGTTTATTTGAATAATAAACACAAGCCGTTGTGAGACTTAGTTAAATAATGGAGGAAAACAAACAATATAGAAATGCACTATTGATAAAAATCTTTAAAAAAAAAAAACAACAACAAAAATTTTTTTAAAGGATAGATTTTAAACTCTCCCGACTAAAGGTTACCAATACTACAATCTAAAAGGTTATCGAAACAAAAAGCTACATTCCAAAGATTTATTTTTAAAATTGACATTTTTATTAAATTAGGCTTTTTACACATGATCCAAATTATAGAGACAAAAATTCCATTAAATTGTACAAAAATGTATGAAAAGTGTATGAAAACATTCAACAATAAAACTTAATAAGGAGTTTTACCTTCTTTTTTTTTACACAGTGATTACCACTTATCAAGGCCCGGAAGCCACTCAGGGATAAGGCTTATTGCAAGTACATTACGTTAGTGTGGAGATTTGATGAAGTGTTTAATTAAGGGGGCGGTTCATTAGGAATTTGTTAACATCGGACTTGAAGACATACAAGTTGTAGTCCGGAGGAAAGCAGGCGTACAGTTCTAAGAAAGAAGCTTTGTTCATGGAATCCGCGTTTTGATTTATGCACAAATATAGAGTGGGGGAAATTTTTCACAGTGGATTCAGTTAGACGGGTGTTTTTCGTGAAAGATTGGCGAGGGGGGGACCAGAGATTGGAGTTCAGACGAGCACCTGTCATGGAAATAACGATAAAACAAGGATAGGCTCGCAACGTCTCTTCTGAGGGAGAGAGGTTGCAGGGTAGAGAAAAGGGCATCCCCCACTAAGCCACGAAGTATATTTTGTACTCTGTCAAGGCAGGATAGGCTGTTTTTAGCAGCTCCTGCCCAGATATGGCAACAGTATTCCATCCTGCTTTTGATGACTTCAAAAATTCTTTGGGGTATGCTAGAAATAAGGGTTTCCATTAAGGTGCGGGAGATTCTGCTCTAGTTTCAGAAGATGGCTTCACGAAGTTTACTTTTGTTGAATATTGTTTGCCATTTTGATAAACCTCTCTTGTCATCCATTCCCAAACATTTTCAATTGCATGAGCATGCAGGATGCCCCAAGAAATGGACTCTATTTTCTTGTAGAAAGCTCAAGGTCCATATTGCAGTGTGGATTGCAACATTATTTTGTTGGAATAACAATCCATCCCCACACAAACGATGACCCTCCATCATCAAAGATGCTTTTTGTAGCATGCTAACATAACCAGCTGCTGTCTGACGACCCTGCACTACCTAGAGCTCCATCGTCTCTCTGGAAGAAAAGGCACCCTATACCATTACGAACCCTCCACCACTATGACGTGTGAAAAAAATTCAAGGAATATGTTTTTGTCATGCCAATATCGCTGGAAGCCATAAGGATCATCTAAATTGAATTTTTTCTCATCATGAAACAGGACTTTCTTCCACTTCTCAACGTCCCAGGTTTGGTATTCGCAGCCAAATCTTAAGCGGTCCACTTTGTGACGTGAAAGCAATCGAGGAATTTGTTTATGCTTTTCATTTAGCATGCCTTTTTGTTGTAAGTGTCGTCTGATGCTTATTGGACTGCAATCAACATCTATAACCGCCCTAATTTGACTAGAAGAAAGTCCTCTGTCATTCATAACAACCCGTCTGATTATCCTACTCAATGCAGGAGAAATTTTGGAGGGCCTACCAAAGGATTTTGCTTTTCCATAATTCGCAGACCACACAATTTTATTATACCATCCCTATTTAAGCTAAAACATACTTATCAAAGTATTACTATGTACATCTATATCAAAAACACTTGTAAACGTTTTTTTTTTCCATTTTAAAATTTTTTATTTCCATACATTGTGGACTAGGCGCGAACGCAGCCCCCACAATTTTAATGAACCACTGTTCTTCCAGATCAAACACACCCATTCCTGTGCTTCGATACATCTTCTATCATTAAATGTAATCAGTTTTTTAAAATAGTCAACCATATAGGAGCCTATTCGTGACCACACACACACACACACACACACACACACACACACACACACACACATTCAGTAATATATATATATATATATATATATAGTTTTAGTTATAGTAAGTTTTTTTTTTATGAACTAACAGGACCTATGGAAATTCCACGAATGATATATATATATATATATATATATATATATATATATATATATATATATATATTTCAACACTATATATACATATTTCAAAAGCATTCCAGTGGTTTCATTGCGTTGAATCAACCGTAAGAGCTTGGAAGGAGTCAGCGCAAATTCATCAGCGGCTTTGAAAAAGTGAAACAAAGCAAAGTAAACAAACAGAGAAAAAAACGTTAAAACGAGAGTTTTAAATTTTAAAATAGAACTCTGCTCTCACATCCACGATCGAGCACTTTATTGGGTTTTTCATCGCCTCCTATATATATATATATATATATATATATATATATATATATATATATATATATATTAGTCCTCGCGCAAAAGAGCAGGACACAGATTTTTTTAAATAATAATAATGATAATAGAATAACACTAACAAAGACTTTCGCTGTCGAGGACTACTATTGAGCGTAACCAGTTATACAGTCCTTTTGAAATTTTCATCTCTATTTTTCTCGTTATCTACTGAATATTTTAATGAAACCTATATGAAATATGTTCCTTAAACATATGTTTATTAAATTGCAAAGATTTTCTGTTTTGAAAGAAATTAAAAAAAATTAATCTAAAAAATTATTTTAAAGGTTTTGTTAAAAAAAATACAGATTTTCTCATTATTCAGACATGTATGACAAAGAGGGGGTTGTAAAAAAGAGTTGTGGTGTGATGACAAATACAAACCGACATAGAGTGAATATTCAGAACTGTAATAATACAAAGAGGGGGTTGCAAAAATGAGATGTGGTGTGAGGAGAAATACAAACTAAAATAGAGAATATGAATGTTTTTTATAAATACATGCAAAACCACATTCATTTTTTTAAATCCAAATTAATAAATTAAATTAAATATAATCTTAAAATATACGATACAAGTTAGAAACGCATTTCATCCAAGGCATGAACATTTTTAAACAGAATGGTTTTACTATAGGCTTTAAAAATGAAGGTACAAAATTCAATTTGAAAGTTATTCATCTTCAAAGTGCACTTTTATATATTTTACAAAGTAAGGTATTACATTTTTTTAAAGCCTATAGTCAAACCATTTTGTTTAACAATTTTCATGCCTCAGATGAAATGCTTTTCTAACTTGTATATATATATATATATATATATATATATATATATATATATATATATATATATATATATATATATTGAGAAGGAAGTAACCAAAAATGTCTCCGTCTATATTTAGCAAGTGAATTGTCCCCGGACCCCGGACCCTGCACCACCGGTTGCCTCCGAAAATAACTCCGTCAGAGTGTCTCACGGGGGAGTGGATCGGGCCAGGGATTTTGAGTAAAACGCTTAACGCCCCCTTGCCTTTCTCATACTAAAACCCCCACTGACGAATCTGCGTGTGTCTAGAGTCTTGGGAAGCAGGGTTGGGTGGAAAAGAGTTGACGCAGTAACTCCGGTTAATTCGGAGAAAAAAAAGCAGGGAAAAATGAAAATGAAAGAAGCTTTGGCTGTCTGACCGCTTATTTTTTCTCCGTTTCTTTTTTTTTAATTTTTTTCTTTTTTTTTTTTTGTTTGTGACTTAAGGCCTTTTTTTCGTTATCCCGTTCCTCTGTTTTTCACGAACAAAATAACGAATGTGTTTTCAAGTCTCAAGAAAAAGTACTAGGGATTTTTCATTCTTCTCTCCGGTAAAAAACTAAAAAAAAAAGTATTTTTCAGTTTCCCTGCGCTCAGGGGGAAAGGCTCAACCGCTTCTAAGAATAGTGTCTTTGTTATTCGCGGGGATTACGTGTCACCATCGTTCGTGAAAAAACGTAAACTTTTGCTAGCGAATATTCCTATCCTCGCTAAAATAACTCAAGAGCCTTCAGTTGACTAATTCTCTACTTATAGTAGAAAAATACTCGCTCCTAGAAAGGTTGAACGCAATTTACCACGTTTACGTTTTTACGCAATTTACCACGTTTACTTTTTTACCGAAATAGCTTGTTATTCATAAATTCAGGCATTATGCAATATGAACAATGAAACGAAAACATAGTTTGGTTTTTAGTAAACTAATTCTGTACTTTCGTTTAGATGTCTTCGTTCAGTCTCAAGAAACAATAGTTACCTCCTGTAAGGGTAGTTGCGCGTGTAATTATGAAGCAAGGGTTGCGCAATCACTCAATTACACCTCTCCTGAATCGGCACTGCTTTCGTCCAGTCGCAAGGAGAAGTGCTAGCGGACGGGAAAAAATGTTGAGATAGGCGGAGAGCGTATCCAGCATCTGGAATTCTCAAATGATCACCTATTTTAATTCTGACCAAATTCAAAGTTTCTCAACTTTGGTGATCTAACGAGGACCGGTGTGTGAACGTAAATTATGCCGTAAAAAAAAACTATTGGTTTGTTTGTAAATAAAAAAATAAACGAAGGGGTAGACTTTTAATAGGAGGTGAAAGACTGCACTGATCAAAAAATTCGTGTTAACTGTTAATGTTAGTTTGAGGAGTTTTAATAAGATCTTGTGTAACATAGCGTGGACGCGCGTATGCAAATGAATGTAAAATGACGTCAACGATAGGGGAAAAATAAAGACTTTAAAAAGAAGACCACGTTAGAGACAGGATGGACGTTCGAGATCAAGTGGATGGCGTTCGAGAGAATGAGGAAATATATGTTGTACAAAATATTCTATTCTTTGTTTCCTTTGCGACTGAGATGAAAACTACTTTAAAGCACGATCAAATCATTCGGGTAGGTCGAAAAGTAACGTGTATTGCCTTTGGCAACATTCATTTGTTGCACATTTCTTTATATATGATTTTTGGAATCCTTTGGAGATGAGGTGTCATCTTTATTTTTTGGCAGACTGTTATCCTCATCTGACCTTCTTCAGATGGTTAACTGCGACGAAACAGGACTGCTGAATGGTGTAAGTATACCCCCAGTAATTATTGTCTTCCATAGTTGTTGTTGTCTCACTACGTTCTTTTTTGGCGGAGGGGGGCAACTGATCCTCTTGTCTGCTTTGGTAGACAACAACAACTATGGAAGGCAGTAATTACTGGGGATACATTTACAAGAGTCAGCATTCCTATCTCATCACGGTTAGCCACCTGAAGAAGGCCAGAGGATGAGTTGGCTGAAACGTGATGAAACAACAACAACAACAACAATTACGAAGATGAGGATAACAGTCCGTAAAAACAATGAATACACAAAATATATTTCTTTTATTTGTTATTTTTTATTTTTACACCTTTTTCGGAAACACGTAACATAATATTAGGTTGGTGCAAAAATAGTGTCGGTTTTTGACGTTCAGTAGACATTCGGCGAAGTTATTTGCGGGATCGCTTCCGTGGTCGAGTGGTAGAACTGTCGACACGACGGTTCTAGGTTCAATCATTGGCTTGGTAGGGGTGCTAGTCTAGCGGCACTGATTAGTTGTGATACAACGAAGCAGGACTGTAGGTCGATGACTACAAATATATTTTAAGCCCCCCTCTTTGGGTAGAGCACAGCCGTAAATAATTTCACCCGCTGCTTAATTGGCTGAAAAATGCGAAGCTCGTTGTTTGTTTGTTTATAAACAGGCGGTTTGAGCATATAAAAGTGGTGGGCGGATGTTTTTTTAAAAATAGACATTCGGCGATATTATTTGCGGGCATCGCTTTCGTGGTCGAGTGGTAGAACTGCGGACTGTCAACACGACGGCTCTAGGTTCAATCCTTGACTTGAGAGAGGTGCTAGTCTAGCGGCACTGGTGAGTTGTGATACAACGAAACAGGACTTTGTATATATATATATATATATATATATATATATATATATATATATGTGTATACAAACAACTTTTTTTTGCACCAACCTAATAACAAGTTAAGTTATTCAGTTCTGCTACAAGCAACGAAAGTAACTCATATTGCTAATGATAGTTAACGCACAGTTTATTAAAATTATTGGCAATAGTTAAACGATTTTTACCTCCCCTTGGAAGTCTCCGTTTTTGGGGGTTTTTTTTTTTGCTAAACATTTTATTTTTTGTTAATTTTCGTCAAAAAATGTGTTTTCTTTTTTAAATTTATTTTCTACCTTATTTTTTATTTATTTATTTTTTTCGTAATTTTTGGATAAATTCATTATTGTAACATGACAAGAAAGAAGAGACCATCGGTTAGCCTTGAAATTCAATATTAATAATTTCGAATTTCGCTATTATAGTACAGTCGCACTTATTTATTTAATGTGTATTTTTTCCTGTTGTTAACTTTTCTGGAAAATTACCAATTATTGAACAGACACCCGGAAAAGCTGACTCGGATGTCTCAAATTCGAACATACTGTTAGAGACTTTAATTTTACTTTTAAAAAAATTCTCTGACAGAATAAGAAACTACTTCAGAAAGGGTCGAACCGTCGAATATTCCCGTAAGAATTAGTGTTGGGACGATTTTTCGGAATCAGAATCGGGAGACGGAAAAATCGTGAAATTTGGGGATATCGGAATCGGTATCGTAATCGAAAAAAATTAGTGCCTATTTTCCGATGCCAAATCGATTATTTTCATTATCTTTTTTTAAATTTGATTTTGTTTAAAAGGAAAATCTTCCATTGCTGGTAATAATGATAAAATAATAAATATTTATTGATTTTAAAATACCAGTAAAGCTAAAATCGATGGATCATTCTTCAAAAAGTGTAATTATACGTTTTCGAAAATATCTGCATATTTAACGTGTTTTTGTTGTTTTTTTTTTTGTTTTTTTTTTGAATCGGGAAAATAACAACTCTATAGTTTAATATTTAGAGATTTATAAAAAAAAAAATCGGAATCGGTAATTGTATCGGAATCGGGAATTTATTGCGGAATCGGTAATTGTATCGGATTCGGGGAAAATATTGGAATCGTCCCATCACTAGTAAGAATAACTTGGTAATCCTTAAGAGAAAAAAAATGTCCCCATTAACCCAAGTAAGGAAATATTAAAAGAAAAAAATAAGTATTGTTATTTATATACACACGTGAGTATGAGTAGTTGGGTGGATGTGGTTGATATTTGCGTAGTTGAGGGCACGTGTTTTGTGTCTCGGTATGTTGTGGTGGTGGTGGTAGTGGTAGTGTGGGGTTAGCTATGTAAATGAGGTTGGATCGGAGCAGAGGTAGACAGGGGTCGGTAGCGAGCGAGGAGAGCTCCGTGTATGTTTAAGAACGAGTTTCTCAGAAAGGTAGCTTGAAGTGAAGCAGAGGTAGGCTACAGATCAAGGTCAGATTGAAAGAAAAAATAAAAAGAGGGGGAATACGTGGATACAGGAAAAGTGTGTTTAAAAAATAATAAAATAACAAAAGGAAAGATTGTAAATAAGATGGTTTATCGAAGAAAAAGTGTTGCTGCAGAAAGAATTAAAAGCAAGCATTTTTTTTTTTTTTTTTTTTACATATACTCACCCCAAAACCAAGTGTACTGCCACTGAGATTTAAGGGTTTACCGCGAAATAGGGGCCATGCCCCCAACCGGAGCTTTTTAGTTCTACTTAAAATTTCCTGCAGAAATTACTACATGTTTTCTGCACGCAACACACACACACACACACACACACACACACACACACACACACACACACACACACACACACACACACACACACACACACACACATATATATATAAATAAATACATATATATACATATATATATAAATATCTATATATATATATATATAAATATACACACACACACACACACACACACACACACACACACATATATATATATATATATATATATATATATATATATATATATATATATATATATATTGAGACAAGTGTTATTAAAAAGTACGGAATTATTCTGTTTCACTATTTTCTTTTTATCTTCTCCAATCTAACCTAAGCAATTTGGAGAAAAACGTAAAAAAGAAAAAAATATTGGAGAAGATAAAAAAAAAATGAATATTGAAAAAGAACGATTAAGTGCGTTTTAATGCAATTTGTCTGAATGAGAATATGCTGCCTATATATATATATATATAGTCTTTGAAGTTTTTAACCTTTAAAACTATACAAAAAATTACTTTTTATCATTCGTTAAAAAAACATCTAGTCAGTAAGTCATTTAATCACCTGCAATCACTGCATCAACTCTCTCGAATTTACTATAATACCATTTTTTTTTATTTTTCAAGGATCATCATATATATATATATATATATATATATATATATATATATATATATATATATATATATATATAGAATTTAAAAAAAAGCCAAAGACAATGCGGGGAAAAACCGGAATTATGAAAGTAAAGAAAGAAAAACAAACAAATGTAGACGGATGTGCTTGTGTAGAGACGTGTCTAGCCTTTATTCGTCTATCTTTCCTCACCTCAATGTATAATTATTTATAACCAAGTTGCTGGTATGTCCGGTGTATGTAAAGTATATATATTTCATTAAATAAAATAGACGTTTTTTGTCTATTAATTCTATTTTCGATCCTTTCCAACTTCCAAATAACAGTCTTCACTTCTGGCGGGAACTGGCTGATGTAATCACCATATTTATCATAAGTCCGAGTACTTTCAAATCCTTCAGGATTCATCGTCAGGGATAAAATAAAACCAATCATTTATTATGATAAATATAAAGTCTATATCCTGATTATAACTAATAACTTATCCCCTTCGACTGAGCTGCTCGGTAGGACTAACTTAGTATATGAGTTCAAATGGCCTTTGGGAGACTGTGTCTCTGACAATAAAAGTAACAGCATATATAGGTTTGACTACGACTTCTTTGTCGAGGAGATTAATCATGCATCGCTTCGATAATAACACTATATTTAATCACTTGACTAACCTACATTCCTGTCCTTTGTCCCAATTTCGAAACATTTTAGTTGACAACACATCTATATTTGAACAAAGCAATAATGAACGGAAACTTGAAAGACTAGAAGCATTGATTGAGATTGTCGGACTGACTTCCTCATCTTGGTTGTTATCGTCACAACGTTTCGACCGTTTTGCCCTCCGGCCTTCATCAGGTGTTTTGTATCGAACTGGGAAACTAGTGACATATGGCCGAGTGGCCCTAGATGTTGTATCAAAGTTTACAGTTACTCAAAGGTGCTGAGTTCAATCCTGACCGAAGGCAGCGAAAAATAACATCCAAAACAGAGGATCAGCAACTGTCCCAGAGCCTAGCTGGAGTCCGAACACGGTACCCCCGTAATAATAATAAAGTTCAAGACTCCTAACAAACGGTTCCCCAGTTCGATACAAAACACCTGATGAAGGCCGGAGGGCAAAACGGCCGAAACGTTGTGACGATAACAACCAAGATGAGGAAGTCAGTCCGACAATCTCAATCAATGAAAACACCTAATCTAAAAAATACAGACACTGCTAGAAGCATTATTAATAAAATCCCCCCAAAACCCCCAAAAAACAACTATTAATAAAATCAACTTTAACAACAATAATAACATCCCAAATTGTTTGTAGAATTTGTTATTCTTTTTATTTTAATAGTTTTGCAAACATTTCAGGATGCTAATAATTTAAACCAATTTTATTGACTATGGTAAATGTTTATTTCTTGTAGATTTATTTTTTCGGGTAGTCGTTTGTTGGCTTTTCTGCTAAACACTCTTACTAAATGATATCGACGAAATATCGAAAAACAAAGAAACAAAAACAGTTTTGAAAAATAATGAAGCTTTACTTACTTTAGTAAAATAATCCGAAACAGACAAAATGGGATATTAAAAAAGTAAACACGTAATTACTTTAGTTTTTTAAAGCAAAGACTCGATATAAATATGAATAAGAAGAAAATGGACCCTTTTCAAGCAGAGCAGCTTCGTTTCAGTTTTACAGTATTGAACAGTGTAATATTGCGCCGTCGGATTCAGGGTTGTACTATTGTAATGTAAAGAAGAAGCAGAAAGGGTTGTAATCAACTAAATTCCTTCTAGTAGACTGACAATAATGCTTAAACAGATATATAAATAAAAATAAAAAGGTTATGTAAATGTTTTTAAAAAGGCACGTAATCACGTGAACAGGATTTTTTCGTTCTTTTGACACGATAACAAGTAACGTTCTTATTTTATATTATTTATCTGTTTATCTATTTTCGAAAAAGTGCAACGTGCAAGTGGAGAAGGAAATAAACAGAGTGATGCAAAATTTGTGTCGACAATTGTCTAAAGCTCCGACTTTTTTTTTTTTGGCTTTCACTTTAATAAGACCGTGAATTTATAAGGCGAATTTATTCGACACAATACCATTCAACTCAAAAAAAAAAAAATAAATAAATAAAAGCTAACGTGAATTAAGATTAAAGTTAAGGTGTTATTGTGGACCCTCACCCATATTAAAAAACCTCGTAAAGATTTGTGACATATTTCCATTCTATGGAGGTCAGGCGCGAACGAACGCCCCATGATTTTATTATACCATATTTCTTCAAACTGAAACATAATTATCAAAGTATACTTACGTAAATAGATATGAAAAGTGTTCGGTAAAGTTTATGCCATATTCCCATAGAGTACAGGCACGAACGCAGACCCCACAATTTTATTATACCATCTATATTTAAGTTGAAACATACTTATCAAAGTATTCTTATGTATATCTATATCAAAAACCCTTTTAAACGTTTTTTTTTTCATTATTTATTTCCATACTTTGGGGATCAGGCGCGATCGCAGACCCCACAATTTTTATGAACCACCGTTCTGCCAGATCAAACATACCCATTCCAGATCCTCGATACATCTTCTATCATTATATGTAATCAGTTTTTTAAAATAGTCCAACGTATTTCTATATTTCTATATTTTCTATTAATATAGCTCTATGAAATTATACCTATTGAGTTTATAATATATTTGCAATACTACGAGCACAGCACCTTTTGAATATATTTAACTGGGACTTTCATCTTTTAGACTCTGGTCTATTGCTCTCTCTAATGTATATATATATATATATATATATATATATATATATATATATATATATATATATAGTAAGTTATGAAAATATATATGGCAATTAAGATACAGAGAATATTATATTTCGCGTTTCATTCTCGTGAGAATTCATCAGGCTTACTTCTGACGAATTCTCACGAGAATGAAACGTGGAATATTCTGTGTTGTTTAATTGCCATGTATATTTTCATAACTTACTACCTAGCTCTACCTATGTATTGAGCACTGTTGCAGCTAATACTGAAAAATTTCCGCATAAGATTATATCTTCGTATATTAACTTATATATATATATATATATATATATTAACTTATATATATATATATATATATATATATATATATATATATATATATATATATAGGTACACATAGAGAGAGAGAGAGGGGAGAGAGAGAGACTATTGAGTGTTGCGTCATATTGTCTCCGTCTACACATGTCCGGATAGTTGGGTCAGTTTTGTAGCTCCATTTGGTCATAGCAACTTTTGATAGACCCCATTCCTGTTCTAAGACTGTTGAATATTTTCCACTGGAGCCAGGATGCTTTTGAACCGTGACAGTAGCCTGAGAAAAATAAAGATTCCCATTTGAGTAAAAAGGGAAAAAGGGAACTATTCTAAAGATATCTGGCTCACCCTTGTCTTGCCTCTTCTTAAGACGTTGTTAGGGTTTCAACATGGCCGAAGAAGCTTCTCTTTGACTTCAGTCATTGGGCCGTTAGTTCACGTGCATGAAAGAGGCAGCGTTCATCATTGATAATTGTTGCGAACTCTACCCTTTGCAGATGGCATTTTCTGAAGTTCACTTCGTGCAATCACACATTGTTGGTCAGCAAATAACGACCTCCAAATATGGCGATGATAATGATGAGATGTGTAACGATTCGGGGGTATTGCGTTGGAATCTTGTCAGAAGAACAAAACGAATGGAAGAATTCTACTATTTATTAAAAAAAAAACAAGTGAAGCATTTATGGTCCTCCGTGAAGGCACAGGAACACGTCATACAAAAATGACTAAGTTCAGCATTTGACCCCCCCCCATTTAGTCTCAAAAGTCGCAAAGGGACGACAAATCCTGTTGAAAATGAACAAACGATGCAGTTTTAGGCCTTAACATATGTAAATTTGAGTTCTACAACCATGCAAAAAAAGAAATGACTAAGTTCATCATTTGTTCCCCCATTTAGCCCTAAAAGTCCCCAAGGTCTTAACATATTCAAATTTGCGTTGAGCCCCATGCAAAACTGCTAAATAGACATACACAGAAAATTTTGGACGAATATAATAAAATAGTCCCAAAAGTGGAATGCTTTTATTAGCCCTAAAAGAGCCCCTGGAGCACATCCAAGAGTTATCGCGAAGTATAGACTAACAAAATTATATAGAAATTAGTTAGTTACAACTTTTTCAGAAAGTTTTATAAAAATCCAAGGCATCAAGATTAAAAAAAAAACTGTGAAGTTTAGCCATTTTAACCCGAAAGGCACCCCTAGGGGCGCAACCGGAGTTTTCCCAGAAAATCCGTCCTATTACTTTTTACTCTTATCATGTTTAATGTTTGTGCAATATGTCAAAAAATTCCAAGGCGAAGTTATTGAGAAAAGTGCGGACAGACGAACAGAAGAACGGATGAGGGTGAATTTACGGGTCCAAAACAAAAACATCCACCAGTCACCAAAAGAACAACTCTATGGAGAGTATCCGTATACATGTCTACGTTAAGTTATACTGCGTTTGCTTGTATGCCTTTATCACCAACAATTTCTTTTTTATATTCTGGGATATTCCACTGCTGGATAGCAGGAGTTTATATATATATATATATATATATATATATATATATATATATATATATATATATATATATATATATATATATATATATGTATATATATACGTATATATATACTTGTTTATTGTTATATAAACATGGTCACATCCTGCTGCTACAAATAGCCACTTGTTTCAATCAAACAACAGATATCATCAGGCAGCGACTTGACTATTCAAAAGTTCAATGAATATGGAGTGTCGTATTAGGGTTTGATTATTTAAGAGAATAATTATTCATTGAACTTTTGAATAGTCAAGTCGCTGCCTGATGATATCTGCTGTTTGATTGAAACAAGTGGCTATTTGTAGCAGCAGGATGTGACCATGTTTATATAACAATAAACAAGTATTATTATTGAGCACTATCTAACAACCTCGTTGAATTCATTAGTCCATTACTTTTGAATAAAAAACCCTGAGTATATATATATATATATATATATATATATATATATATATATATATATATATATATATATATATATATAATTTTAGTTAGGCGTTTAAAAAAGGTTCCTTCTGTTTTTGAAAGAAGTTTTTTTTCTGATTTCAGGAACACTGAAAATTTCACTAAAAGTCCTCAAAGATAATAGTAGAAATCATTGGACTATTCCCTCACAACTTAGTAATCTCTCTCCCTTAGGTTTTTTCTATCTCTCTCTCACACACATATATATGCATATATGTACACATATATATGCATGCAAAACATATATATATATATATATATATATATATATATATATGTCTCTGTCTGTCTGTCTGTCTGTCTGTCTGTCTGTCTGTCTGTCTGTCTCTCTCTCTCTCTCTCTCTCTCTCTCTCTCTATATATATATATATATATATATATATATATATATATATATATGGACCTATTAAAATTCTTTCGTCTTATCTTTGCAACCTAAAAAGAGTATCTGAAAAATCTGAAAGAAGATAATGATTTATTGGCAGGGTTATCTTGTGTTCCTTGGGTTACGGTGATTTATCTCCCCTTGCGTAGGCAACGACGCACTAGACAAGATAAAAAAAAATAACAAGGACGTGTTAATGAGGGTTTGGGCCACTTTGCCCATTGCGTTAAGTTTCCGAAAGAGTAAATCCGTTTTGGGAAAGACCACATCTTCTGTTTTTCGATCTCAATTCTGCTACATTCAATGGCGCAATACAATCTTTCTAAAATATGACAATTTATTGACCATTTAATGTTTACACAGTACGGCGCAATCACGTTGACACACCGGTTCTCGCCAGATTACGGAAGTTAAGCATCGTTGAGCCTGACCAGTACCAGATGGGTGACCATGTGGGATAGTTAGGCGCTGTATGTACCTTCTAGGAAGGTTCGGCGTTGGGCCAGCACCCACACCCTGTAAAAAAAGAACTCATCGCTAAAAAAGCATGTCTATTTCTTGACTATGGAGGATTGTTACCACATCCGGGGAGTAGCTGCTTTACACATGTACAAAACCGTATTCGGAATCTAGTGGGCCAGGCATTTTCGCCCATCTATATTTGTTTTTTCACAGAAAAGACGTTGAGAGTCTATCTACACTGTATATTTATTTTAATGGCAGATGCTTGACTGAACTTCAATCTATGCGTCACTCCTCTAGCTAAAACAAATGTTAATAATTTCCCTTTCTCCCTATCAGCGCTTAAAACTAAGCAACAATGTCACAAGCAAAGTTTAATTCCTAGAACTGTCTGTATGTGGAGTGCAACACCGCAGGACTGCTTTCCATAGTCGTTTTCAAATCTAATGTAAATAAATTCTTGTGGAGCCATTCTCTTAAATAATCAAGCCCTAATACGACACTCCTTACTATTTATCCACAAGTGGCCTTTGGGCCTTGACAACGGTGACCCTCTAGTATTCTTTTTTGTTATCTTTTCTGGTGAATCTACGCGCTTTTTTACATTAAAAGAGTAAAAACACCAGTTTTTTTTTCAGATTTTTACACAACCTTTTTGTTTTCAAGTTTAAACTTCCAAAATATCCCTTAAACTGATTGCATCTTTCATATTATTTTATATTTAACGTCAGTTTTTATCATTTTACCAAATTGTTGGGTATTTGTAATGAATGGGTATCTAGAGGAATCTAGTACTTACGTAGTCGATCCAGGTAATTGACGAAAGGATCCCGAGTCAATCCCGAAAATGTCCGAAACAGTTTACGATTCGAAAGCCATCAAAATTGTAAAAAAAAAGGCAGATGACACAAAGCATGCTAAGAGTTAGGTTAGGGCTATGGTTAAAAAAAAAAAAACTTTTAGCCCCCTCCCCCAAAGAAAAGTGAAAGAAAAAAAACATTTTCAGAGGGGAAATTAAAGAACGTAGTTTTCAAATCGCAAATTGTTTTGGCCATTTGCGATATTCTCTGTCAATACTTGGGACTAACTTCGTACGTAGGAAAATCATCTATTACGAGTACCCAAAATGTTCATAAACGCTAGATTAAAAAACGACGTATTTTTTAAATACATGAAATACATTTTGCTATTAAGTTTTACACCAAATTAAATGAAAATTTTATATTTATAAAAATTGAATTTCTATATTTTATTTTATACTAGTGGATGGGTGTTCGCTGTTGCCCATGCGCTTGAAACAAAATTCTCCCTTCCCCCGCAAATAAATCAAAACAACTTTTCTTTCATTGAAAATAGTAGAGAGTGCCCGAGCGACCGAAAAAAAAATAATGAGCCGCGGTAGCTGGGCTAGAACGTGAAACGCGAAGGAGGGGAAGAAGGCAAAATCTTACAGCCAAACTACGTTCACACAACCTTATGCGTATGACTTCGCAGCGCTACAAAATAAACATTTTAAATATAGTTTTAGTTTAATACGCGTGTGTGACTTTCCGGTCTATTGCAACGGCCGCGTTACTTTACAATCCGTACTGGAAATAAGTAGAATTTTTTAAAACCGAAATAAATGTTTTTATGTTTTAAAAATGATTACTTATGAAAATGGTTATATTTATGTGGCATTATGTGGTATTAAAAGAATAAAATAAGCACTTACAATGTCAAAAAAATAAAGAAGAAAAATATTTTGTTTAATTTAATTTACCGCCGATAAAAAATGCCAAATATAAAATATAAAGTATAAAATAAAAAAACATTTAAATTCTGTTTAAATGAAAATTGATTTAAACCTTTGATAAAACATCGAAATAAGGAAATTGTTTTTTTTTGTTTTTTTTTAATATAATTATCCGCCGAAATTACAAAACAGCCATCATTAAATAAGAAAAGAAAACGCCAGTAGCTGTACGCGAACCTCTAAACTCATGCTTATGAGACAACCTCCTAATCCACTTGACCACAGCGCTGATTGTGAAACCAGAGTAGAAATTCTTTTATTTAAACAAATTTTAAAAAATAATGCTTGGTGCATGTGCAGTTGTTGAAATCGTTTAGAAAGAGACGATATTTTTTTTCTTCAATTTTTACATATTATACATCCGAGGCATTGCCCTTCAGATGGTACCGGTTTCGAACCAGTCGAATGTGGTTGACGAAAGTTTATAACAGACATACAAACAGACACACACGCAAACACACAGACGACATTTCTTTATATAATAGAAGATTTTTAAAACAGTAATTAAGAAAAACGCGATTTTTATAAGAACATTTTGACATGAGAAAACTACCTTGGAAAATTTAATCGAAACACAAAATGGTGTAAATAATAAAAGACTGGACCTTTTATAATAAATCATTTTGGGGCGGACTTTTTATCAAACATAAATGGTGCGACATTTTTCTAGGTAACCAGCAAGCTGCCCGGCATTGCCCGCATACACATAAATATTAGAGTTTACTTTACCGGTATTACTTTTGATTTGTCACCTAATTTTATAAAATTCCTATAAATGTTTTCTCTTCGTAACTCATATTCCTATAAATGTTTTCTCTTAGTAATTCATAAATCCACGGTATTAATTCTGATTGGTCACCTAATTTTATAAAATTCCTATAAATGTTTTCTCTTCGTAATTCATAAATCTGCGTTATTCATTTTGGATTTGTCATCTAATTTTGCGAACTTTTTTTTAAGACAAAAAAAAAAAAAAAAAAAAATTATGTACAAAAACTATCAAGGAAACGCCCCCAAGAACCCAGAGAACTATGAATACGAAAGTATTTTTTTTAATTTTTAAAAATTCTTTTTGGCTTTTTGTTTTTTTCCTTCTTCATTATTAGATTTCTGGAAGTATATTTTGGTATGTGACTGTTATCTATTAGCAACTCATATCCGTGGCCAGTTATCGGCTATAATTAGTTTCATTTTCAGTTATCTATTACGGCGCGAAGATGAAGTTACCGATAGCCCAGCCGCAGACGGAAGGTGGATGGGTGAGGATATTTCCTTTGTATTCGTAGAGTAATTGGACTTCCTTTCATATTAACCATCATCGAGGAAGAATAACCGACGTTGCCCGCAGAAAGCAAATAAATATAATCATGACACAATCACCAAAACTTCGTGGCCATCTTTACTAAAAGACATAATTCGAATTTGTTGGCGAAATTAAATATCCAAGTTTAGAGGACGTTAGCTAGATTTTGTTTTTCCTAGCAAAAATAGTTCTGTGTGTGGCCGACAGTTTCTGTAGTGGGAATTTCTGATAATCTTCAGGATCTTCTGTTAGAGACACGTACAGGGAAACATGAGATTCGACGCGTTGGAATAACCATAATTGTGGAGATTATAATTAAAATTGGAAAATACGAAGGGTGTTCGAAAAGTAATGCTTCCTATTTTATTCCGCCCGAATGGATCAGAGAGGACTGCGAATTGTATTGTTATGATGACTTGACATAAGCATTCATGATCTGAAAATTTCATCTCTATGTTGCAGATATTGATGGTGGGAGACTCAAAGAAGACAACCCTGTCATGGATGTTCGTCAGAAGCAAAGATACATCATTGAATTCCTGGCCAAAAGTTCATTGAGAATGTTGAGGACTATGTAGAAAAATAATTTCTGGGGCACAAAAAGCTAGCGAGCTTAAATGGTACAACTCCCGTCTTTGGAGTTCTTTAACTATTTCAGCTGAAAAACGAACAGGAGGTTTTACGTTAGGAACGACTCTCGTAAAAAGCGCTCCATACGCCCATAAACGGCCATCATTCATCGCCGGTAAAAGTACATTGAGAATGATGGTGACTATGTAGAAAACTAAATTCTGGAGCAGAAAAAGTCGCTAGATTTAATGGTACAATTCCCATCTTCGTAGTTCTTCAACTTTTTGAGTTGATAAAAAGAATGCGAGGCTTTACTTTTCGAACGGTCCCCGTACTTTATGAGAAAATAAAGTTTTTCATTTGTATGTACTAGCGAGTCACCGTTTATGAACTTCTCTCTCATCTGTCTAATAATCTGGATGATTTTTGAGGCACTAAAGATGACTTGGCGACAAGCTTTCTTCAGTCCTCCCATTTTTTTTTTGGGGGGGGGGCTTCCGTGTCAGAGAAAGACTAGAAACTTATATTATGTGAGAAAGAACTGAAAAGAAGTGAAGAGGACAGCCGCCACTAGATTTCGAAGTCGGTAGAGTATCATCAAACCGCTGGGGCATTAACAAGTTTGTCAACTTGACGATAAAACAAAACGGTTAACAGTCCACCGTCAATATCTGCAACAGAGGATGGTTAACAATAGTTGGAAATTATCAGAATTTATTTAAAATAATTTTTTAACACTGGACTTTAAAAAAAAAGACCTTGTTGTAATCAGCTGGGAAGCGACTTTCTGGTATTGTGTTTCACATATGGCTGGTTCTTGGAAAGAAACTTTGCTCATGAAAATTCACCCACTATCTCTATCCACTGCGTCCTGGGCCCCGCAAGGTAATCAAGGTTGGATTTTATGGTCTTATAAACTCAAGTTTTGTCTTGTCTTCCATTGTCGGTCCATAGCGAATGACATTATTTAGCCAAAACGGGGTGGGACAAAAACATGGAAGGAAGTAATTACTGGGGATAATTTACAAGACTCAGCACTGTTATTCCAACGCGGTTAATCACCTAAAGCAAGCCAGAGGATGAGTTGGCCGAAACGTGGTGAAACGACAACAACAACCATGAAGATGGGGATAACAGTCTGTAAAAAGGATGAATGCACAAATTATGAAGCCTCATCTCAAAAGATTCCAAAAATTAAAAAATGGAAACAATACTCTAAATATATTATTTTAATTTGAATTCATTATTGAGATGAGTATTATTTATTAATTTATTTATTTATTTATTTATTTATTTATTTATTAATTTATTTATTTATTTATTTATTTATTAATTTATTAATTTATTTATTTATTAATTTATTTATTTATTTATTTATTAATTTATTTATTATTTTTTTTATTAATTAATTTATTATTTATTTATTTATTTATTTATTAATTTATTAATTTATTTATTTATTAATTTATTTATTTATTTATTAATTTATTTATTAATTTATTTATAATGTTTTTATTAATTAATTAATTTATTATTTATTAATGTATTTATTAATTTATTATTTATTTATTATTTATTAATTTATTTATTAATTTATTATTTATTTATTATTTATTAATTTATTTATTAATTTATTTATTAATTTATTTATTAATTTATTTATTTATTTATTAATTAATTAATTTATTTATTGCGGACTATTATCCTCACCTTTTATCAATTATTGTTTCATGAGGTTTCGGTCAACTATTTCTCTGGCCTTGATCAGGTGATAACCGCGACGTGATAGGAACTCCGAATCTCCTAACTGCATCCTTAGCAATTACTGCCTTCCATGGCTGATGAAGGCCAGAGGAATAGTTAGCCGAAACGTCGTGAAACAACAACTAATAAAGATGAGGATAATTGTCCGCAATAAATAAATAATTAAATAATACTCATCTCAATAATGAATTCCAATTAAATAATATATATACCATTCGGCTCGTGGTGCAGTGGATAGAGACGTTGAATATCTATGGTTCCAGGTGAGAATAGTCTGAAGATAGCAGTTTCAATCCTACCCAAAGCCAGCCAGAGGCCTACTTGGCCAAAACGTGGTTAATAGAGGATAATAGTTAAAGAGGATAATAGTTAAAGAGGATAATAGTCCGAAAAAAAAAAAAAAATGAAAACTACTCTAAATGTTACAAATAATAAAAAAAATATCACTTTTTCAATAAAGTCCGATTAATAGACCCAAAGGTGAGTAAAGTAGACGACTTGTTCGCAATGGTGTCATGGGTTTAATGGAAACAGGGCCTGGAATTACTTCTATCAGATTATCTCTTGGCCTGGATTAAGGTAAGCATTTATGCTTTAAAGTCAAAAAGGTGTTTGTTTTCTTCCTCCTCTTTTTCACTTCGACAGACAAGGGACACAGACAGATGAGGTCGAACTCCTAAATTTGGGACTTGCACACACTGAGGCTATTATTAATCTTAGCTTGCTTTTCAATCCCGGTCCATTCATTCGCTCCAGCAGCAACCCCTTCGCTACGTCCGGACTGTCGCCGCCCCCTATTTCCCCGAAAAAAAAACCCCAAAAAAACTCTTGATTGTCGCACTCACCCTCCTTCTGTTCCCATACAATTCATTCTTAACTCTTCATCGTGGACAGCCGCACGACACCATCCTCCCGAAGTTGTCAATTTCTGACCGGACGAGGTCAAGACGAATCGGGTTGAACGAGAGAAAAAAGTCAAGGTAGTGAAAATCGTGGATGGTGAGATTTTTAAATAGCCTTCACAAAATAAAGCAAACCTGACGACATTTTTTTTAGATGGTTGTTGTTGTTGTTGTTATTATTATTATTATTATTATTATTATTATTATTATTATTATTATTATTATTATTTATTTATTTATTTTTTGGGAGCGGAGAGTATTTTTTTTCTATTTTAGATACGCCCGCCCGCCCGCCTATTCACGGACACAGATATTTAATGGACACATCTTTCTAAGATGCGTCCATGCATCTCCATAAGAGGTGTTGCCCATCGGTTATATTGTTACACTTCGGTTTAAAAATGTATTTTTTGTTGATCTGAAGCTTGAGATATTTTATCTTTTTCTTGTACACTTCAGTTTAAATAAGATTTTGATTGTCTGTGACATTAATTTTAAATAACATTTTGATTGTCTGTTACATTAAGTTTAAATAACATTTTGATTGTCTGTTACATTCAGTTTATATAACATTTTGATTGTCTGTTACATTCAGTTTAAATAACATTTTGATTGTCTGTGACATTAATTTTAAATAACATTTTGATTGTCTGTGACATTAAGTTTATATAACATTTTGATTGTCTGTTACATTAAGTTTAAATAACATTTTGATTGTCTGTTACATTCAGTTTATATAACATTTTGATTGTCTGTGACATTAATTTTAAATAACATTTTGATTGTCTGTTACATTAAGTTTATATAACATTTTGATTGTCTGTTACATTCAGTTTATATAACATTTTGATTGTATGTTACATTCAGTTTAAATAACATTTTGATTGTCTGTTACATTAAGTTTATATAACATTTTGATTGTCTGTGACATTAATTTTAAATAACATTTTGATTGTCTGTGACATTAAGTTTATATAACATTTTGATTGTCTGTTACATTCAGTTAAAATAAGATTTTGATTGTCTGTTACATAAAGTTTAAATAACATTTTGATTGTCTGTTACATTCAGTTTAAATAAGATTTTGATTGTCTGTTACATTCAGTTTAAATAACATTTTGATTGTCTGTGACATTCAGTTTAAATAACATTTTGATTGTCTGTGACATTAATTTTAAATAACATTTTGATTGTCTGTTACATTAAGTTTATATAACATTTTGATTGTCTGTTACATTCAGTTTATATAACATTTTGATTGTCTGTTACATTCAGTTTAAATAACATTTTGATTGTCTGTGACATTAATTTTAAATAACATTTTGATTGTCTGTTACATTAAGTTTAAATAACATTTTGATTGTCTGTTACATTCAGTTTATATAACATTTTGATTGTCTGTTACATTCAGTTTAAATAAGATTTTGATTGTCTGTGACATTAATTTTAAATAACATTTTGATTGTCTGTTACATTAAGTTTATATAACATTTTGATTGTCTGTTACATTCAGTTTATATAACATTTTGATTGTATGTTACATTCAGTTTAAATAACATTTTGATTGTCTGTGACATTAATTTTAAATAACATTTTGATTGTCTGTGACATTAAGTTTAAATAACATTTTGATTGTCTGTTACATTCAGTTTATATAACATTTTGATTGTCTGTTACATTAAGTTTATATAACATTTTGATTGTCTGTGGCATTAAGTTTAAATAACATTTTGACTGTCTGTTACATTAAGTTTATATAACATTTTGATTGTCTGTTACATTCAGTTTATATAACATTTTGATTGTCTGTTACATTCAGTTTAAATAAGATTTTGATTGTCTGTGACATTAATTTTAAATAACATTTTGATTGTCTGTTACATTAAGTTTAAATAACATTTTGATTGTCTGTTACATTAATTTTATATAACATTTTGATTGTCTGTGGCATTAAGTTTAAATAACATTTTGATTGTCTGTTACATTCAGTTTATATAACATTTTGATTGTCTGTGGCATTAAGCTTAAATAACATTTTGATTGTCTGTGACATTAAGTTTAAATAACATTTTGATTGTCTGTTACATTAAGTTTATATAACATTTTGATTGTCTGTGACATTAAGTTTAAATAACATTTTGATTGTCTGTTGCATTCAGTTTATATAACATTTTGATAGTCTGTGGCATTAAGTTTAAATAACATTTTGATTGTCTGTGACATTAAGTTTATATAACATTTTGATTGTCTGTTACATTAAGTTTATATAACATTTTGATTGTCTGTGACATTAAGTTTAAATAACATTTTGATTGTCTGTTACATTAAGTTTAAATAACATTTTGATTGTCTGTTACATTAAGTTTATATAACATTTTGATTGTCTGTGGCATTAAGTTTAAATAACATTTTGATTGTCTGTTACATTAAGTTTATATAACATTTTCATTGTCTGTTACATTAAGTTTAAATAACATTTTGATTGTCTGTGACATTAAGTTTAAGTAACATGTTTGATTGTCTGTTACATTAAGTTTATATAACATTTTTGATTGGCTGTGACATTAAGTTTAAATAACATTTTGATTGTTTGTTACATTAAGTTTATATAGCATTTTTGATTGGCTGTGGCATTAAGTTTAAATAACATTTTTTATTGTCTGTTACATTAAGCTTAAATAACATTTTGATTTTCTATTACGTTAAGTTTAAATAACATTTTGATTGTCTGTTACATTAAGTTTATATAACATTTTTGATTGGCTGTGACATTAAGTTTAAATAACATTTTGATTGTTTGTTACATTAAGTTTAAATAACATTTTGATTTTCTATTACATTAAGTTTAAATAACATTTTGATTGCCTGTTAAAATTAAGTTAAAATAACATTTGGATTATCTGCTACATTAAGTTTAAATAACATTTTTGATTGGCTGTGACTTTAAGTTTTAATAACTGTGACATTTTGTATGGCATTTTTGTTGATCTCTGAAACATAAGTTTTAAATAGAATTTAAACGGCTTAACGCATGGATTTTAATTGATACGACTTAAGAATATCTGAACGTTATTTACAGCGGTGGTAATAAGACGAGTGTTTTCTGTAAGTGTTTAACAAACAAGTAACTCGAGACTTCAATTCGCACGGATGGATGCTGCTGATGTGTAAACATTTGCTTGAATATGTGCGCAACTATAAGTATATCCGTCCCATGACAAGTAAAATTAATCCCCCCGAAAAGAACGGAACAGCTTTTATGTCGTCGTGCTCAGATATATCAATACTTACTTCATCACTAGGTAGTCACCGCATATTAATGCCCAAAGCAACTCAAGGATTAGAGTTAAAAAGTGACAGATAGCCGGTGAAACAACACCCTGGTTAGTAATGGTAGACATTGAGTAGGACTTGACTATTAAAAACGACAGCTCAACTTGTTTATCTAAGATTTGAAAACGACTGTTATAGTAAGCCGAGAAGTAATAATGCGGTATTATGTTCCATAGCTTAGTAGTTCTAGAAACTTTGCTGATTAAATTTTTAGATTTAAAAACGACTATGTTATAGAAACCCGAGAAGTAGTACTGCCGTATTGTGTTCCACAGCCTGGTAATTCTAGAAACGTTTCTGATAAAATTTTTAGATTTTAAATCGAGTATGTTATAGTAGGCCTAGAAGCAGTATTGTGGTATTGTGCTCCAGAGTTTGGTGATTCTAAGAGAGAAACTTTGTTAATTAAATTTTCGTTTCGTTTTAGGCACAAATAAAGAGTAAGAAAAAATTGTAGACGGTGCTTCTAACAAGACGAGTGTTTGCTGTGAATGTTTTAAAAGAGACCCAACATACATTGATTGAAAATCGGTCGAGCACCTGCCAAGAAAATAATGATAGAACGTAAAAAATAACTCGCAATGTCTCTTCCGAGAAGATAATGTCAAGAATTCTTATGTCATGAATCAATTCTAACGTAAATCTGAAATATTCGACTTTTAAATGCGGTTTTGCGTTAACGTTATGGCCGCGAAAAATCGTTTAAAATACCCCATAGAAATTGAAAAGTTTGAAATACCAGAGCACTTCAAAAAGTAAAGTCTCCTACTTTTTTTTTTAACTCAAAAAAGTTAAAGAGCTACGAAGACAGGAGTGGTACCATTAAAACGAGCGAACCTTTGTGCTCCAGAATTTATTTTTCTACATAGTGACCCCCATTCTCAACGCACATTTGCCAGAAATTCAATGACACATCTCTGTTTTGGACGCAAGTCCATGGCAGGGGGTTGCTTTCTTAGAGTGTCCCAGTGTCAAAATTTGCATTAGAGTGATGGAACTTTCAGATCATGAAGGCACCATCTGTCATCATAAAAATGCAATTTACTCTCCCTTCTGATCCATTCGGGTGGAATAACAAATAGGAGGCATTACATTTTTAACGTCCACCGTATATATATATATATATATATATATATATATATATATATATATATATATATATGCAACTTTGTCTGTGTATGTGTGAGTTCATTCCTTATAGACTCCGAAACGGCTGAACAGATTTTCTATAACATTTACAGAATTTTATTGTATATGTCTGAGAGTGATCTTAGTTAAGTTTTGTCTCAGAATACACCCTATGAATACCGATAATCGATAATCAAAACCGTTATTTTAATTTATCGGCAAACCCATTTTTTCCATGCCGTCGCTTAGCAACAATGATAGAACAACAGCCCGTGAAAATTCTACTGTGAGTAAGTTGATAGCGCGTTTTTTTTTTGTTTTTTTTTTTGCATGACGTGGTCTGTAGGTTCAAACTCCGCACGTAAATTTCTTTTTTTTTTTTTTCATTAACTGCAAAGAATTTTTTTGTATAATACTTGAAAATTTACGTTTTTTTTTCTCATGTCACGGTCTGTATATGTAAATCCCGTTCTTTCCGTTTACTGACAAGAAGTTTATATATATATATATATATATATATATATATATATATATATATATATATATATATATATATATATATATACTTCGGAATAGTTTTTATTTAACAATCAGTGGTTATGTAAACGTGAGATTGTTGGTTTACAAAATATTACTGGCAGCAATATTCTATAAGTTATCCCATCTAAACAAGAATTGCTCGATATGCAAGATAGAGCAAATAAATTAAAATTGTAATTCAATGAATTTCAAAAAACTCTCATTGAAATGAAATGAAGTGGTTGAGTTTCATATCAAAGAATTTTTATTATTCTAAGCGAGACAGACTTTGAAATTATTATCGGCTGGACCCAAAACAAATTTAAACAAGCACTTGCCCGATTCGGATATGTACGCAGCTATGCGGATTACCCAGGATATAACTTGGAAACTATTACTAAACGGATGTAAAGAACGTATAATATGGATTTTACCAAACAGGTTGGATCAACAAAAACATTCATATCCTTTTTCTACAAATACTCCTGCTACAGGACTTGTGATAAATGTATTATTTTCACTTTGACTTTCCATGTCTCACTGACTTTAGCAAATAGGGTGCATACCTTTATAACTATTTGCTAATATTTTCACTCCTCTGATGAGATGGTAGACATCGAAACCCTATAGGATAAGAAGATAAACTTTCTAAAACATTATTTGCCTTGCTTAGAATAATAAAAATTCTTTGATATGAAACTCAACCACTTCATTTCATTTCAATGAGAGTTTTTTGAAATTCATTAAATTACAATTTTATATATATATATATATATATATATATATATATATATATATATATATATATATAGTAATCCACATAAAGTACTGTTTCGTTGATTCACAGCTCATCAGTGCGGCTAGACAAGCAATCATGTCAAGCCAGGATCGAAACCCGACCACCTATATGATAGTCGGAGCTTCTAACCGTTGCTGCTAAGCGGGCAGTAACAATTTTTTGACAAATACCTAAGCTCAATTTGTTTGCACAAAAAGCGTCGCTTAATACGCTAATGGCAGTTTGTATATCACTTCCCAATATGTTCAACCCAAGATAGGGAGTATATATATATATATAGTTACAATATTCCGACTTGACCTTCTGTCGTTGAATGCTGTCCACTGTTAACTGTTCACAAGCGGTAACATGGTATTTATCGGTACTTAATTTGCCTCAATTCTCAGGTTAATTACTGGTAGCCTGGAGGTAGAATCCTAATCAAGGTTGACTTCGTGATTGGATTCGAATCTTTCGACTGGCAGTAATTGTGACTTTCCATATGAATCACTAATGTCGGCAGGTTTGAAATAATTGTAAATATTTATTTATAAAAAATGTATACAGTTTCGATTCTAGCTGATGCCACGTAAACACTTCTTTTTTTTTTTTTTGAAATCATAATATAATAGTAATAATATATACGAAATTTGGACAAATTAAAATATCATATTTAAGCGTATTTTACACCCAGGCAAAGCCGCCCCTCAACCCCTCTAGTAATAAATAAATAAATAAAATATGTTGCATGAAAATATACGGTGTTTGAGCGCAATGCACAAATTATACAGACACACATTTCAGTCTGAATAATCTAAGTGACTGAAAAAAAAATCACAAGCAAAGACCTATTGTGTTTTTTTTAATTATTTATTTAATATATATATATATATATATATATATATATATATACACGCAAACACACACACACGCAAACACACATATGTATATATATGAAAATAAATAACAAAAAACTATTTTTCTTATATATATATATATATATATATATATATATATATATATATATATATATATATATATATATATATTCCTCCCTTTATGTTACCAGCTCTGATATGACCTTAAAAGAAGTCCCGTAGTGCAGCCGCATTTCAGTTACCATTGCTCTGGTGCTGCAAGATTAGACTGTTTGAAGATACTGGTTTCCTATCCAAAAATGCACCAAACATTGATCTAATTGTCGTATTTTTTTTTTCATTTGCAAAACTCAATCAAGTAAAAAAGTAAATCAAACAGACCCAACAATTTTCTTATTCAAAACAACTAAACCAAACACCATGAATAAATATCTGAGGATATAAAAAAAACTTCAAACGTGAAAAAGTTTGGATCAAATTACTTATTCGGCATTAAATAATCTAAATAGGGTTGATATACCGTAAAACAAAACAACTAAACTATACCAAAATTCATAATGATCGGTTAATTAGTTTAGAGGGGTATTGTATACGTAGAAATACATAAGTATATAAACATAGTAGTGTTTATTTATTGAGATTGTCGGACTGACTTCTTCATCTTGGTTGTTATAGTTACAACGTTTCGGCCGTTTTGCCCTCCGGCCTTCATCAGGTGTTTTGTATCGAACTGGGGAACCGTTTGTTAGGAGTCTCGAACCCAACCCTTTATTATTATTAGGGGGGTACCGTGTTTGGACTCCAGCTAGGCTCTGGGACATAGTTGCTGATTCAGCAGCAACTATGTCTCAGAGCCTAGTACACCCCGTAATAATAATAAAGGGTTGGGTTCGAGACTCCTAACAAACGGTTCCCCAGTTCGATAAAAAAAACACCTGATGAAGGCCGGAGGGAAAAACGGCCGAAACGTTTTGACTATAACAACCAAGATGAGGAAGTCAGTCCGACAATCTCAATAAATGAAAACACCTCATCTCAAAAATACAGACAATTACTATAGTAGTGTTTGAACGATTAATCGGAATCGAAGATCGAAAAACTCGGAACGTTTGAGGGTATCAGTATCGGAATCGGAAAAAAATGTGTGCCTTTTTTCCGATGCCAAAAACGATTCTTTTTTATTTTGTTTAAAGCAAAATCGTTTATTGCTGATAGTAATAAGAAAATAATCATAATCTATAATAAATTAATAAAATAGACAAGATACTACTACTGCTACTACTACTACTACTACTACTACTACTACTACTAATAATAATAATAATAATAAAGATAAAATATTAATAATCTATTGATTTTAAGCTATTAGTAAAATTAAAATCGATTGATCATCACACACAAGTGAATTTTTACGTTTGAAAAAATATCTGCAAATTTAACGTGTTTTTTAATAGTGAAAAAAACAAACTTTATAGTTAAATATTTAGAAATTAATAAAGAATCGAAATCGGAATCGATAATTGTATCAGACTCGGAAATTTAGCACGGAATCTATAGTTGTACCGGAATCGGGAATTATATTGGAATCGTCCCATCACTAAAACATAGCTAAATAAAGAGTATCTCCCTTAACGTTTTCCACAACGGAATGACTGTGCAAATAGATATTGCACAAGGACTCACCGCTTATTAGTATATTAAATTCTTTTACGTAGGTTATAGGCAGATAGGGTACGGTCTCGGTTCAGAAATGTGGGATTGTTGTGGGCCGGCGAGTTTATTCTGACGCGGCGTTCTGAAAAAAAAAGGACTGGGCAAAATTGATTAGCGATAATGGTGAAATCTAACCCTGGCACCCGACCAGTAACGTTAGCGATAATATATACCTCCGATCCGCCCCCTCGTCTCACTCCGCTTACCCCACCGGCCAACCGATAATCAATTATCTTGTTGTCGTTGCTGTTTTTGTTTTCTTTCTTGTTATTATAATATGAGGTTTCACACCAGTCATATCTACTTGCTCTCGCTAAAGATCACGTGACAACAACTCTATTCATGTCCCAGCGTCGACTTTCCTATAATTTGTTTTCCGATCCATTCATTTTGCCAGGCAGGTGATATCCAGGAATATATAGATAACGAACGCTCTGTAGACGCAGTAAAGAGAGGATCGTTCCACTGTGATTAGGAGAGGTTGATAAGGGCGACCCAAGATCAAGGTTTGATGTCCAATGCTTTTAATAAGATAAGTGGTTACAGCAATGACAACAAGTGAAAATTCTGCCACATAATATTAAAGCGTGAACCACCTGACATCCAGTTGTAAGGTTTCGCTGGAGGACGGCTATTATATAATCCGACTCATGCCAAGTGCTCGTCTGAGCTTCAATCTATGGTCCCCCCCCCTTGCCAAACTTTCACGAAAACACTCGTCTAGCTAAAACCACTACCAATAATCGCCCCCTCACTCTTTATCTGTGCTTAAACCTAAACGTAGATCCCACGAAGAAAGCTTCTTTCTCAGAACTGCACGCCTGTGGAACTCTCTTCCGTTTGCCTGCTTTCCAGCTGACTACAATCTGATTGTCTTCAAGTCCAATGTAAACAAGTTCTTGATGAACCGTCTTCGAAGGAAGGAGGAAGAATTTAATCCTATGTGCACAGTTTCAACGTTGCAAGTTGGTGGAAATTCAGTTTTGGTGTGGAGCGTTATTAGTGTCAATAGTCCAGGGCCTATACGTCGTATAAGGGCCTATACGTCGCTTGTAAGGTCAGATCAATTCGAGTACCTACACTGATATGTTGACTGAGCATTTTCTACCCTACTTTGGATGATAATCCCATCTTCATGTAGAATAATGCAACATTCACACAGCTGGCAATGTCAAGAGGTTCATTAAATGGCATGATATTCCGTGTTTGGATTGGCCTGCACAATCTCCAGATTTCTATTCTATGAAAAACGTATGGCATTGCATCAAACAATAACTACGCAATGATAAAATTTAAAATCTGGAAGAACTTTGGACAAAAATTAAAGAGAAGTAAGATGACCTTTCACTTGAGTATTGTCGCAGACAAATTCAAGAAAATAGTCCAAATTTTTCCATTGTGCGGAATTTCTTTTTGATTTCTCCATTTGAAGTTAATTTTTTTTTAATTGACGTGAACACTAGGATACTTCAATTACGTGTCAAATATGAACAGGTAACGCTATAGAGAAATAAAAGGTGAATCAAATGAGGTATAGGTTGCTTAAAAGGTTACATTAGCTTAAATATGCAGTTTTTGAAACAAATTACAAGTGCGGACTTTCTTTTTGGCGATACTGTATACATGCGTGTGTGTGGGGTGCGTGTGTGCACGCGCGTCTGTGTGTGTGTGTGTGTGTGTGTGTGTTTGTTTGTTTTGTTTGCGTGTGGACGGCATTAACCTTGAACCGGCTTAGTCCGAATGAGAAAGTTTCGTGGGAATATTAAATTCACAATGCCTAGTCGCATTCAATTTATTTGGTAAAAAATATTTAAAGTAAAGCATATTGACGTCAGGGCAAATGTCGGCGTCAGGATTCTGCAGGAGGATATCCTGCCGATGCATTTATTATTCATTATCAATAGTCTGACTCTTCAACAGATCTTGCTTGCTCGTACCTCGTGTCTGACGTAATTTTCAGTGACCAGGCCTACTTTACGGTGACCACTAATATATACCACGACGCAACAGTCAACGACGTTCAGCTTGGGCGAACGCGCTAGATTGTTACAAGAGGACCAGGCTTTTTAATTCGAGGGTCAACTTTTATTAATGAACCTACAATATTTAGTATGATCATTTATATATTATGATATACCTTGATATATTATTCACTACTGCACCAGAAAGAGGTCTACGTGGACACCACAATAAATTATATAACCAGCGATTTCGATTGAAGCGAACGAGGGCTGATTTCTCAATCAATAACTTTAGAACAGACTTTCAAGATAGGTAATAAAGGCAACAAAAAAAAAACATTTTGGACAGGTGCTGGGCTGCTGTATCCTCTTTGGTACACATTTCTACTACTCTTTCTCTACACGGTTGCTGAAGCATGCTTTACTTAAAAATATTTTTTGCCAAATGAAGTGAATTGAATGTCAGCATAAAAAATCGCGGCCATCATTTAATACCGGTAAACACGGCTGTTACTATGAATTTAATGATAAGCGTAACGGATGTCTTTCTTTCTCTCACCCTATCTATCTCTGTCTCTATCACTCCCCCCCCTCTCAGTCTTCACACCTCTTACTTATACTCCCTTTTTCGAGTCACTCTTTATTTTCGCCATGTCTCTATCTTAGTCAGCCTCTCTTCCTGTCTTGGTCCCTACTTGATCATGGCCGTATCTAAACCGTTTAACTAAAAGCTGACTCATCACTCTTACCCATTCAACAATTGTACAACTCTCTCTCTCTCTCTCTCTCTCTCTCTCTCTCTCTCTCTCTCTCTCTCTCTCTCTCTACATATATATATATATATATATATATATATATATATATATTCCACCATAAACGAACTTTTCTGTAAAGTCTGAGGAGGCTACATAACGGCCAAAAAACGGTCGCGTAGTTGAAACAATAATGTAACTAAACAGAAAAAAAACGGTAATAAAAAATAAAACGTATATATATATATATATATATATATATATATATATATATATATATATATATATATATATATATATATATATATAAAGTCATCCCACTCGTTCTTGTCCCCGCACCAGCCGCATAAGACATTTCACTTTCACGTTACTAAATTAATACGTCGCATTTCATGATGTAAGAATACTGCATAATTGCTAAGCCGCCTAGCGCGTTGCAAAAAAACGTTGCACTGTGAGTGAAGGATATACGACGCTGGTTGCAACCTTTATGCAATTAACCGTTTTATATTAACCATTGCTAATAGCCATTTTCTTGCGTTTAACTGATCGCATACAATAACACGTGGCAACAGAATACTCTCTCTTCACGTAACAATATATACATATCTTTATATATATATATATATATATATATATATATATATATATATATATATATATATATATATACCATCTAACGCACTGATGAGCTGTGAAACAGCGAAACAGTACTGTATATATATATATACATATATACATATATATATATAATAAAAATAAATACAAAAAAATTGTTTATAATTGTAATTACTAAACCCCTTTAAGAATATTTACGATTGAGCACTGTCGGGGAAATAAAAACTAAATGGCAGTGACCTAGTGTTTATGCAACGTTCACGACTTCCGTTCGTTTAAATAATAGACCGTCTACTGACTGCGCATGACTTTGGCGTTTATAAGTTTTTAAATCCAGTCATTCCAGTGGCAATTGTCTAATGGTTCGGAAATCAAGTCTTAGTAAATGGAGTCAATGGTAACTTTGTGGCTGAATTTGAATCTCCCGGCCGGTAGGAATTATCACCTTTTACACCGATAGTTGCGAAAGCATGAAAGACTAATGTCTGTAGGTATAAAATATAAAAATAATTATTATTTATAATTATATATTAATTTTTTTTGCGCTATCCACAAAAAGTACCAGTTTTATTAAAACATATTTGCAGATTAAATATATTTCTCATTCTGTGGAATTTTTACAGGTCCATCTAATAATAATAATAATAATAATAATAATAATAATAATAATTATTATTATTATTATTATTATTATTATTATTATTATTATTATTATTCTACTCACTTGAACTTTTCACATAGGCTCTCATCAAAGACTACTCTTTAAGAACAACTTGTCGTATTCCCTAGAGTCTGAGTGACAAGTCTCCAAAGATTTCCCGTACTCTCCATCTTTTTCGATGCGATTTGTAAATATATTTGCGTTATTGCAACAACCGTTTACCATTGATTTCTCATTGGTAGCAGCCATTAATCTTCACTGGAATTTGGTTAGAATTTGTCCCTCGTGTGGACTAGTTTCTGCACTCAAGGGTCTTCGTTAAGATTTTAGCTGTTTTCAGCATTGCCGTTTATTTCATAATCTCAATCTTTCCGTCGATTCTGATTTCTCTTAGTCTTTGCTAACTTTTTTTAAAAGTGTTTCCAGTGCTCCTACAATTATTGATGTTATATTTATTTTCTTCATGTTCCATATTCCTTTAGTATTTGTTTTTTTTTTTTTCTGTCTCTTTGATCGTCACCTTATAGTCTCTTGGGACGGCAAAATCTCTAATTTGGCAGTTTCTTTCCTTCTTGTTAATTATTTTAACAATTATTATTATTATTATTATTATTATTATTATTATTATTATTATTTACTCACTACAGGTTTTTACTTGTCATTATCTGTGATAGCTCAGTGGCAATAACAAATAGCGTTCTTTGCAGATTGGATGACAGCAAATCTTCCCATATTCAGGTAAGTGTTGCAAAATCACAATTTGCACATTTTCCAAGCCTACACTGCTGAAATCTTTTGGCCTTTTGGTCAAGATCAAAGTGTAGTATATGTTCTTCAGATGCTGCACTTCCATTTCTTGTTCTCTTTCTGTGGAGGATCAGTCCTTCACGACTGAGACAATTTTTTATTTTTGTACCTTTTCTCCACGTTAAAAAAACGACCCTGGTGTCTAACTCTGTCCCGTGGGGAGGCATAGTAAATAGGTAAACTGCTGAAATCTACGGGGACGCAAGTTTAAGGGCGACCGGATATAATGTCGGAAAAAGCAGAGAATGTGCGATATTATTTCAAAATGGCCTTCCCTATAGGAAAACATTTCCTGCCAGGCTTGAATGCTTAAAAAAAAAGCAACTAAATGGTTATATGGGTTCATACCTCATCCAAGTGTATTAGTGACAGGGAGAACTCGAACTCAGCGCTTCTAGCACAGAGTTTACGCCTACAACCACCTTGCTACTGAAGCTTTGCCTTATCAACAATCCAAGGGCAAGAAATCCAGAATGACAGGAAGTCGATCATGATATTTGAGAAGCTTACGAATTTTAGCCGGTTTTCGTTGGATGAGACCGGAGTTCTGAAATATAGGATGTTGTAAGTCAGGCGAGTGTCACCTTCTTCTTCTTCTTCTTTTTCTTCTTCTTCTTCTTCTTCTTCTTCTTCTTCTTCTTCTTCTTATTATTATTATTATTATTATTATTATTATTATTATGCTTGGGACAGTGTGGGTATCCTATATTCCATATTACAACGAGGGAAAGCAGGAAGACGAAGATAAAGTATATTATAGAATGTAGACGTACATTCTATATTCGAACTTTGTGAACGAAATGTGGAATAAATGTTTGAGCTCTGATGAGTTACAAGCTAAAAATAATTTTTAAGAAAGAGACAAGCAGACACACCAGTTGAAATGGAATAGAACTAAAAGTGGTTCCTATTAATCTTAGTTGCTTCCTGTGCATAAATGAACCCGCCTTAATGCTTAGGTAGGCGGGTGAATCGACACGCACGTCTAGTTATATCGAAGCGTCGCGATACGATGAAAGAAGCTGTCTGTGGATGACTGGATTCACTCTCTACTGCCTTATGGATTGAGGTCTCTAGTAAGAGAGTAAACAGATGACACAGCGTAAAACATTCTTCCACGAGCACCCATGCAACAACTAACGCAAATGTATTTATTATATAACTAGCGGGACCTGTGGAAATTCCACAGGGGACTCATTCATCTCTCTTCTATCGTCTTCTATCTATTCTTCTATCTTCTATCTATCTATTAATATTATTATTATTATTATTATTATTTATTATATATATATATATATATATATATATATACACACACAAAATGAACTCATTTTTTCACGTGTGAGTTTGACCTTAATAGGATTAAAAATCACGACATTACATTCAAATGTAATGCCCACACACTTTAGCACTGGATCTGAGGTGTGCTATAGGCCTACTACTCTAACAGTTCCTTGATATTCGCACATTTCTATATTTTTTCCGGTTAGAGTTCACTGCCACAGTCGGTTAGAATCAAGGGAAGTTGTAAAATCTTTTCTCTCTATTTGATTCATACTCCGCCCGCAAACACTTAACACCGCTGCGGATACGTCAACAGTGGAATATACGAGGAACACCGGTTGACGTCATGTTTGACCTAGAAAACATTGACGTTAGTTTCAACCACCTGCAAGTGTTTTTAAAGGGTTAATTTTATCCGTTCTCAGTTGTGTGTCCCTTAGGCGTAAAGGTAACGTGTCAAGCATTTTTTTCGCTTAGCCTCGATGCTTCGGGTTCGAGCTTGTCTTCCTACCTAAACCTTTTTTCCTCTTTTACACCTTTATTTTTCCTTTTCTTTTACATTTGTTCGCGGTTTTGCTTTGTTTTTGTTTTTCCAATTTTTTATAACATCGTGTTTTTTTATAATATTAAAATAGCGTCCCCCCTCCTACATACACACCCGGCAATCCGGACAATGCCAGATACCCCCACGCGAGTATGTAATACATTGATGTTGGCATTCTGTAGATGTTCAGTATAAATGGCGACACTCTGATATTATTGTAGCTCTTTTGTTAAAACTGCAAAAGTAATTATCAAAGCTAGCACGGACGCCAGGTAAAGCCCGGTAAAGCCCGGTAAAGCCCGGTCGGAAAGTATGCTTAAATATGATATTTTAATTCTTGCAGATTTCCTATATATATATATATATATATATATATATATATATATATATATATATATATAACTACTTCATTTACTCACATAAATTTAATATACGAAAGTATAGATTTATGCGTAAACTTTAAGTATTTACTTCAAAAGTGCTCAATACGTAGGTAGAGCGTTTCATCCACTATAGGATTCGTCAGGCTGACGAATCCTATAGTGGATGAAACGCAGAATATTCAGTGTAGCTTAATCGCCATATATATTTTATAAATTACTATATATATATATATATATACACTTGAGCCCGATATTATTCATACCCCCCCCTTGAAAATTGAGTTTATTCGGTGTAACTTTGTAAGAATTTATTGTTTACGTCCATATTGATATATATTCTTAATAAACCTCTTCTGATCATTTTCGTCATTTTAAAATCTCGGGATACTTGTAATAAAAGAAATATACAGCTATTTATAAAATCTGCAATGTTCAAAAATAATCATACCCCCTTATTTTTTCCGTATTAATCGAGTTTCTGACTGTTTGTTTCCTGTTTGATTCTTATTTTGAATGCTTTTATACAACCTTTGATTAATTTCATTTCGTTTTTTGCATTTTTCAGAAATTAAAATGATATCAACTGAAAACCAATAAAAGAATAAAAATTATTAGAATGGGGAAGAAAAAAGAGCTTAGTAATTATCTTAGGACTAAAATTGTGAATTCACATAAGGATGGTTTAGGTTACAAGTCAATTTTCAAGAAATTTGAGGTCCCTACAGCAACAATACAGAGCATCATCAAAAAATTCCAGAGCCACCACACAACAAACAACTTGATTGGTAGAGGAAGGAAAAGGAAACTGTCTGCTAGAGCCACCAGGAATATTGTAAGAAGTGTTAATGCAAATCCAACCACCACTACTAAGGACATTTTAGAAAATCTGGAGTCTTCTGGCATAAAAATATCAAGGCAAACATTGCAAAGGACTCTGCATGAAAATGGTCTGAAAGGAAGAAGACCAAGAAGGACTCCATTGCACACCGGAAAACATTTTGCAGCACGTCTAAAGTTTGCTAGGACCCATGTGAATTCTCCAGAGTCCCTTTTCTCAAGTATTTTGTGGACTGACGAAACAAAAATGGAATTGTTTGGCCATATGAATGCTTCTTACGTTTGGAGGAAGAAAGGAGAAGCTTACAACCCAAAGAACACCATACCCACGGTGAAACATGGTGGTGGTAGCCTAATGTTTTGGGACTCCTTTTCAGCTAGTGGTCCAGGTAGTTTGGTCAAGATAGATGGAACCATGAAGAAGGAGCAATATTTGGAGATACTCCAGAAAAACATTAGACAGGATGCGGAGAAGCTCCATTTAGGACCAAACTGGGTCCTTCAACAGGATAATGATCCAAAACATACTGCCAAAATAGTCAAGAAATGGTTTGAGGATAATCAAATTAATGTTTTGGAATGACCTAGCCAGAGTCCCGACCTGAACCCTATCGAAAACCTCTGGCACATATTGAAAACTGAGGTTAAAAAGCGGAAACCTAGAAATTTGAGGGATTTGGAGAACTACTGCATTAAAGAAAGGTCAAAAATCAGTGTTGATGCTTGTAAAAACCTTGTTGATAAATATCCAAAACGGTTACAGGCAGTTATTAAGAATAAAGGGCATGCTATTGACTATTAGTAAGAGAGGTATGAATAATTTTGAACTAGTGCCATTGTTGTTTTTCTTTGTATAATGTTTCAAACTTGCATAATTTATTTATTTGTTGAGTTTAAATTAAATGCTGATGCTTGATTTATTGTTTGAAATCCCTCTAATATTGTCTACCTTCTGGTTTGAGCAATATTCTTATAGAAATCTCAAAGATCCGAGGGGTATGAATAATATCGGGCACAAGTGTATATATATATATATATATATATGTATATATATATGTATATATATGTGTATATATGTATATATATATATGTGTGTGTGTGTAATATAGAGTTAGTTCTATCGATTTTTATATATTAAAAAATTGCAATTTACAAAATTAAAGCAAATATATAAATATGACTTGGGTACATTAGCTTGAATCGAAACCGAAATAAACACTTATGAATATATATATATATATATATATATATATATATATATATATATATATATATATATATATATATATATATATATATATATATATATATATATATATTCATAAGTGTTTATTTCGGTTTCGATTCAAGCTAATATATATATATATATATATATATATATATATATATATATATATATATATATATATATATATAAGCTTGAGTTTCTTCAGCCATAATCGAAACCGAAGCCAAAACTTATGAAGAATTCTTGATAAAATTATTTATAAAAAAACAAAATAGATGATTTAACTGCCATCAGCTATAATCTAAACCGGAACCAAAACTGAAGAATTCTTGGTAAAATTATTTATGACAAGAAATAGAAGAACATAGCAATTAAACGACCTGAATGTACGCGTGATACACAAAAGAACACGCACGCTATCGTATTAATATATAGATAATTATATGATTTGCAGAAAATATTGGTCATCAGGAAAGTACATATTTCCTTAGTCTTTTTGGCTGGGATCAAAATGGAGTATCTACTCTGATAGTACGCTTCATTTTTTCTGTACTCGGTCAATGAAGTAGAAATCCTGGGTGTAAGGAATTTTTAGTTTTGTTACAATGCCTAGAATGTAAACAGAATTTAAAAAAATATATATAGATAGTCATAAACCGATTAAGACAATACTCATTGTGTAAACAAATGGAGCTTCCGGCGTTTGAGAATGTTTAGCATTGTAGTTTCCCATATATATATATATATATATATATATATATATATATATATATATATATATATATATATATATATGTATATATATATATATATATATATATATGTGTGTGTGTGTGTGTGTGTGTGTGGTGTGTGTGGTTTGGCCCAGTTTCTCCCAAGCATTACCTTCGCTGGTCTATTGTCGATTGCTGAAATATTTTTTTCCCCGAGGGGTTACCTCTGGAAATTGATTTTCCCACCTTGTGCTATATTTTACTAAAGTGTAAACCGAATGAATACCAGCGTATCAGGCCTACGACTAGGATCAAAGCATAGCATTTGTTTTGTCCTCGGCCAGAGAAAGATTCCTCTTGGTATGAAAACTTTTAACGTTCTCAGTTCCGAGTATTGTTTTTTTGCGAGCTCTATTTCTTCCCCCCACATAAAAACCCGATAATAGGAATATACTTTGCCCTTAAGAGGATACCGGTAAATAAGGGCAGCTATAAAGGAACTTACATAGATAGATAGATAGATAGATAGATAGATAGATAGATAGTCAAGATTGTTTCTTCTTATTGACTTTAGGTTTCTCTGGTCCATTTGGTCGGATAGATGGACATGGTCACGCGGGCGAGAAAGCCATTCTTTATCATGGGGAAAACTGATGAGATTTTAAGTTATCTAAGAGGAAGACAACCATTAATAAGAAGGGGCATATCTTGCTTGTTACCGTCGTCGCGTCTGTAGAGCAGAAACCGGAAGTCATAAAGAGCAGACAATCTTTGTTATAGCAAGCAGATAGATAGACAGATAGATAGATAAAATTCAAGGAGAAGCGCGCGCACACGTACACACCTCTGGTCGCCGTAAGAGCTTGAATGGGCGGAAGGAGAGATGCTATTTTTAGTGGATCCGCTACTCAGTATGGCGACAAGTCAGAGAGACTTTGACCGTTACGAAGTGACTATAACTGAAACGAAAGTGACCAGTGAAGAAGATATGTGGCGAGCGCCGAAGTAGAAAGGGAAAAGCTTCAGACGCGGCGACACCACTGGCCAATTAACGGCGCGCTCTAGTACCAAGAATCAATGGCCGACACGATGACACGCAACGAGCGACATAGATAGGAATGCTATAGAACGCGTACGCATGCATGTATGCTTGTGAGTGCTTGTAGTTTACATAGAAAGAAAGCTTAAAGCTAGAAACTCAATTATATACATTATTATGTATATGAAAAAATACGCCATACTTATATATATATATATATATATATATATATATATATATATATATATATATATATATATATTATTTTTAAAATATAATTATTATATTATATTTTAAAAATAATATATATGCCGCTCCACATGTGGAGGTACAAAATTGGTTAAAGGAAAAATTATTCCCAACTCGCATTTAGGTAAAAATGCACTTTCGTAAATAATTGAATTAATCAGAACGTATCGCAAAAACAAAAACAAACAACATCTATATATATATATATATATATATATATATATATATATATATATATATATATATATATATATGATTACTTTATTTAATCACATAAATTAATATACGCAGATATAATCTTATGCGTAAATTTTTCCGTATTTACTTCAACAGTGATCGATACAAAGGTAGACCTAAGTGGTAAGTTATGAAAATATATATGGCAATTAAGCCACACAGAATATTCCGCGTTTCATTCTCGTGAGAATTCGTAAGGCTGGCGAATTCTCACAAGAATGAAACGCAGAATATTCTGTGTAGCTTAATTGCCATATATATTTTAATAACTTAAATACGAACAGAAACCTTCCAGATATCGGAACTAGTTTCTTGCTTCAGATTAATTTTGCTAACCTATTCATGAAAGATATATTGAGATATATTGAGCATGGCCAATATAAGATGGGTGGCCATCTGGGAATGCTAGACGCTGTACGTATTGCGCCGAGTCATAGAAATTTCCAGATTGGTATCTGGAAGCGCATTAATTCAGTGGGAGAGATGCACCGCAGTCTTCATTAAGACATGCATCTAGAAGAACGAAAACTCTGATGTAAAAACCTACGGTCTACTGCATACTCTGTTTTGTGCTAGCCATTGCACCGACAAAGATTAGTGTGGTTCGTTCTACACAAAATCTTCACCCCTATAAACAAATCATCTGTGTGGATTTCTGAACAACTTAGTGTGTGTGTGTTTGTGTGTGTGTATGTACATATTAATGTGTATATATATGCGTGTGCATATACATGTGTGTATATATGTGTGTATATATATATATATAGATATATGTGTATATATGTATATATATATATATATATATATATATTAATATATTTTGCGCTACAAACTTAGTCATTCTAGTTTAAGCTATCCTTAGATTGATAAGTAATAGTTAAAAATGAACCGACCTTAAATACATATTTGTGCATGCGTCCAAGAGTATTTCAAGCCGACTTCCGCCCATTAAATTCCAATGTTTTTTTTTAATCCTCAAAGTCTCAAAATTTCATGTCTGTATACCAAGAATAGACAATAGAGTGTAGTAGAAACCGTTCCGCATATACGTTTCGACTTAGCAACTCCAGGTAACCCTGCTAATATATATATATATATATATATATATATATATATATATATATATATATATATATATATATGTAGTTACTTGGTGTGTGTCTCTTTATGAGTGCATTCTCGATGGACTCGGAAACGGCTGAGCCGAGTGTTTTGTTTTTTTTTCTTTTAAGTTCACACAAATGTATCTTATGGGTCTGGAAGTGTTTTTTAAATAAACTTTGTATCGCAATGCTCTCGATAAGTATAAAATATCGACATTTAAAAATATGATTAAAAAAGGAACAGTCTTACTTTGACCAAAGTTAACACTCTGTTGCAGCCTAACTACACAAGTGCATTTTAAAACTTTTTCACGCAACAAGCAAACGGACCTAGCGTATAAAATAAATGATAGGTTACTGGATAAGGTAGTGGCGCGTTCGAAATGAATGTTTCTATTTACAACACAATCGGACCAGGATACTTGACATTTGCATCTTAAACTTTAATTCAAGCCATTATATAAAAACATAATTTAATAAAATCAAGCATAGGTTTACTAAGGTGAAATATAGACAACAATGTATTGTGTATTAAGTCAATGTGGGAGGCAGATAAAGCTTTCTTCTGGTGCATCGGGGTGGGTCCTCAACCAGAGCAGGCACTCAATCGATTTGATTGAAAAAAAGATGGGAGATTTCACTAACTTTGGTGACAATAAAAGAATGCGATTGTGTGGAGTATTCGTTGACGCTAATTCAATCCCCGGGGCAATGTCGAGTTTCCTAGTTAGTATATATATATATATATATATATATATATATATATATATATATATATATATATATATATATATATATATATATATATATATATAATGTTTCATTTTCTCTTTAATAGTGTATGCAATTATATTACAGGGTGACCCCAGAAAAAAAAAAAACAGAGGACTTCAATTGTTTTTCTGGCCATTTTACAGTCAACGGAGAAAAGAAAAAGACGAAAGACCCTAATGTTTTGATGTGATGTTTTGAATCTAATAAACCAGTTATGACCAAAATTTCGTTTCATTCAGACAAAACACTAAGAAACGGGGCCTAATTAGATTTGGGGCCCGTTTTAGGGGTCACCATGCACTCATTGAATGTGCCTCCATTGAAAGTTACGCTCGAACATATCCATGTTTATAAATATATATATATATATATATATATATATATATATATATATATATATATATATATATATATATACTAGCAAAAGTACCCGTCGTTGACTGGGTTCAAAAACAGCCTACAGAAAATGGACTCTGATTTATGAAAGTATGATAGGTTATGAAAAGGAAGAGTGGTAAATTTGGGTTGAATTTGTGGGTATCAAAACCAAAGCAAAATATGATGAAAGTAAAAATAAAATAGATAAACCCCATAATGTATTATACCATACCTGTTCACACTGAAACAAGTATCAGAATATTCTGTGGATCTATATTAAAAAACCTTTTTAAACTTTGTGACATATTTCCATTCTATGGAGGTCAGGTGCGAACAAACACCCCATAATTTTATTATACCATATTTTTTTCAAACTGAAACATAATTATCAAAGTATACTTACTCAGATACATATGAAAAGTCTTTATTAAAGTTTGTGCCTATTTCCATTCTATGGAGGCCAGGCGCGAACGCAGACCCCACAATTTTAGACCATCCATATCTAAGTTAAAACATACTTATCAAAGTATTATTATGTACATCTATATCAAAAACACTTGTAAACGTTTTTTTTTTAATTTTTACATTTTTTATTTCCATACTTTGTGGACTAGGCGCGAACGCTGACCCCACAATTTTAATGAACCACCGTTCTGCCAGAATAAACATACTCATTCCTGTGTCTCGATACATCTTCTATCATTATATGTAATCAGTTTTTTAAAATAGTCAACTATATAGGAACCCATTTGTGCCCACACACACACACACGCACACACACACACATTCAGCTCCTGATTCCGATACAATTACCGATTCCAATTCCGATACTTTATAAATCTCTAAATATGTAAGTATAGTTCCGCCCCCACCCCGATTACCGTAAAAAAACGTTTGATGTATGTGGAGATATTTTACTAAATGAAAAAACGTACAGTTGTTGGGGATCATCTATTGATTTTAGTTTCACTAGTAGTCAAAAACCAATTAATATTTATTATTTTATACTTATTATCAGCAATGGAAGACCTTTCTTTTAACACATTCAAAAAAAAAAAAAAAAAAAAGAAAAGAAAATGAAAAAGAATCTTTTTAGTATCGGAAAACATGCAGTATTTTTCCGATAGCGATTCCGATATTCAAAAATCTTTTGATTTTTCCGATTCCCAATTCCGATTCCGACTGCCAACACACATATAATAATACATATACACACACACACACACACACACACACACACATATATATATATATATATATATATATATATATATATATATATATATATATATACGGAGAGGAGAGAGAGAGAGAGGGAGCGACTGAGAAAGAGGAAAGAGAGAGAGAAAGAGAGGGAGATAAATAGATATAAAAATAATCAATTAATAATAAGTATAACAAATAAAGGGATAAAAATATAATAAGATATTACCCTTATACACATATGTATATGTATGTATATTATACATATTATATCACATATGAAGATACCAAAAACTCTACACGGTTAAGTGGAGCAAATAATATAAGAAACAATTGCTAACAGCTATATTTTCTTCTGGCTTTGTATGTTTATTTTGTCTATTTTTATACTCGTACTCTCTCTCTCCCTCTCTCTTCCTCTCCCTCCCTATATACACACATACGTATGTATATATATATATATATATATATATATATATATATATATATATATATATATATAAACATATATAGGGTGACCCCCCCCAAAAAAAAAAAAAACAGGCCCCAACTCTAATTAGGCCCCGTTTCTTAGTGTTTTGTCCGAATGAAAAAAAAAACGTTGGTCATAACTAGTTTATTATATTCAAAACATCACATCAAAAGACTAGGGTCTTTGGCCCTTTTTTCTCCGTTCTACAGCATATGTTCTAGATGGCCTCCATTTAGCTTTTGTTTGTTTGGGGGGTCACCATATATATATATATATATATATATATATATATATATATATATATATATATAGAGAGAGAGAGAGAGAGAGAGAGAGAGAGAGAGAGAGAGAGAGAGAGGAAGAGAAAGAGAGATTATTCGACGTTAACCAAAGGGTTGGAACAT
>NC_136502.1:89319540-89334540 GCF_053919585.1 Euprymna scolopes
TCTCTCTCTCTATATATATATATATATATATATATATATATATATATAAATATATATATATATTATATATTAGCAAAAGTAACCGTCATTGACTGGGTTCAAAAACAGCCTATAGAAAATGGACTCTGATTTATTAAAGTATGATAGGTTATGAAAAGGAAGGGTTGTAAAGAGATTGCTCCGAACTTGGGGTATCAAAACCAAAGCAAAATATGATGAAAGTAAAAATAAAATAGATAACCCCCATTATTTATTATACCATACCTGTTCACACTGAAACACTTATCACAATATTCTGTGGACCTATATTAAAAAAAAAAACTTGTTAAACTTTGTGACATATTTCCATTCTACGGAGGTCAGGTGCAAACGAACACCCCATAATTTAATTATACCATATTTCTTCAAACTGAAACATAATTATCAAAGTATACTTACGCAGATAGATATGAAAAGTCTTTATAAAAGTTTGTGCCTATTTCCATTCTATGGAAGCCAGGCGCAGACCCCACAATTTTATTATACCATCACTATTTAAGGTAAAACATACTTATCAAAGTATTATTATGTACATATATATAAAAACACTTGTAAACGTTTTTTTTTTAATTTTTTATTTCCATACTTTATGGACTAGGCGGTACGCAGCCCCCACAATTTTAATGAATCATCATTATGCCAGATCAAACATACCCATTCCTGTGTCTCGATACATCTTCTATCATTATATGTGATCAGTTTTCTATAATAGTCAACCATATAGGAGCCTATTCGTGACAAGACACACACACAGACGTTCAGCTTTATATATATATATATATATATATATATATATATATATATATATATATATATAAATGCGCATTTGATGCGTGTTTAACTGGCATAACAATTGTAGCCAACCCCTTTTCCTTTCTTCTAAGTAAACGTACTGAGGCAGGATCTTACAGGTGCGTAAAATCTCGGCATAGACGTTTAATAATTGCGGATGGCGAATCCATATTGAGGTCGTTGACTTCCTCTTTCCCTTGTGTAAACCCTTAAGGGTCAATTGCGTCCGATGGCGGTGCATTGTGGGAATGTATTGATCGTTAAGTGGGACTTACGCCCAATGACTCGCTTGATTTTTCAATCTCCTGGCGGTTACAGGCCAGGGTGCATGCAGGGAACGGGGTTAGATGCAGAGGCGGCGGTTTCGATACAGGGGGTGGCCGGGGAGAGACGCAATAGCGTATATGATCGTAGATTTTACTACTCAAGGCGTTCTGTCCATTTTCTTATTGACATAAATATCTATATCTATATCTATATTCCCCCTCTTCCCCTGACTCTCTCTCTCCCTCTCTCTCTCTCTCTCGCCCTCTTTCGCTATTATATATATATACACCCATATATATATATAAGTGGTCTTGTCTGTCTTTCTGTCTGTTTGTGTGAAGACCGGTCTAGCTAACTCCTTTTGTCAGTTTTTGCTCTATAGACTTGAAACTTGATATTCAAATAACTTGACCCTGTTGAGCAGATTAATTTGGTCTTTTGCCGATAAAAATAGCTATCAAGGGGTCAAAATTTAAAAGAAAAAAAATGGCACTTGGTTGGCGCAACTCGACAAAATACTCTTCTGCCCATGCGCAAGTATACAATGTGACTTTTTAATAACTTCTGAAATCACTACTCTGTATTGCGTACAATACGATAATCAATAGAGAATAGGTTATGCAATAATAATAATAATAATAATAATAATGATAATAATAATAATAATAATAATAATAATAATAATAATAATAATAATAATATCTAAAATCTGCAACAGTTAAAAAAATCATATCTAAGTGTTTTTTACAACAGAGAAACAACCGGGAACCTGGTCATCTTATTTATGAAATTCACTATGTCTGTCTGTCTGTCTATCTCCATATTTTCAAACTCTATTTCGTCCGAAACTAAAAGTCGCAGAGCGGCGATAAGGACCTCAAACGATTGGATTTTTATAAACCGTCCTTTTATGGGTTTTTAGCTGGTTAAAATAATTTTTAAGGTGTCAAAATTGAAACAAACAAACAAACAACAAAACAAAACTGTATACATTTTGTACATTCAGCTTAGTTCACTTTTAATCAGTTCATATGCGTGTCACGCTGGGACAGTGGTAACGTCACCAGCTGTGACTGCTACAGTTTGGCTTTCGGTTTTGATTCTAGCTAATCGGACCCAAATGCTTTCTTATGTTAACTTTCTATATCACGACTCTATAATAATATACATGAAATCTGGACAAATTAAAATATCATATTTAAGCGTATTTTACAACTGGGGAGGGGGGAAATAACTCACCAATTTTTTGTCTAAACATTTGAAAGTTTACATAAAGTGTATTCAGGCACAGGGTAAGCTTTTTAATCGTTTTTTTTTTTGTTTTGTTTTTTTCTAAAAATTTGGCTTCCAAGAGGTCAAAGTTCAGAAGATTTGACCTTTGCGGTCTCTAGCAAACTCTTAAGCCAATTTTGGGTCTAAACATTTGAAAATTTACATAAAGGGTATTCAGACATGCAGCAAGCGTTTTAATCAGTTTTGGGGCGAAAATTTGGCTGGCAAGAGGTCAAAGTTGAAAGAGCTCCGCCTTTCCGGACTCTACCAAAATCTTTTTGCCAATGTTGGGTCTACACACTTGAAATTTTAGATGTACGTTACTTGGACATGGGTCAAACATTTTAATTTGATTTGAGCCCAAAACAATGTTAAGGGGTCAAAAATGAGGTCAAAATTTAAAAAAAATTGATATCAGTGATCTCTACCAACTAGGGTAGTTAAGGAGGCCTATTATATAGAAAGGCATTGCCGTGCATATTCACAGCTTTTAATGTATACATATGCACATAAAGTTATGAACAGTACATAGGGTCCGAGCAAAGCCGGACGGAACTGCTAGTTAAAAAAAATTGCGTTTAGTAAATCCATTGAAAAAATCGATTAAATCGTTTAAAAGCACTTTGACCCTCTCGCTCGTAGTGGGCCTGATTGATGGTCGGTTTGTTTATGCGGAGGCGCATGTTTGTAAGACACTAATGTCTTAAGATGTAAGACAGCTAAAATGCCGGTATTTTTTTATCACTCTATCTAAATTGAAATTGTCTGTGTGTGAGTGTGTGTGTGTGTGTGTGTGCGTGTGTGTGCTTCTTTGTATACATTTCCCTACCAAATTACTCTGCCAATTTTCAGTCTACAGACTCGAGATTTGACATAAGGAGTATTGAGATTTGGGAAAATCTTATTTATCGGTTTTGGGCCAGAAATTTAGCTGACTAGGGGTCAAAGTTCAATGATTTGACCTTTGAAAACTCTACCAAACTTCTCCGCCAATTTTGGGTCTAAACACTTGAAATTTTAGACGTAGGTAATTTGGACATGGATCTAAATTTTTAATTTGATTTGAGCTCAAAACAATAAATATTAAGGGGTCAAAATTGGGGTCGCCGTTAAAAGAAAAATTGACCTCTGTGGTCTCTACCAAATTACTCAGACAATTTCTGGTCTAAATATTTGAAATTTTACATAAAGTGTATTCAGATATAGGGCAAGCTTTTTAATCGGTTTTTGGCCGAAAATGTTGCTGATAAGGGGTCATAGTTCAAAAGATTTGACTATTACGGTCTCTAGCAAACTATTCAGGTAATTTTGCGTTTAAATATTTGAAATGTTACATAAAGTGTAGTCAGACATGCAGCAAGCCTTTTAATCAGTTTTGAGGCAAAAATTTGGCTGGCAAGAGGTCAAAATTAAAAGAGTTGACGTTTGCAGAATCTACCAAACTCCTCTGCCAATTTTGGGACTAAACATTTAAAATTTTAGATGTAGGTTACCTGGATATGAATCAAACTTTTTAATATGTATATACATATGCACATAAAGTTCTGAACCGCATAATAGGGCCCGAGAAAGGCTGGGCTGAACTGCTAGTATATTTCTGAATTCAGTTTTTAGGGGTGTCGTGTGTTACTAGGTGTTGGTAAATGGAGCGGTGACACAAAACATTCCAAATTTTATTACATTTTATTAATTTATTTTGCTATATTTTTTTTAAATGTACTAATACTAATAAAAACTAAAATGTTTTTTTTTTCTGCATCCTGGGCAACGCCGATACGTACAGGAAGTTTTTAATCATGTTTTAAGCCAACCTAATAGCTATGATTTAATATAACACAATTATAATAATGACAAGGCAATTAACAAACCATTAAACTAATAAAAACCAACGCTGAAAAAGGAAATCGGTCAATGCTTCATGCCGCTACACAGTCATTTACGTGAATTTGTTTATGACCCTCAGTAGCTTCTCCACGTGCATCCCCAGGTGGCGCCCTAATCGCGCGCCCGTGTGCGAAGACAGGCAAGCTGTCGTTATCATGTGATTACTTTCGTGTTTAGACTACCAACTAGTGATGGGACGATTCCAAGATTATTTACTTTTTATTTATTTATTTATTTATGATCCCCCCCGCCCGATAAAAGGAGGGTGAACCTGTAAATTCACCCTTGTTCGTTCGTCCGTTCGTCTGTCTGCACTTTTCTCAATAACTACGCCTTTGATTTTTTTTTTAATTTTGCACAAACATTAAGCATGATATGAGTAAAAAAGTAACAGAACGGATTTTTCGGGAAAACTCCTAGGGGTGCCTTTCGTGTTAAAATGGCTAAAATTGATACTTTTGTGCTTATTAAAAATAAAAAAATTGATGCCTTGGATTTTCATAAAACTTTCTGAAAAGTTGAAACTAACTGATTTCTATATAATTTTGTTTGTCTATACTTCGCGATAACTCTTGGGTGTGTCCCAGGGGCTCTTTTAGGGCTAATAAAAACACTCCATTCTTTGGACTATTTTACCATATTTGTCCAAAATGTTCTGTGTATGTCTATTTAGCAGTTTTGCATGGTGCTGGACTCAAATTTAAATATGTATTGGCATTGAGGACTTTTGGGGCTAAATAGGGGGGGCAAATGCTGAACTTAGTCATTTTTTATGCCTCGGTTACTGTGCACTCACGGGGGACTCTGCATGCTTCACTTGTTTTATCAGATTTCCATACTATTACCGGTTCTGTTCTAAATTCTTGATTTCAATACAATGTCCGGTTTCGATTTGGGCCATTTTAAATTCTCTAAATATTTAGCCATAGAATTTTTGTTTATTATTAATTTTTTTTTTCAAATTACAGTGAAAAAAAAAACACGAAAAAAAAAAACAACTAATGTATGCATTAAAAAAATACACTCTGGGGGGGGTGATCTATAGATTTTTTATTTGATTGCTCGTTTAAAATCAATTAATATTTATCATTTTATAATTCGTTAGTACGAATATATATATATATATATATATATATATATAGTAACTTACTAACTAGCTCTACCTACGTATTGAGCGCTTTTGAAGTAAATACTTAAATTTTACGCACAAATCTATACTTTCGTATATTAATTTTATGTGAGTAAATTAAGTAGTTATATATATATATATGTATATATATATATATATATATATATATTTTTTTTTTTTTATTTAAGTTTCAAACACGTAGAAACCAAAAATTAAATGATTAAAAGAATCGTAAAAGAGGCATACGATTTTTTTCCTTATTCTACGAAGTCATGGGTGACGAAACGAGAAGAAACCCCACCTGTGAATTAAATAAAGGTTCAATCCAAAATGGTTATATTGGTTCCCGAATTTGACACAAAGATTCATAAATTCTCACAAATACGTCATAATTACATCGGAAATTGCATCTGTCCAAACGTAAAAATAATACTTCAGATATCTACCCGTTTTGGTTTCCTGTTTTTGCATACGGGACGAAGGTGACAAACAATATAGGGTTTCCTCTAAAAAATCATAAAGATTCCCCCTTTTCCCCTTATGTTAAGAATGGTTTTCTTGTCCACTTGCCCATGATGGAGTATTGTTGACACATCTGGGTAGGGGCAGCTGGGAGTTTTTTTTCTGTTTTGACAGAGTTCAAAATAGACTTCGTAGCCTATTAGGGGATGCCTTTTTCAATTCTCTGCAACTTTTCTCTCAGAAAAGACGTTGCGAGCCTGTCTCTGCTTTATCGTTATTTTCATGGCAAGTGCTCGTCTGAGCTCCAATCTATGGTCTCCCCTCGCCAATCCTTCACGAAAAATACTTGTCTAGCTGAAACCACTATCAATAATTTCCCTCACTCTTTATCTGTGCCTAAGCCTATCGTAGATTCCATGAACAAAATTTCTTTCTTAGAACTGCACGTCTGTGGAACTCTGTTCTGTTTTCTTGATTTCCAACTGAATGCAAAAATCTAATTATGTAACTAACTGAATTTTAAAAACCGGAAGTCAAAAGGAGACGACAATCTTGACTATAACCACAATTTAATTAATAGTCCGAATCATATAAATAATCATATAAATAATACAATTTATCAATCCTGGTCTCAGAAACTCTCCAACATAAAAAAGTAAATTTAATAAATCGGAAAAGACAAAAGTCAAAATTAGGGAGTAATTGAATTACTAAAAGTAGAATATTCGGTTTCAGACCTTTTTTTTTAGATTAGGTTTGATAATGTCCATTTTCATGTGAATTATTGTTCTCATCTTAAGTGTTATTCGCACAACGAATTATCTTAATGGCGCAATGGATGAAGTACTTCGTAAAAATTCAATTGTAAAAGTCACATTCCCGGAGGTTACATCCTCAGTGTGGTGGGAGACCCCAAAATACTATTATGAATTACTTAGGATTTCTACCCAGTCATGGATGACGGAACAAGAACATGTTGCCGAGGTGAGTTAAATTCCGTGCAGTTTCTTGAGTTTGATATAAAGATTCCCGAGTTCAATATAAAGATTCCCGAGTTCGATATAAAGATTCTTGAGTTCAACAAGATGCACCTGAAGACCGTCAACTGAAACGTTGTGCAAATATGATGAGAACAATAGTCCGAAGACTCCACATAATACTGATTGGACTATTGTTTCTATCTTGGATTTTGTTTTCTAAACGTCGATGTAACCTCCGATCTTCTTCAACCGTGTCTTGTTGACTTCAGCGCACTAATATGAAATTCCGAACTGAAGCTCTTTATCTAATACACAAGGGTAGATTTTTCTAGTATACGACACAATCACGTTGACACACCGCTTCTCACCAGATCACCGAAGTTAAGCAACGATGAGTCTGGCCAGTATCAAATAGGTGACCATTTGAACTGCACGCCTGTGGAATTGTCTTCTGTATTCCTGCTTTCCAGCTGACTACAATATGGTTGTCTTCAAGTCTAACGTAAACAAGTTCTTGATGAGTTGTTCTACTTAAGTTAATAATTTACCGAATTCCCATTACTAACGATTACTATATTGTCCAATTGACTACTGTACATGCTTAACCCTTATCCTCGAGTCACCTCTGAGCCTTGATAAGTGGTTATGCGTATGTAAAATAAATGACTAGACGCTGTATGTACATTAGAAATTTTCAGATTGGTATCTGGAGGCGCATTAATTCACTGGGAGAAATGCACTCCTAGTCTTAGCTAAAATATGCATCTAAGAGAAGATAACTCTGATGAGGTCGGCAGCAGGACGTTGGATGGCCATGGAGGAGGATGAATCTCTAGCAGATCAACGGTTCTATAGTATTGATAGTTACATTATTCGACTGCAGCTATACGGATGATTTAAGGACAACGGATAGGTATGAACAGGTGAGTCAGATGCCGCTGCACTGGGAAAGGTAATTGCAACCCACCTCAAGTATTCTGCCAAGTTCAAAATCATGTGATGTCTTCAGAGGAATTGGATCAACAATGGACCGAAGCCTGTGGAGAACACTAACAATGATTTCGTCTATGGCATGGATATGCCATGATGCATGAGGAAGATTTTTTCTCGTTGTTAGATGGGAGTGCTAATCAACTGTTATGCTATTCTATTGTTGCTAATCGCTTAAGGTGTCACAAACTGATGGGGCTGCCAAGGCACATTTTGTATACTGGAATCCACTTCTCGTAGACCTCGTGTCTAGCACCTTAGAGAGGAAGTAAACGAATACAAACATCATAGTGTTGATCAGAAATGTTTGAAACCAACCTAATCTCCACACTAATCGATGCATGTTGTGATCGATATTTAATTGTCCACTTGTAATGTAGTAAATATATTTTAACGGTGTCGTTACATGTCAACACTCGGGACCCGCACGTTGTATGCAGACAGTCGCAAGGAAACAAAAACATAAACAGAATTCGATTCATTCTTTTTTCAGTTGAAAGAACAGACCTTTATTTATAGGTACTTCTAGGATAACACCTTGTCTCCTGCTCAAAAGACCTTTGGTACTCCGATTTACTTCAAAAGACTCTGCCGTTTCAAATACGTGTTATCTCTCTTAGTTCGGCCATGTTTAGGGCACATCCCTTTTTGTCACACTCGAACGAAAAGCTAAAACAAGAAGTTAATATTTGTTCATTTAATATGCACGTTTCTCAATTAAAACGCTATTTCCAACTTAAGCATGACTGACCAACGAAGCCTAGCAGACAAACGAAAATGTTAATTTAAACTTAAGTAAGGCAGATCGTTGAACCGACCGACCAACTAACAGGCACTCAAGCTTAACAAACTAAACTGAAGTAAATCTGTCTAACCTTTTTATACTGATGAATTATCGAGGACAAAGGCTACTCGAGGATAAGGCTTAATGAGTAGTGCTAGGAAAACAGCATATTCTTTTCATTGTTTTGACTCAAGTGTTTATCCGTTGATATCTTATATGTTTTTATATAGAGTTATGTGGTTCTCTGTTGATTAACGGTATCTATGTCGGGTATATACTCGAGAGTCAAAACAACGATAAGAATATTCTGTTGTCATAGCCCTATAAATGAGACTGTGTTAGGCATTATCTAAAAAAAAAAAAAAAGAAACAAAAAAAAAAAACAATAATAGAGTTAATACGCTTGAATCAAAGAGAGAGAGAGAGAGTTATCGCCCTTGGGAGAAGAGACATCTATCTTGGCAGTTAGGAGGAAAAACATTTCTATGCTTATTTTCAACCTGGTATTAAACCGATAATGTGTTACATCATACGTAATAGCTTGTCAGATGACGAGCAAGACTATTAGAGGATTGGAAACGATTCATGGAATCGAAAGAATTTGATTATGTAAGAGAACGGCTTGACAAGTATTTCTAACATTGAACTTGAAAACAACCAGATTGTAGTCCGTTGGAAAGCAGCCTTGCGGTATTGTGTTCCGCAGTTAGGGAAGCTCTTAGGAAAGAAACTCGGTTCATAGAAGTTGCGTTTGGTTTTAGATACGTAGAAGAAGAAAGGAACGTTCCGGTTGTAACCAAACGAGTTCTTGCTGTGAATATTTTAAAGGCGGGCATCAGAGATTGAAGTCCAGTCGAATACCTACCATGGCAATTAATATAAAACAGAGACAGATCAGCAAGATCTCTTGTATGGTTCATCCCTGTAATACATTCTGTTGAACACAATACCACGGGAATGCTCCCCAAATGAGTACAACAAGGTCGTTTTCCTACGCAGGCATTTTAAATAATCAAACGCTGCCCAGTTTTAACCATTGATGCGAATCCTCAACGTCACCCACTTGAGAAAATCATTAACCTTTTATCCTCAAGTAGCGTTTGGGCCTTGATAAGTGGTTTACCGTTAGTACATAAAAAGGAAGCTTTAGAAATGCTTAACAGGCGGCTTAACTTTTTATCATATTTTTTTTTACTATATATACAATAATAGTGTAAAGTTTTGGCTAAGCTAAAATATTTTTCGTTTTAATAGTTATTTTGCATGGAACCCGTTAAACATTATAATTGTTTTATGTATAGATCACCTGGCGTTGTCCGGTCGTAAAATAAAATGAGTGGGGGGAGCATTTTGCATTATAGACAACGAAACAAAAATCTGTGCAAAAAACAAAAAAACAAAAAACAAAAACAAAAACATATGTACACAATCATAAAGATTCGTAGACTATGTTTGCTTGCATCATATCTTCTGGTGATTCCATCTTTTAAAAACGGGATGACAAGTGAATGTATATGCATACTAGAAGGGAGACCCGCTGTTGCCCGAGAATGAATGATGTTCAACAAATATTTCGCACTCCTATATTTTTATTGTCATTGAAATCCGTGAAATCGCCCGGGAAGAATTTTCACATGCCTCCATGCAGTAACTTAGTCCAAAATATATGTTATTCTGCATTGCACTCTAGAGAAACTACTGTTTCTTTTATAAAATTATTTGGTACTAGTGCAGAGAGTGATCCGGATGTAAATAATAACGTTATTATTTAAAAAGACATTCTTAAAATGGGGAGGGGAGGGTGTTTCGTACCTATTCTATACTTCAACCTTACAATTGAATAAAAACACATGCCATAAAAATTTAATTAAACTTGGAAATACGATTTAAAAAATAGCGCGGATCAGTCTCTGCACTAGCACCATTATTTTATATAAATTTCTTTCCAGTTAACGAAAAAGAAAAAAAATAAGAAATTTACGTGCGAGGTTTGAACCTACCGGCAACGTCATTAAAAAAAAACAAAAAAAAACCCATAAATTTTCAAGTGTTATAAAATTCTTTGTAGTTAATGAAAAAAAATTTACGTGCGGAGTTTGAACCTACAGACCAGTCCTGCAAAATAAAAAAACAAAAAAAAAAAAACAACACTTTATCAACTTACCCACGGTAGAATGTTTACGGCCCGTTGTTCTATCATTGTTGCTAAGCGACGACATGAAAAAATGGCTTTACCAATGATAGATAAATGAAAATAACGGTTTCGATTATCGATTATCGGTAATTATCAGGGGTATTCTGAGAAAAAATAATGCTAAGATCACTCTCAGACTTATACACTAAAGTTCTGTAAATTTTAAATAAATATGTTCAGCCGTTTCGAAGTCTATAAGGAACGAACTCACATACACAGACAAAGTTGCATTTATATAATTATAGATATATATTTTCCCCAAACCTTTGACCTTGATGGAGCAGGGGACTTGAACTTGCTGCTACGGTTTCAAATGATCTGAAATAATAGCAAGGGGAGACTTGATTCCAAATATTTCTCATATGTTATATCTCCTCTCTTTTGGAAATAGGATACGATTATGAGTATCTCCAGTATCAAATAATCCTACTACACTGTGTGAAATTTAATTTATGTATAAAAACCAAAAAGGGGAGATATAAAAAAAATTAGAAATATTTGGAATCAAGTCTCCCCTTGCTATTATTTCAGATCATTTGAAAGCATAGCAGCAAGTTTTAGTCTCCACACCATAACAGCCAGAGGTTTTGAGGAAATATCAGATATATTGTAAGTCATATGCAAAACTAGAAAAACAAATGACTATGATTGAAACATTTTATGGCTGTAAAAAAAGTGCTAAAAATAGGCTTTGAGTGATAGATGATCCCTTAATGTTCGACCTTAAGGGCAAATGTCACATAGCCCAAACACAATTCATAACCTTTCCAACAAGCCTTTATTTGTTGAATTCTGATCAATAGCCGCTAAGATTTAGAACTTACAAAATTGCTAAAATGGTGGTCTATCTATCTATCTATCTATCTATCTATCTATCTATCTATCTATCTATCTCTCTCCTCTCTCTCTCTCTCTATCTCTCTCTCTCTCTCTCTCTCTCTCTCTCTATATATATATATATATATATATATATATATATATATATATATATGGGGGGGGGAGAACTGCCGACTGTCAACACGACGGTTCTAGGTTCAATCCTTGGCTTGGGAGAGATGCTAGTCTAGCGGCACTGATGAGTTGTGATACAACGAAACAGGACTGTATGTCGATGACTACAAATATATATATATATATATATATATATATATATATATATATAGAGAGAGAGAGAGAGAGATAGATAGATAGACAAATTGAATATTGAAATGGGTTCTATGGGACGAAACTACATGGAAATTTGCAGGCATTTTGAAGATTATAATACCATTCTATGGTTCAAATTTTATGACAATTGGTGAAAAAAGAACCTGTATTTTCAAACCAATAAAATATGCTCAAAATGCAACGGAGACACTTTGCTTTATGATTCTTCTTTTTATTAATTTTTCAATTTTCATATAATCTTTTTAGTATCAAAATCAAAAATATTGATAAAAGTTCCATAATTGTTGCTGTTACGAGCGCTTTCGGTTCGCCCACGAATCATCATCAGGTGTTGAAGTAAAAGCGCGAAGGAGCGAAAATGAGAATGTAGGCAAATTTGAGCATATTTTATTGGTTTGAAAATACAGGTTCTTTTTTTACCAATTGCCATAAAATTTGAACCATAGAATGGTATTATAATCTTCAAAATGCCTGCAAATTTCCATGTAGTTTCGTCTTATAGAACCCATTTCAATACAATATTCAATTTGGCTATATATATATATATATATATATATATATATATATATATATATATATATATATATATATATATATATAGAGAGAGAGAGAGAGAGAGAGAGAGAGAGAGAGAGAGAGAGAGAGAGACCACCATTTTAGCAATTTTGTAAGATCTAAATCTCAGCGGCTATTGCTCAGAATTTAAAAAATGAAGGCTCGTTGGAAATGTAATGAATTGTGTAGTGGGCTATGTGACATTTGCCCGTAAGGTTGCACATCAAGGGGTCATCTATCTGTCGCTAGCTCAATCGGTAGAGAGCTCAACTGCAAAGTTAACTGTTTTGGTTTCGATTCTAGCTGATGGAACCCAAGTCATTTTTGTTTTGAAAACTTTGGAAATCAGTACTATGTATTAGGTACAATATAATATTCAATAAAGAATTGGCTGTGTCATAATAAATATGCAACCTGCATGAATTAAAATATATTTAAGCGTATTTTACAACCGAGTAAATAAAAAAATAATTAATAAAAATAAGTTTTAAAAAGTTAAAGTAAATTATGTAGATACGAGAAACACAGACACAGACACGCGAGAAGTAGTCGCACAGTTTTTTTTATTAAATAGAAATATATATGCATCTTTGCGTGCCCTTTCGGCATTTTTTTAGAAGCGAGACCCTCTTCCCCATCGTACTAACATTCACGCACACGCACGCTCACACACACACATACATACACAAACACACAATTGTGCGAGGAGGGGGACGTTGTTAGCCTATATCGGACCTGTTTTCTTGTTGACCCTTTAAAAAGAAGGGGGACGGGTTGATTTTCTTTTTACTATTCCGTGTGTCTCTTAACTTACCCACGAAGTTATTTTTCTCCCTTGCCCAATTCTGTGTTTGAATAGCTGAATACACGGCGTTTTAGACTCAAACTAAAGTGCAGTATCTGTTTTGATTCGAAACTTAATGCATTTTATCCTTGTCATTTTTTTCTAAACTGAGACACCTTTACATTTTTTTTTTACCTAATCTAACGTGACCATCTATGAATGGGAGGGATTGCATTTTCCTCACATAAATAACGATTTTGCGTCCAACTAAATCCTCACGAGAATTGGGATATTCTGTCTGACAGACAACGCCAGATCAGTTCGTTCAGTTTTGAGGAAAGTCGGAATACTTCTATTTTTGTTAATAAATGATACTAAGTGAAATATCTATTCGTTTTTGTTTTTTTTTGTCACGTGGGAGAGAAATGCTTCTAGACTGAGGCACTTGATTTTCTGTTACATTAAATACCGGTCTTGTGGACAAGACAGGCCTGGGAGGATGGAAATATCAAAGAGAGAGAAAGAGAGAGAGGGGGGTTGTGGGAGAATACCATTCAGGCCCTCACTTGAAGGCTACTGGAATTAAAAAAGGGGGAGGGGGGAGCTTATTGTCACACAAGTTTGAGAGAAAAACCAACTGTCATGTTCAGTCCCTGGTATTTGCCCTCGTGGGGGGTCGGAACAGAACTTGGGGGGGGGGAGAAGGCCCACTTTTAAACAAAAATAAACAAAAAAAAAAAAAAGAAAAGAAGGGGGATGAAGTCCTCACTTCCATTAAGACATTTCTGACCGACTATTTCCCCACATTTGTCAAAATAAACAAATTTATTCTCTAAAAACAACCAGGTCTTATTCCGTGTTGACTTTTCCCTCGCCTTTTGTAAAACATTTTTGGCATTAACTAACTGGTCATCTACTACTACTACTACTACTGCTACTACTACTACTACTACTACTACTACTACTACTTATTATTATTATTATTATTATTATTATTATTAGCAGCAGCAGCAGCAGCAGCAGAAGCAGCAGCGGGACCAGTGGAAATTCCACAGCGGCATCTTTCACATGTAATATACTGCTGAAGGGCATTATGTGGGCGTTCAGCGTGAATGAAGCCCCCACCCATCCACCGCGATATTATTATACCTATTTACTATGCCTCCCCACGGGACATACTTAGACACCAGGGTCGTTTTTTAACGTGGAGAAAAGGTACAAAAAAAAAAAAATTGTCTCAGTCTTGAAGGACTGCTCCTCCACCGAAAGAGAACAAGAAACGAAAGTGCAGCATCTGAAGAACAGATACTACACTATGTTGTAGCCCTTTTATTAAAACTGTAAAACGTTTTCATCTAAGTAATCTGGTCAATGTAAGGTCAAGATATATCTGGTAATTACAGTTTATCTCCAATATCCTTTTAGAAGTCTATGACATATTTTCATTGATGGATGCCCGGCGCGAATGGAAACCCCACGATATCATTATACTATCTTTAGACGGAACAAATACTACCCTTGGATCATAGCCAGAAGACTAAAACGGTATATTTTAGTTTCACATACGGCCCCAAAGCGACATCATTTTTTTTTCCATTACGTCTTCAGTGATCGGGAGATCCTATTTATTAAAAAAGAGGATAGGTGATAACCAACTACAAACATCAAATTAGCGCATCTATATACAAATAATTTAATGTT
>NC_136502.1:89339540-89414540 GCF_053919585.1 Euprymna scolopes
CAGAAAGAAGACAGAAAAGAAGAGAGAGAGAGAGAAAGAGAGAGAGAGAGAGAAGACGTTTAAAAACAAACAGAAGTAGTCAGTTTACATGTTTATGTTTTCTTTAGATTTTCGCTTCATTGTTTTTTCTACTCTCCCCTATACTCACCTACTTTTCCCTCCAACTTCTTTCTTCTCTCTTTTTCGAAGTTTTGTTGAGTTGATTTATTTCATCCTTCCTTTTCCTCTTCGTTGCATTATTGTACCCCTTTTCTCTCTCCCCTCCCCCTTTCTCTCTATCGCTCTGTCCCTTTCTCTCTTTCTCGCGAGCGCACGCACACTGCGTACGTATGCACGTATACACCTGCCTTTTTTTTATTTTTTACTTTCGAAACATTACATATTGCTAAAAGTTTTGCCATATTCAATTTTCTTACATTTGGTGGTAATTGTGACCTGGTAGACCTACACAAAACGTACCTTAAAAAAAAAACAAAAAACAAAACGAAACAAAAAACATGTTTTCCAGGGAGTTCCGAGTGTGCTGAAAACGAATATCGCATTTAAAATTGAGGCCGGCAACTAGTTTTCACGACACTGAAAAGATACTTTTCCGAATGTTTCACGTAGTAATGTTTTTTTTTTTTTTTTTTTTTTTTTTTTTACCCCCAAACAAGGCGTATTGCCACTTTGGTGCAAGGGGCTACTATCAGGGGCAGCAACTACTGGGGCACTATGTTGGGATTTGGGCAGCAAGATGTCGGTTCACTTTGCACTTGAACTTCTGCATGTCAGTAAAGTTAGGGAAGCAGGAACCTGGAATGGAATTCCAGAGTCTAGCGGTTTTGGGGAAGAAACTACTGGGGTTGAAAGATCTTTTACATCTAGGGATCTCTACTGTGTGGGGGTGGGATTTAGCTGCCTGTCGGGTTTGTCGAGGGTGTCTACGTCGTGGGGGTACAAGTGTCTGCAGTTCGTCAGAGCATTCACCATTAAAATACTTGTAGAACAGGCAGAGGGATGCAACGTTTCGTCGATGGGACAGAGGCTGAAGCTTAGATGCCAGTTCAGGGCGACTCTTTTTTGAACCTTGTCTAGGAGCGAGAGACTAATAGCAGATGCACCAGCCCAAATGTGACAACAATACTCCATACATGGGCGAATGGTGGCCTTATAGAGGTACAGGATACTATAATATAACCCTAACCCCCTTTCTCAGAGGGCCGGGCCGCATCCGTCGCTATCCTGGTTCACGGGAGCATACTTGTGATGTACTTCTGGCCGTGTTCATCGCTCCCAGCTCACAAGACCATAGATGCAACCCAGCAAGGCTACATTCTTACTTGTCTAGTGGTGGACCCCTCAAGGGGGACCAGTCTCTCACTGGTCACTGGAAAATATCTTTCTGCTGCTCAGGGCACGCGAAATGTGCATGACCCCAAGTCTGTGTGGCAACATTGTCGATTTCGGTCGTCACTCTGGCTTTGTGCTGGATCCAGTCTATCTCCTTCATTATCTGGCGTCAGGGAATACCTGAAATAAACTGCATCTTCATCCAGGCCGACAATCGAGAAAGAAGGAAAATCTCTGGGACATTTTTATATAACGAAACAAAATAATTATTCATAAATCGGTTTACACTTGTTTAGTCGAGTTCTTTGATTCAAGCTTCATGATGCAGGTTGTATAACTTAAGTTTCTCTAATTAATTTCCCAGCTAAGAACAAGAGCCTTCAACTTAGCTCTTATGAGGTTTCGCCCCCCCCCCTCCCAGGCGGGGTGAGAGCGATGTGGACGCCTCGAATGCCAGTCAGTAAAAAGGACCAAGGACCCTAACTCTAAAAAGCCAATCGTTTTTATCAAATCAGAAATTCCTCCTTCCACATTTTTGGAGTTATTCTTTCTCTTTTTCTTTTCCTCTTCCTCTCTTCTTTTATCGTATTAATTTGTACTCCCTTTCCTTTTTCTTCTTTTGAATTCCCCCCTCTCTGTTTCCCTAATTTCTACTCCTCCCCTCTCTGTCTTTTGTCCCGAACCTTCTCCCTCATTAATGACCATATCTCTCCCTAGGTTCAATTTATTTATTTATTTGTCCAACTGACTTATCACTTGGCTTGATGGTCTGGTAGTTAAATACAACAGGGGGACCCAATGACAACATCTCACAGACACCAAAGCAGACCTTTTGAACCCAAGTCATTGTACCTTTCGACAGAACATTGTTTCTTTAATAATTTGAATTGTTATTCTAACCTAAACCAGAAAACGACCCTGTATTGTTTTTTTTCTGCCAACTCGAGAATCTCATTATCATATTTATTTATTTATTTCCCATCTTCTCTTCCTCTATTTGAAAAGTAAGATCATCTGGTGTCGCCAGGGATCTCGTCATAATACTTTCAGGTGTCAGTAGTTTTCTAGCACAGAAGAAAGAGCCTACCTTTTTCGCAGCGGCCCTGGCAATGTTTTCAATATAATTGTTCCAACTCATGTTTCCTGTGAACGTGAGGCCAAGCAGTTTGAAAAATGCACTCTCAGACAGGGAGTCACTGGCCATTGCTATTGGTGGCAAAGTAATGTGACACGGCGGTCATATTTGTTCATATTTGTAAGATTTTATTTAGTTTTCACCTTAACATTTTCTTTTAAAATGACAACTCTGAGGTTATTGGGCATGCTGAAAACGAATATCATCTTTTAATTGTCCGCAAATTAGTAGTTTGCGAAGCAATGTAATTCTTTATGTTATAAATAATAATCACTGTTGTACGCGCTAGAGCGCATATATTTTCATATAAATTTGACGATTAAGAGTCAATGTTTAACAACTTGATCTTTGAGAACTCTACCAAACTCCTCCGACAATTTTGGGTCTAAACATTTGAAATTTAAGATATAAGTTCCTTGGACATGGATCTTACTTAATAACTTGATTTGACCCCAAACCAATAAACTTTAAGAGGTCATAATAGGAGTCAAAGTTTTAAAAAAAATTACCGTTTTTTTTTGTTTTTTTTGTTTTTTTTGCTCAACATACATCTTCAAATACCCGGGCAACGCCAGGCACCCATGCTAGTATATATATATATATATATATATATATATATATATATATATATATATATGTGTGTGTGTGTATGTGTGTGTGTGCGGTCGAAATGTAGAGCTCAATGGACACACTGGATATGGAAACTCGAGACCGTCTGCACCCGAATATGAATGATCTTTTTGTTGTTAATTCCCTTTATTTTTGTGGCAACTGTTGTGGCCAGGAGATAAACGCTTAGCAAACAGAGTCGAACGCGGCTTCGTGACTGAGTTCGAATCTTCCGACTGTTAGGAATTGTAATCTTCTACACTGATGATTGCGAAAACATAAAACACTAGTGTCTATATGTTTAAAAATTATTCAAATTCCGGTAATATTCATATACCAATAAAATCAAGGGCAAAATTAATTGACTCAGTTAATTAAGCTTCATGATTATCGGTTTTCATAATCAAGCATGCATATAATATTTTAGCAAAAATCAAGATAAAATGACAACATCTTATTGTGTATCTTCTCATGCGTTACAATTTGTTTGTAACCTTTTGGATGATTTCAAATATTATATAATTTAAAAATATTCCAAAATAGCTAATCTTCAGGCGGTAAAATACATTATTTATACATATATGAATACATTCATAATCTCTAGTTTTAGAGAACAAGAAATTGGACCTTCCTTTGTTGTATGGATTTTTGCGAAAATATCATATATATATATATATATATATATATATATATATATATATATATATATATATATATATATATACATATATATATATAAATATATATATATAAATATGTATATATATATATATATATATATATATATATATATATATATATATATATATATATATATATATATATATATATATATATAGTCCTGGTCAAAATCATAAGATCACTTAAGAAAGTAAGCGTTTACGCATATTATCAAATTTTTAATCAAACAAATGGTTGAAACCATTGCCAAAAGGGAAAATATGATGGGGAAAAAATGAAATCTGCTTCATTCGAAACCTTAACCCTGATCTAATAATTATTAAAAAAAACAACATTTTCACCTGGTCAAAATGGTAAGACCACTGATAATTTATCTAACAAAAGGCAATTATAAATTACTAAAAAAGGTCTCAGTATTTAGTATAACCTCCATTATTACGAATTACTTCAAAAATTCTCTTCAGCATGATTGCGACTAAGTTTTTTTATCAGTTGCGAAGGAATTTTATCCCATGTACTGAAAACTGAATCAGAAAGTTTCTTTATCGAATCATACTGGGTTCCATCCTTGAACGCTTCTTTTGCCATCCATCCCCAAAGATTTTAAATTGGATTGAGGTCCGGAGAACATGCTGAATGATCTAACAATTCTATATTATTTGAAAAAAGTATTCTCGTGCTTGTTGAGAAGTGTGTATCGCAGCGTTGTCTTGCTGGAAAATCCAATTTCTTCCACACAGACGTGGATCTTCAGTCCTGATAGAAGCATTTTCAAGCATTGAAATGTACTCCAATGATGTTTGCCGGCCTTTCACTACTTGCAACTTTAGGGTCCCAGCTGACGAGAAAGCACCCCAGATCATTAAAGACCCTCCTCCACTATGCCGAGTTGAAAAAGTCTCTTTGGACAAATTTTTATCATGCCAATAGTGTTGAAATCCATCTGGACTATCTAGATTAAACTTTTTCTCATCGGAGAAAATTACATTTTCCCACTTCTCTTCATCACAAGTCTGGTATTTGGCGGCATATTTAAGTCGGTTAGTTTTGCGCTGTTCAAGAAGACGTGGTTTCTGCAGTCGCTTTAAATGATTGAAACCCTTCATTTTCAAATGCCTTCTGATGGTTTTAGGACTACATTCTGCGGCTATTCGGCTTTTCAATCGACTTGAGCTCATACTGGAGATTTTTTTTAAACTTCTGATACGGCGATCCAGTGATGGGAGTTATTTTTTTTTTAGTCGACCTAGACTCTTTTTGTGCCCATATTGATCTGGATTGCTTAAAAAATTTGTGATGACCGTTCTGCTACGATTCACTTGGTTTGCAATGGATCCATGGAAGAGTCCACCCCTATTAAGCTCAAAGATCCTTCCTCTCTAAAACTCTGATAATGGTTTCCCTTTTGCCATTTATAATTTACTAAGATGTTTTTTAGCCACTAACAAGCTGCTGTTAGTAACATAGAAAGCTTTTCGTATTCATTTTTTCAAAACTAGCCGATTTTATTAAAGTGGTCTTATCATTTTTGACCAGGTGAAAATATTTGTTTTTTAAAAAATAAGTGAACGCTTACTTTCTTAAGTGGTCTTATGATTTTAACCAGGACTGTATATATATATATATATATATATATATATATATATATATATATATATATATATATATATATATATGTATGTATATATATATGTATATATATATATAAAGAAAAGTTGAGGATGAAAATTAAAAAAATGAATAAATTACGATATTTATGAAGCTATTAAACGTCCAAACAAAGGATTATAATAAAGAAAAAAAAACTTAACCCATGGATTTTCAACAATAGACGCCTTTCATCAGAGAATACGTATTAATTTGTAAATGTATCCTTACTTAGCATAAATTTGAAAATATATAAAAACATTTTTGTGAACTAAAAGATATTTTCACAAGATAGACGAAAAGGGCGAATGTAAAAATCATTAATCAATAGTAATTAGAGAGAGAGGGTGAGAGAGAGAGAGAGATAGAGGGTGAGAGAGAGAGAGAGAGGGGGAAGAGAGGGAAAACGTGTGTGTGTTGTATGTGTGTGTGTTCTTAAGGAGAGATATGGAAAGATAATTAAATAATCAATACTCAGTTAGTTCCAAAAAGGAGGAATCTGGAATCCAGTTGAAATATATAAAAGGATAACTGTATAATTACATTCCAAGCTACACATATTACTTTTTCGTGCAATATATATATATATATATATATATATATATATATATATATATATATATATATATATGATCTGTTGTTATATTTAACATACATTGAACTCATAAACCAAAAAGATTGAAATATAATTAAAACCAAAGAGTAAAATATAATTAAAAAAAACAACATATTTTACCAAAACAATATACACACACAGACATATATGTATATAAATGTGTTTATATATATATATATATATATATGTGTGTGTGTGTGTGTGTGTGTGTGTGTGTGTGTGAGTGTGTGTGTATAAACACTAGACCCAACTTTTCACCTCTATACTTTGAGTTAAAAAATCTACCCAAACCTTCTAAAACCCAACAAATGCTAAAAAACTCTAATATCTCCTAGTTTTTTTAGTAGAACTATCAACCTACTCTTTCAAAGAACGATAAAAAATATAACTTCGCAAAAACAGTTAGGGAAAGGAATTTGTATAAGATATGTAAATAAGTGTATAATAAATAAATCGCAGAAAATATGAAAATGTACAATAAATATACAAACACACACAATTACGTAGATATACTAAATACAGAAAATAAACAAATCACAATTAACGAAAACAGTGACGCAACTAATAAATTAAAATTTAAGGAAGCATATATGTTACTAAATGATCGCAAAATCGATTTTATTAATCAACAAGCTATTAAAGTAATTCATTCCATTAACTATCGAAATAGAAAAAATAGCAAAACGATGCTTTCTGGAATAAACCGATATATATATATATATATATATATATATATATATATATATATATATATATATATATGAACCGCGTCTATCGCTTTATTGCAGATAAGTAAAATATAAATATTTCACTTGATATATGTCACAAAAAATAAAAATTGTATAATCAAATAACTTCTTTAAGGTTAGTTATTTCCCAAGATTTTATTCAAATTTATACGATATTCATGAAGTTATGACTTTTATTCTTTATTAAGGAATTTCCACTGTCCATATCTTCATCGCATGTCTCTTAAAATGTTGTATTAGGGCAACAATACAATGTCTATTCATGAAAACTTTACTTTTATTATATTTTTCTGTTAAAGAATAATAAACAAAAGCACATCATAGGTGTTAAGCCTCAAATAAATGAAATATTTATCGCCATATCCACCATATTTTAAAATAACTTTAAACAACCTTTTGTCCACCGAAGAAGTCAATTATTTAATCTGACAAGGAGTTATGGTTCTGGCGACATCAACTACTTTCCTCCACAGGGCATCCTTTGAAGTAAATTGCTGTCCTCCCTTATAAACTCTTCTTTTCAATATTGACCAGAGATGTTCAATGGGGTAAGGATCCGGAGAACACGGTGGCCAGCTCATGAGGGTTTTTCCAAAGAAGCCCCTAGATTCAAGGAAGGCTGCAGTCGCCCTAGCAGAATAAAATCGTGCATTGTCATGCATAAAAATCACCTGAAAGTGACCTGACAATGGTAGGTCATCTAGCCATGGTTACAAATGCTTATCCAAAAAGGCCATGTACGCATTGCTGGTAAGTTTTACACCCTCTGGAACTAGAAATCGTCCAACCAACTTATCCCCAATGATTCCCGCCCAAAATATGATGCCTCCACCTCCTTGTCGGCGATGAGCTCTGTAAGGGGTTGGAGTTTCGTTCGAGTTCCAAATTTTAGCCCATCCATCCGGACCGTCAAGAGTAGCACCGGTCTCATCTATAAATATGATACGTTAGAAATCTATTTTCATGTAATTCTGTGCCCAAGCCATTCGTTTTTCCCTATGTTGTTTGCTCAATGGGGGCCTTAGAATAGTTTTGGTGTTCCTTGCCATCTCATTCAACACATTACATCGGGCCTGCCTGGATCTTGGAGCGATTCCAGCGTTTGCAAAAATGGAAGTAGTGGTGCTATTTGGGTTTCGGTTGACTTCCCTACGAATTTCCCAAATATCACGATGTGAAAGCTTTCTCCTTGTGCTCTTATCCTTTCTAGATTTGGTGTTGGTGTTGTTCAGGAATGAAGCCAAATTTCTTGGTTCCATAGTTACATCTTTGATGAACAATCCTTCTGGGAGTCCAGCAACAATCCTTTCCTTTTCAATAACCGTTAATCACCCTTTTTAGGCATTTTAAAAGGCCTGCAATAAAGCAATGGACTGTATAAATTACCTGATAATAAATGAAATGTATAAACTTCGTAAATATCGCATGGACTTGAATAAAATTTTGTGAAATAGTCATTTCATGATACAATTTTCATTTTTTTTTGTTACGTATATTTAGTGAAATATTAATATTTTACTAATCTGCAATAAATTTATAGACGCAGTTTATATATAAATGACCTTGTCTGTTAGGTTGGCTGACCGTATGAGAAACGGCCTTTAGCAAACTACTGTCAATTTTTGGTCGACAGCTTTCAAATTTGATATTTAAGGGGTTCGGACGTGTAGAACACATTGGATTTGTTCTTCCACGAGTAAAAACAACTGCTAACGGGTCAACATTTTTAAAAATAATGGAACTTGGCAGGCGTAAGTCGACTTAACGTGTATGTATGTACAAATAAACATTTATAAGGTAAAATCGGTTGATTTTTAAAGTTCTGACATCTCTTTGTTGTTCGCGCAGATGTCAACAAATAAGGCTGAAGTGCAAAATGTTTTGGTTTTATCTCCAGCAGAGAGATGGAACTTTCATTCATGGATGCATAAGTTGCGTCATCATAACCATTTAAAATTGCCTCTGATACATATGTGCGGAAGGAATATAAAAAAGGGATTACTTTCTGGAATGACCCTCATATATATATATATATATATATATATATATATATATATATATATATATATATGTGTGTATATATATATATATATATATATATACATATAATTTTGTTATTACCGTTTTATCTGTTTGGCTACATATGTTTCAGATGTTGGACCATGTTTATGATCTAACAGCCTCGTCAGGCCTCGCAGAAGTGGTTGTTAGTTACTGGAAAAAAGTGTTTCAAAAAAAAAAAGAGGAAATAAAGAAAAGGGGAGAGGCGGGTGTTAGCAATATTTCAGTTTTGTATTGTGTGTGTGGGGATATCAGATTCAGGTAGGCGTGGGTGGAGATATATGGATATAGGGAGAGGGAGGTGGAGAGAGGATGATAAAGAGAAAAGTGAGGGAGTAAGGAGGGGGAAGTTTCAATATTTTGATTTTAAATTAAAACTGGCTTTTGGTTTTTCAGCAAGGTATATTAAATAGATGAGAGAGAGAGAGAAAGAGAGAAAGTGAGAATGAGAGAGAAAGAGAGGGAGAACGAGAGAGAAAGAGAGAGAGAGAGAGAGAGAGAGAGAGAGAGGGGGGGGAAAGGGTTAGTGTAGATGTCATTTTTTTTGACAAGTACGAGATTCGTTTAAATGTTCGTAGTCGTTACATGTCGGCTTGTTCTTTGCCGTTTATAATGGGTTGTTTTTTTTAATACATAGGTTAACGCACGCGCACATTCGGATATATACATACATACGTACAATTTTAGGCATCCACATTAGGACACACACGTACACGCACACACATATATATATATATATATATAAACAAAGTAAATGCAGACCACATGGGTTCATAATAGACATACACACACATATACACAACTCTTGATTTGACGGTGGTCGTAACAGCAAAGACGTCGCGTTTTCCCTCGTTCTTTTCCTCCTTCACGGTACGGGCTCGAGCCTGCCTTCTTATTACCACTTTTTTTTTTTTTTGCTCAACATACACCTCCAAACACCCGGGCCACGCCGGACTGAAATGTTAGTATATATATATATATATATATGTATATATATATATATATATATATATATATATATATATATATATATATATACGTGTGTGTGTGTATGTGTGTGTGTGTTTATACCTATTTTGTTCAATACAATAAACATAGAAAAGCATAATAAAATTTTTTAAAGTTTTGAAAACATAGAGTAAGGGAAATTATATATTTGTTTAAAAATGAAAAAGATATTAAATTTCGTATCCAAATTGTATGGTAAAATCCTTTGGTAACAGTGAGGTAAAGGGGTCCAATCCGTATTTTGAATCGGCAACGGCACAAGGTAAGAATCCGGAGTCGGCATAATTACCTGGTTTATTTGTTTAGATAACGAGACAGGTAAATACATAATATATATTTCCATATATACATAATATATATTTCCATACCAGTAGATCTATTGCATTACAATATTACAATATTCCGAAGAATAGTTCGGCCGATAACAATTTTAAGGTTGCTCCTTGTGGAACACCCTTATGTGAAACTTGTAATATTCTTATAACATCGAAATGTGACTAATAAAATTTATTCTGTTATAAATCATTCTAAAGAAGATTTGTCATGTAGGTCCCAAAATTTGGTCTACCTGTTGTCCTGTAAAAACTGTAATTTACAATACGTAGGGGAAACTGTAATGCCTCTAAATAAATTCATATTGGTATTATAGTAAATTCGAGAGCGAGTTGATGCAGTGATTGCAGGTGATTAAATGATTTACTGACGAGATGGTTTTCTAACGAATGATAAAAAATATTTTTTGTATAGTTTTAAAGGTTAAAAATTTCAAAGACTATATATATATATATATATATATATATATATATATATATATATATATTCCAAGTCAAAGGTATTCAGGAGATAAACTCATAAATTAAAACGAGGCTTTAAGAGTGCTCAATAAAAAGAGCAAAAGAAAATATTTTTATTTATATAGACAAATATTATATAGTCGCTAATTTTTCGGAAAATTAGTTTACTAAAAAACCAAAAGACACTCATCAGTCGGAGCTTCAAACCGTTACGCTATAAGGCTGCTGTGAATTAACAATGCTTTGACATTGTCCAAATACCTAAGCTCAATTTGTTTACACAAAGAGCATCACTTCATACGCTAATGGTAATTTGTATATCACTTCCCAATATGTTCAATCTAAGATAGGGAACATTATAGGAAGCATATATATATATATATATATATATATATATATATACATACAAAATAGTTTTAGAACTAACAAAAACAATAGAAAATAAGCAAATAAATGTATTAAATAAATACATAAACGATCACACATATATGTATGTATATATATATGTATATATATGTGCATATATGTATGTACACATATGTATATTTATATATATAAAAAATGTCTGCCTTATACCACTAAACTAGTAAGCCTGACGAATCCTAGAGTGGATGAAACGCCGAATATTCAGTAATCGCCATATATATTTTATAAATTACTAACTAGCTCTACCTACGTATTGAGCACTTTTGAAGTAAATACTTAAAGTTTACCCATAAATCTATATTTCGTATATTAATTTTATGTGAGTAAATGAAGTAGTTATACTTAGCTCCTGAAACAGTCGAGCACTTTCAAAAGAATTTATTTCACCACATTAAAAATAGATATGGAAAGATTTAATTTCGAAACATCGCTAAAAAACATCCCCACACCCAGCAAGCATAGCTATATTATTAAATTAATCCAAAAAACAGATGAACTAATACGCCGAATGCGATGGCGAGCAAATTTCTTCCTTAGAAATAAAAACGTAAACAAAAAAGAATCCTATGGTTGTAAAACCCTTAAAAATGCGAAAACAGTAGACCTTTTGATAAACTTTGAAAATGACCTTTTAAGCGTAATTAAAAACCTAGAATTCCACAATCAACCTAACAATTTCCAACGGAAACTACACAAAATCGTTAGAAACATAAACAACTCTAATAAAATCTTTGTAAAAGCAAATAAAACCAGAAACTTTTATGAAATAGATAAGCAAGAATATAACAAACTAATCACAGAAAACATTACAAAAAACTACAAAAAAACTAGACACAAACGAATGCGACTACATAGATATAATAAATACTGAAATAAACAAATTATCGATAAACTAAAAAAGTAGCGATAAAGTTGGCAAATTGAAACCTAGAGAGGCATACATTCTGCTTAAAGACCACAAATGGGACTTTCATAATAATCCAAGCACCCGCCCGATAAACCCAACTAAACCAGAAATAGGTAGAATTAGCAAAACTATACTTTCTAGAGTAAACAAACAAATCAAACATGACCTAGAACTAAACCAGTGGGCAAATACCACCGAAGCAATCACCTGGTTTAAAAATATAGAAAACAAAGATAAATGTACGTTCATACAGTTTGACATCATAGACTTTTATCCCTCGATAACCGAATAACTTTTTAACATTGCCCTAAAATTTGCCGAGGCATACACTGATATATCCTCGGAAGAAATCAACATCATTAAAAAATGTAGAAAATCACTTCTAATAAATAACAATAACCAATGGATAAAAACTAAAATGAAAAATTCGTTTGATTTGGCGATGGGTGCCAGGGATTCTGCAGAGGCATCAGATCTTGTGGATTATTCATTCTATATACCCTCACAAGCATATTCGATACTACGGATATCGCCCTATATAGAGATGACGGACTAGCTATAATAAAAAAACTCCAACAAAATCAAGGGAGAAAACTTTAAGAAAATCATACACAAGAAAATGAAAAAATTCGGCCTAAAAGCAGACGTAACAGCTAACATAAAAAAACAAACTTCCTGGACGTCACGTTAAACTTAGATAAAAACAAATATGAACCATACTTAAAAGATAACGCTACTCCAATTTACGTAAACCCTAAGTCCAATTACCCACCATCAATTATAAAACACATTCCTAACTCGATCGTAACTAGACTCAGTAATAACTCAAGCGATGAAAATGCATTTAACAGGTCAACCAATATCTACGAAACAGCTCTAAAAATAGTGGATACAAAAATATCGATATCAAATATAAGCAACAAAACACCAATAACTATAATAAAATAAAAAATAGAAGAAAAAGAACTATAATTTGGTATACGGTCCCATACAATCAAATGTTAAAAACAAAACTTGGCAAGACATTTCTAGATCTTATTGAAAAACACTTTCCCGCAACCAACCCCTTACACAAAATCTTTAATAAAAAATACCTTAAAGTTATCCTACAGTTGTTGCGAAAATTTAGAGATGATAATTAAAGCACATAATAACAAAATACTAAATAAAAACAATGTAAACAACAACAACAACAACAACAACAAAATAAACAATAAAAAAGTAGACACCATGACAAAAATAAAACTAACACTAGCAGAAACAACAACAACAACAACAACAACAACAATAATAATAATAATAATAATAATAATAATAATAATAATAATAATAATAATAATAATAATAATAACAACAAACCAACCCCGGACAAGAACAACCATACCATAAATAAAAATACTAATAACGAACAAGATAAATGCAATTGTAGACACCGCACACATTGCCCAGTTCAAAATAAATGTCTAATAAAAAGCGTAGTTTATCAGGAAACAATATTTGCGAAAGAAAACCCGAATAACAAGAAATATTACGTAGGCATGACTGCTTTAGATTTCAAAACTCGATACTATGACCACAAAAGTACATTCAGCAATAAAAAACACCGTATAAAAACAACACTAGCGAATAAATACTGGGAACTCAAAGAAAGCGGACATTCGCCGGTAGTCGAATAGAAGACAAGCTACCACGTGTAGGCATTTAGACGACCCATGTAAATTATGCCATCATGTAAAATTTGCAATCCTGTACTTTAAAGAACCCCAAAATCTATTAAACTGTAGAAGAGAAATAGCAAATAACTGTGTACACAAAATAAAATGCACTCTAGGATAGCGATACACAATAGTTTTAGAACTAACAGAAACAATAGAAAATAAACAAATAAATAAATTAAATAAACATGAATATACATAAACGATCACACATATATGTATGTATATATATATATGTATATATATATGTGCATATATGTATGTACACATATGTATATTTATATATATATAAAAAAATGTCTGCCTTAAACCACTAAACTAGTTTTAAGACAGACCCTTTGTTCGATAAAATGCATGACCATTGGCTGATAGGAAGGGGCGCGGTGGATACTAGAAAGCTGATTGGCTAACTAAAATCCTCAACAGAAGAGGACCATATAAAAACGATAAACAACCACAGAATTCGCGCATAAGCTTGACGAATCCTAGAGTGGATGAAACGCCGAGTATTCAGTGTAGCTTAATCGCCATATATATTTTATAAATTACTATATATATATATATATATATATATATATATATATATATATATACATACTGCGTGTCCGATTATTGACGCGATAACATTTTTCTACCAGTTTCAGAAATTTACCGGTAGTTTCGTATCAAAAGCTTCGGAAACGTTGGCAATGCTGAGCTGCGCGTAATGTGAAATTTCCTACTATTCCGCGCAATGTAAAAACTTGCTACCGTAATTGCTGAACCACGGTATTTGAGGCGTGTCAAATTATTAACAACGCAGTTTGTTTCGTCAATAAAATAGGTTGTAAAAGTGGTTTGAGTAGTTCTGAAAAGATTACTATTACAGAACAGCCGGCAAAAAGTAAAACTACCCTCAAAATATCGAAAATAATAGGTAGGAACCAACAAACTGTGAATAACTCTGTCAAGGACCCTACAAATGTACGTAAGAGAGCTGATAAAGGTAAATCTAGAGTTGTTTCACGCCATTCTCTACTCCAAATTAAACGTGAAGTATTTAAGAACCCTGTGCAGATAAGACGAGAAGTATTTGACCAAGCTGGATTAAAGAATGTCTCAAAAGGCACTCGATGTCGCCTTCTGAAAGAAGTGACAAAGTCTGTTAAGTCTGTGATAAAGTCTCCCTTAAAGCAACATTACATACAAAACCGATTGAAATAGGCAGAGGACAACATGAAAATGGATTTTTCCAAAGTTTTGTTCACGGATGAAGTGCGTGTCACTCTTGATGGCCTAGATGGCTGGAGCAAGGGATGGGTCTTAGATGGACGACTTCTTTATCAGCGTTTAAGGCGCCAACAAGTTGGTGGGATAATGATATGGGCTGGGATTATTGGAGGTATTTTAGTTGGCGCATGGAAAGCCCCAGAAGGCGTAAAAATCACGTCAAATACTTACATAGCTTTTCTGAAGTAACACTTTGAACCATGACTGAAGAAACAAAGGTTGACGTTCAGAAGAACTATTATTTTTATGCAGGATAATGCTTCTTTCACATGCAGCAAACAAACGCAAAGAATATTTGCAACAACTGGGGGTCTCTGGCCTACGAAAGATGGAGTGGCCTACGAATTCATCAGATTTGAACCAAATTGAGAACATTTGGTATATCATGAAGCGACACCTCTATGCAAGTGGACGCCAATTTAAGAGCAAAGATGAGTTGTGGGATGCTCTCCAAGAGGTATCGCGAGGAATAACTGTTGACGAAATCACAAATTTGACTACTTCTGTAGACAAACGTCTTTCATAAAAGTCACAACGTCTTTCACAAGTCATTCCTTAAAATGGATCGCATATCCCCTACTAATTATGTCAAAGTAGAAATTGCTATGTAATTATTGTGTTCTAAGCATTTTTCCTAGTTCATTTAATGTTTGAAAATTATTTCAATAAACAAGATATGGGTATATTTTGTTTTTTTTCCCAACCTCGTTAATAACTTGACACACTGAAATCAACAGATATTCCTGTCTTCTGTCATAGTTTCGCTAATACTGCTTTAAATACTTTTATTTTCTGACTGGAATAGCAGAATTGCTATCCATGGATTCTCTCAAAGACACAGCCACTGGAAACGATTTATACAACAGTATCACTAGCAGTCTAATCAGGTCTAGGTTAAGCCTGGATAAACTGGCAAGTATTACAACTGATGGTGCTCTTTCACTCAGAGGCAAACACTGTGACCTTGTGATCTTGATGAATAAAACAAATCAAAGATTTTCCATCGCACAGTGTGTTGTCTTTTTACTGCATCATACATCAAGAAAGCCTCTGTAAATCATCTTCGAAACTCAAACATGTTATGGATCCAGTAGTGCGTGCAGTGAACTTAAGAGCACAGGGACTGAAACACAGGCAGTTCCAAGGTTTCTTGTATGTTGTATCACACAAATATCCGATGGTTAAGTGTGGGGAAAGTACTGAAGAGAATATGGTACGTTAAAGCAGAGGTTGTCATGTTTTTTTAATATGAAAGAAATTCCTTGTGACTTTTTAAAAGAAATGGAGTGTGACGAATGGCTTGTGATTTTGTATTTGCTGTAGACATATTGCAAAAGCTGAGTGAGTTAAATACAAAACTACAACGCAAAAGTGTATTTGCTCATGAATTGTATGTTGAAGTGAAAGCGTTTCAATTGAAACTTAAACTTTCTGCCAAGCAGCTTAAAGAGCAAAACTTTGTTCAGTTTCCTCTGTTGAAAACTCGTGCTGTTACACAAGCATTATCAGACAAATACAGTTCCCACTTGATGGCTCTAAAAGAGGAATTTATCAGAAGATTTGCTGATTTCAAGGCAATTCAAGGACAGTTTGATTTGCTCAGCTCACCTTTTATATGTGACGTTGAAACAGCTGCCGAAGAACTACAGGTAGATCTTATTGATTTGCAAGCCGACAACTCTTCAAAAAGTCTCTTTGAAAATAAACCACTAGTCGAATTTTATGCATCTTTGCACCCAAAAAAGTTTAAAAATCTGAAAAATTTTGCAAGGAAGATGTTTGTTATTTGCTTCGACTTACATATGTGAGCAGACTTTTTCCATATTGAAAATTAACAAGTCAAAGAACAGATCACTTATCACAGACTTAAATCTTCAGTCAGTGTTAAGAATCAGTACAAGCAACTTAGCACCTAATTTCAACAAACTTGTAAATGATTACAATCAGTTGCATCATTCTTACCGAGTCATTTTGATTCTTCTGTTGCTCAGTTGCTGAGCTATTATGTTTTTCAAATAAATATATTTCATATGAAATTACTGTTTCAAAATATTAATAGAAATATGTTTTCCTCTTAAAATTGAGTTACTTTATTTTTAAATAAATGTGCTTCATGTGACGTTTCTTTTTTAATATATAAATTCATTTTTGTCCTTTGAGTTACTTTATATGCGTATATTTTAAAGATTTTATTCTAAAATATTAATTAATAAGATATTTTTTAATCTCTTTAAACAGAGTTACTTAAGAATTGCTTTTATTCTTAAAACAAGGTTATTTGTTTTTCAAATGTGTTTCCTATGAAACTCATACTTAAAAATACATATTAATAAAATTGTTTCCTTTTAAAGTTTAAAGTTACTGTATCTTTCAAATAAATGTGTTTTATGGGAATCTTCTATAGTACTTTAAAATGCTAATAAATAAAAATTAATTATATTTTTTCTCTGAAATCCTTTTATTTTGTCTATCTTAAATATCAATTTTATTGGAAAATATACTATGCGGCCCAGTAAAATGTAGAATTTTTTAATGCGGCCCTTGCACTGAAAAGTTTGCCCACCCCTGCTCTAGACCGACTCGACTGACATTTACGCTTCACATATGTCAATTTCAACTAAATGCTCGTCGCGGTTACCGCCGGCCGAAGGGTATGTGCCATGCTAATGGAGTCAAAAATGAATTAGTAGCCTTCGACCGGCGATAATTGTGACTCCCTGAACTAATGATTCCTGATATGACGAACTACTAACGTTTGCGCATATTAAAAATAGTCTATATATTAATACGATAGCTTGTGTGTTATTTTGTGTGTCACGCTTACATATTTTTTTTTACAAAGGCATCACCACATTATCAAGGCCCAGAGGCCACTCAAGGATAAGGGTTAAAGAGTGTACAGTAGAAATTGGTCAATATAGTAATCATTAGTAATGAAAATTTGGTAAATTTGATAACTTATATGGAACGGCTTATCAAGAACTTATTAACTTTAGACTTGAACACAACCATATTGTAGTCAGCCGGAAAGCAGGAAAACGGAAGACAATTCCACAGGCGTGCAGTTCTAAGAAAGAAGCTTTGTTCATGGAATCTACGTTTAGGTTTAGGCACAGATAAAGAGTGGGGGGAATTATTGATAGTGTTTACAGCTAGACGAGTGTTTCTTGGGAAAGTTCGGCGAGGGGAGACCATAGATTGAAGCTCAGTTGAACACTTTCCATGAAAATAACGATACATCAGAGACAAACTCGCAACATCTCTTCTGTGAGATAGAGGTTGCAAGAAGGAGAAAAGGACATCTCCTACGAGGCTACGAAGTCTATTTTGAACTCTATCAAGGCAGGACAAGTCCTTTCTAGCAGCTCCTGCCCAGATGTGGCAACAGTATTCCATCCTTGGACGTACCTGGCTCTTATATAGATAGAGAATAGCATCAGCAGTGAGATATCTACCGGATCGATAGAAAGATCCCACCATTTTCCCAGCGGCCTTGGCAACAGATTTGATGTACGTGTTCCATTTAAGATCAGGAGTAATGGTCAAGCCCAGAAGCTTGTCAAAACTTGAGGCCTCCTCAAGACGAGAGCCATTCATTTCAATTGATGACAAATGTGGATTAGGATGTTCATGATGTAAAGAGAGAAGCTTGGTTTTAGATGCATTAAAAGTAACCAGCCACTCCTTTCCCCATTGTACTACGTGCTCAAGATCAGAGGAGAGAGAATTGGAGAGAACTTGGTCGTTTACTGTCTTAGATGTGGTACCATAAATGGTAGTGTCGTCAGCATAAATGTCTACAAATGATGTAAGGATATGATCTGGAAGATCATTAATGTAGATCAGGAAAAGAGTTGGGCCCAGGATGGATCCCTGAGGGACACCGGCATTAATACTGTGAGCTTCTGATTTTTGCCCCTCAACTACTACTCTTATGAATCTATCAGAAAGAAATGATTTAATAATTGAGAAGACATTTCCAGCTATACCATAGCTAGCGATCTTATGAAGTAAACCTTTATGCCATACCCTATCAAAGGCTTTAGATATGTCAAGAGCAATTGCCCTAGAAAGATTGCCACCGTCGAGAGATTTGCTAATCCTATGCCATATAACTGTAAGGACATCTGCTGTAGATCTAGCAGAACGGAAACCATATTGAGTGTCATTAAGAAGGTTATTTTTGTTGAGATGGTTGATTACTTCTGTATTTAACACAGATTCTAGCAACTTACTCATGACGCACAGGAGACTTATTGGCCTGTACTGAGAGGGGGATGAGCGATCACCTGAATTCTTAAATACAGGGCATACTGATGAGATTTTCCAGGGAGATGGGAAACTATTCTCCTTAAGACAACGTTTAAACAGTTTTGTAAGTATGGGCGCTAGTTCTGATTGAAGTTTTTTGAGTACTATAATTGGAATACCGTCAGGGCCGGTTGCTTTACTGGAATCAAGGTTTTTGATTAGCTTCGCAACATCACGTACAGATATACGTATATCACATAGCGTGTTTTCTGATACAGGAGGAAATATTGGGGGTTGGCGGTCTTGGTCACAGAGGGTAGAATTAGCTGCAAAGTTCTTGACAAAGAGTTTGGCTTTGTCTGATGCTGACGAGATTACCTCAGGTCCATTGATAATAGTTGGGATAGAGCACACGCTTCTGTTCAGGATTCTGTTTGCTATTTGCCAAAACTGGTGGGAACCAAGCCGCTGCTCAGCTACTTTGGACTTAACAGATTGAGCATACAACTCTCTTGCGTTCCTTATTACTTTCTTACAATGGTTGCTGGCAGTCCTGAAAACGGCTTTATTTTTTCTTCCGAGTGCTTGTCGTTTCATTGTTATGACCTTCCATTTATTGTAATACATAAAATTAATTTTACCAAGAATTCTTCATTATATATATATATATATATATATATATATATATATATATATATATATATATATATATATATATATATATATTGGTAGCAGGTTATTATTCAGACACGTTTGATTGAACACGATGGAGTTATTCTTTTTTCCGATCTTAATGGATAATTTTTCAATTTGCCAGAGGGTCTTTTTAATTTTAGTAGGTAGCTTATACAGAATAACGCTCAAAAGTTGTTTTTTGGGGCCATATTCTTCTCGAGCGCTGCATCTGATAATCTTTAGGAGCGATAGTTGTTTTTGTTTTCGTTTTCTTTTTCTATGAGGCTTGGTGTAATTATAGTTTTTTTTAATTGGTTATAAAGCTGGGGGCAGGAGGGTTGGGTCGACTTATCTTTATTTAATTGTCAATTTACAGTATAGAAGATCAGAAAAAAGAATAAATCCACCGTGTTTAATCAGATGTGTCTGAATATATATATATATATATATATATATATATATATATATATATATATATTCATGAGTTTTGGTTTCAATTTCGATTCAAGCTGATCACCCAAGTCATATGGATATATTTTTTAATTTTTTAAATTATAACTTTAAATATACTAGCAGGACCCGTTAACCGGCGTTGCCTGCTGAAAACCTGCCAACACCGTGCAGAAAAAGAAGAAAAAAAAACACTACGGTTGTTTTCGGTGGTCACTGCCATTCCTGAACAATTGCAGACACTGAACGCCGTGGCCGAAATGGAAATCTGGCTTTCACTGGCGATTAGTGCTGGTTTGGGACGATAACATGCATGTATTGTTTGAATTTGAAAAAGCAATTAAGGGAATGCATAAATTAGTATGAATTAATAAAATTACGAAAAATGGTCCATTAGAAAAATAATGGGAAGTAAAAACAAAAGTCTTTGAAGTAAGGGTTCTCATTGTATATGAACTGTTTAGCGTGATCGAAATTAGTGCTAGCAGTCGTAGCTGTTTCCGTTTGTTGTTTAAGTCTTTCTCGTTTTTCAACTCTTCTCATAATAATATTAAATTAAATTCCAGTTTTATTTCGTCGTTTTCTCAATGTGTAAAACAAAATAATTACGACTTTTTTCACCTCACTTCTTTGAGTATTGTCATGCTAAGAACGGCGTTTGGAATATACATCCCCATCTCCCCATGTTAAGAACGTCTTTCGGAATAGACACCACCAACCTCCCCATCTTAAGAACGGCGTTCGGAATAGACACCCACAACATTCCCATCTAAAGAACAGCTTTCAGAGTAGACACCCCCTTTTAGGTATGGGGATAATTACCCCAAATTTAACCGTGGTAATCGTTGTTAATATATCCACTCGTAAATGGTTTAAAAATTGGGGAGATGTCAGTGTCAGTAGGAGAGAAGTAGATTTGTTTGTAGATTATGCATACAAACCTGGCAGATAGTGAATTTCAATGCATAATACGGGTCTTTATATATGTATAAGTACTTTTTTGCAACAAATCTGAATGAGATTTTCTTGATAAGCATAGTCGAAAACCTAAAAAAAATAATGTCGTCAATCTAAAGAAAATTGTGGAGGTAGACCTAATGTACTAATTTAACCTCCTCCCACCACAAAAAAAGTTAACGTGTGCGCAACGAAGCGCAATCTCGAAAATCAGTCCGAAAGCTATTACGATCGCCGGCGATTTAAAAATTAATGTTTCAGCAATATCATCTACTGGATGTGTACGTATTATGTTGTTTGAAGTTAATGTTTTTAACATAAGTGTAATATTAACAATTAAAGATTGTTAAACTATTTCCGTTGCACATTCACCTTTTTGAAACAATTAACACTGTAAAAATATGAAACATTCGTTGTGTTCTTTTCATGCTTCTGTAAATAAATATATTTTTCAAATATTTAAACAATGACAAAATATATAAAATATTAATATGAATAAAAATAGATATGCGTTTAAAAAAATGAAATATCAATTCATAAAATAGTGTAGGTATTCATATATTTTATTATAAGGGGTTGAAATTAAAATAAACATACAATATAGTTAACCATAAAAAATAATTTAACATTTTTAAAATGTCAATATTTCACATATGTTAAAAAAACATTAAATTCCAGCAGCATAATAAGTACGAATCCAGTAGATGATATTGCTGAAACATTTGTTTTTAAATCAGTGACGATCGTAATAGATTACGCAGGCTTAAATAAAGTATATTTAAATAAAGTATATTTAAACAAAGTATATTTAAATAAAGTATATTTAAATAAAGTATATTTAAACAAAGTATATTTAAATAAAGTATATTTAAATAAAGTATATTCAAACAAAGTATATTTAAATAAAGTATATTTAAATAAAGTATATTTAAACAAAGTATATTTAAATAAAGTATATTTAAATAAAGTATATTTAAATAAAGTATATTTAAACAAAGTATATTTAAATAAAATACATTAAAAAAACTATGTTTGAAAATATATATTTACTGGAACAAATGCACAAAGCGAGCATGAGAGAGAGGGAGATAGAGAATGAATGAGAGAGAGAGAGAGAGTGAGAGAGAGAGGGGGTGGGAGAAAGGGGAAATGTTGATTGTTTTTTCTTCGGCATCACTGTGAAATATTTTTTTTCTTTGGCATGGACCGTAACGTAAAAAGCGAGCAGAGAGAATAAGAGAGAGAGAGAGAGAGAGAGAGAGAGAGAGAGAGAGAGAGAGAGAGAGAGAGAGAGAGATGGAAAGTGGGGTTGGAAGAATATATACAGAGCGAGGTAGGGAGGGAGAAAGAGAGAGAAAGAGATGAAATACAAAATGACGCCGTAAAATGTAAGAAAATGAATGCAGCAATTCACTCAAAGGGCAAAAGTAGGTATCATTGTGACGCCATATTTGAATGGTACATTAGCGTTCGTTTAGCATGAGAATACTGTGAATCCGGAATATAGGAATAGTTAGAGCTCAGCCAATCAGAAAAAGAGAAATTATTATGCGGAGATTTAAAAATTTTCAAAACGGAAAAGGAAAAGATTATGTTATGTCTAGTAGTTTATGATCCAGTTACGAAGGGTGAGCCCCCATATCTGTCGAAAGTGCTGAATTCCTCCCGATGATGACCAGGAGCAGTGAGGGGGCTTGATATTTACAAAGGAAAATAAAAACTATTTTCTCTAAAGATGGTTGCAATTATGATCGTGTTGCTCCTCGGATGAAATGTAGAATTGTATTATAACAAATGTGGCTAAAATGGCATTCTAATGTTACACACGATGGTGGCTAATTGTTTTGACAGAATAATTTTTTATGTGACATATGTTGTTGCAAACCTACGGTACTTCGGTCGAGAGGGGGATTCCTTCAATCAAAATATTATCTATCGATAGAAAATTGGCTCTATGATAATATATACGAAATCTGCATGAATTAAATAGATATAAAGAGAACAAAAGAGCGGGTTGGGGAGAGAATGAAAGAGGAAAAATGAAGAAAGTAGATTTGAGCAGCAAATTAAAAAAAGTTATCCCTTCATCTTTGCGTGCCATTATGGTAAAACGTTCTTTGTGCGTCCAGTTCTTCACCTCTTCGAATCGTTTTCTTTTTTTTTTTTTTTTGACAACGTTTCTGTTTAAATTGTTTGGTCTATTTGACGACTGGTTCATAGATTAATTTGTTTTGTCGGCGTATCCCTATTTCACATGCGCCGATTGTAAATAAACTCCTCGAAAAATGATGGAAATGAGATCCGGTCATAATAAATCTTGGTAATCATCGCAGTTTAGGTGTGACTCCATTCCTTCCAAAGTTTTGTACATTAGGACCCGCAACTCTGATATGATACTTAATACGGAAATTACTTATATTGCGTTACATTTCAGACACTTTCAACAGGTGCGTTAACAAAATAGTTACTAATTAATATACACATGCCAGTGTATGGCCTTAATGTTATGTAGTCAGGTGGGAGATATACATTATAAAACGTGTTATATGTTGTATGTGAATATATTCCATAACGACGTACATGTTTAATAGTTTGGTTTTATATTTTATCTGTATATTCGTGCTACGTGTAAATGCGTGTATCAATATACTTCGTATCATTTAGTTGATCGTCTAGTGTGTATATTTTAACATTTATGCAACAGTGCTAACAGGAAGCGATTGACATAGACGTATTGAAACAGTTGTAGACAAACAGTTCTTTTTTAACAGATGTAAATAACACAACACATACCTGAATTATTTACGAACATTTATTCTCATGATCTGCCCGGCATTTTCAGAGATTACACGTTCTTTACATCTTGACTGTCAGAAGTGACGCCACTTCCCACGTCATATTGAGTCGTCCGTTCTCTCTGATGTCCAGCTAACGACTGCCTAGAATCTCCCCAAATCTACATACATCACGTGTTTCTTTACATCACATCATTATGTTTCTCAAACCAACCTGGTGTAACCCCGATCTAGTTATTTGTTTATGCAACCCCAAAATAATGTTTACATCTATTTTCTATTTTCACATTATTTTTGCGATATTTATTATATCATATGTCACTCTTTTTTTTTTTTCAAATTTAATTGTTTATTTTTCTATTCATAAAAATTGATCAAGTGACCCGCCGTCGCTCGAATCAATTAATAATAATAATAATAATAATAATAATAATAATAATAATAATAATAATAATAATAATAATAATAATAATAATAATAAGTTTTGACCCTTGGCCCTGCTTGTCACAGTAAACACAGATACTACGCTATGATCACAGCCAAAAGGGTCACAACATAACATTAAACGCTTGAGTGCTATATACGAGAGGTATTCCAAAAGTAATATCCCATATTTTTTTATTCCGCCCGAATAGATCCAATGAAATTAGAAATTGCATTTTTATGATGATAGAACTTATGCATTTATAACCTGAAAGTTATATCTCTCTGCTGCAAATATTAACGGTGAAGTTTTCCCCCGGTGCACTAGAGCAGGCAATTAATCGATTATATTGGAAAATAAGCTATTTTATCGATTTCTAGAACAATAAAATTATGGAAGTTTGAAACAGTCGTTGATCTTTAATCAAGTCCGGCCAACATCAGGTCTCCCTGCTAGTATATATATATATCAGCGCATACGACCAACACGTGGACACTGTACTCACTTTTCTTCCATTTACCATTATAGCGAGTAAAAAAAAAATGGAAAAAAATGTATAAGCTTCTAGAAGAAAAGGTCTCTTGCTTAAATATTAATTTTAAACAAATACATATTTGTTTATTTTACAAATTGTTGCGTCGTAATTTGGCTTGCGAACGTATTTAATACGTATTATATCTATCTATCTATCTATCTATCTATCTATCTACTTCTCTCTCCCTCTTGCTTTCTCTGTGTCGCTGCATCTCTCTCTCTCTCTCTCTCTCTCTCTCTATATATATATATATATATATATATATATATATATATATATATATATATATATATATATAGTATTAAGCAGACGTATTGATCGGTTATTTTAAGAATGTTATTTATCTATATTTTGATGGAAAGTCTATTTTATTGTTTGTGCTATCATACGGATGAATTATAAAATTTGAACTTTAAAGAAAGAGAACAAAAATTAGTTACTCTAAAAGAAATAAATAAATAAAGAATGAACCAATGATTTTGTAAAGACGCTTATTTTCTTTTTGTTTGCATCCAGTACCAAATCTATTCGTCACCGGAACGTTCGTTCTCTGAGGGAAGTTCATTTTCTCCATTCTACCCACGATCGACAGACTTTGCATAAAATCTGTATTCAAGACGTCTTGTATCTACATGGCGGAACGAGTAGATTCAGTCGTTACGAGATAAGATTTTACAAGTATGTAAAGGTCGATTTGAAAAATTTGCAAAGAAGTTGAGAGTCTGAAGAATCCTCTCTTTCTTTCTTTCTCTCTCTCTCTCTCTCTCTCTATATATATATATATATATATATATATAACGTTGAATTATCTGAGTAGCTTAATTGCTATATATATTTTTATAACTTACTATATATATATATACATATACATATATATATACATATATATATACATATATATATATATATATATATCGAACAGAAAGGGCTTTATTTGGTATTTTTTCTACTTGCTTTGCAAAGTTTTTACTACATCCAACGCTCTAACCAGAGTTCAGTAGGAGACCAAACGGGTCATATTTATTTCTTAGTACTTAAATAAACTTTTCAAGTATGGACGTCATATTAATATGCAGTAAAATAATATGTCAATTCGTGGTTATTCACTTATTGTTATTTTAATTTTATTAAAACGTTAAAATATCGAATCGAAACAACAACAACAACAACAACAAAACACTATAAAATACTTCAGTAAAGAGATTGGTAAAACGAGAATCTCATTTTAAGGTTTAATCGCCGTAGATTCAAGTGAAGTCGAGTCACTACTTGGACAGACGTAGACAAGCGGATATCGACTGGCTATTAATAGATCTGGGAGCGAGGGGAGTGGGGATTACGATGAAGTGAGTTGAAATGTTATTAATTAGGATCGATAGACAGGAAGATTAGGAAAAGCGATACCGACTGACCAGAAAAAGCTGAGAATAGAGCAGTAGAGAGAGAGAGAAAGAGAGGGGGGGATTGGATACAGTGATAAATATAGATAGATATAGTGATATATATTTAAGTCTAGCAGGATGACCCAACGTTGCCCGGGATTGAATGACGATTAACGAATGTTTAACACTCCCATAGTTTTAGTGTCATCAAAATCGATGAAAAAATCCACTTTTCAATCAAATCGATTCATTGTCTGCTTTAATTGGGGACCCACCGTGATGCAGCTGGAGGAAGCTTCACATGCCCCCTGCAATAACTTAGTCCACAATACATTGTAGTCTACATTGCACTGTAGAGAACCTACTGTTGATTTTATAAAATTATATTACATATAATGGTTTGCATTAAAGTTTAAAATGCAAATATCAAGTATCACGCTTCGATTGTGCTCAAAACAGAAAAAATTATTTCAAACGCGCCCCTGTCATATAAAAAAAAAACTTTTGATTTTATATGCCTGGCATTACGGGCTGTGCGTTGATAATGGCTTGAATTAAAATTTAAAATAAAAAAGTCAAGTATCAGAGTGCAATTGTGCTTTAAACACAAACATTCGTTTCGAACGCGCCCCTGTCATATCAAAGAGTCTACTGTTGATTTTTTGTTAGGCCTTTCAGTTTATGTGGCAATAAAAAAACTTCTCAAATACACTTGTGATGTTAGGCTGTGTAAGGTGTTAACTTTGGTCAAAATCGTCTGTTTCTTCTTCCATCGGATTATTTCGATTATCGATTATCGATTATCGATTATCACTACTTATTGATGACATTTCGATGCAAAACCTATCTAAGAACACTGCCATAAAGTACATGCGTGTGGAATTAAAAAAAAAAAAAACGACCTAGCCGGTTTCGAGTATACTGAAACGAACTCACGCAGATAATGTTCTTTGTATATAATAGTGGAGATTATATAAAAACCAATTTTGTCAATGTGTGCGTGTGTGTCTGGGAGTGTGTGTGCGTGAGAGAGAGAGAGAGAGAGAGAGAGAGAGAGAGAGAGAGAGAGAGAGAGAGAGAGAGAGTTCCCTATGGAATAAGAAACGGTTGGGCCGAATTTTTTAAATTTCGCACGAAGGTACTTGATGTATCTGGGAGTGTTCTTGCGTAAGCTTTATATAGGAATGTCACCGATAAGTGTCAAAAATTGATAATCGAAAAAATATAGGAATGTCACCGATAAGTATCAAAAATCGATAATCGAAAAAATCCGATTAAAGAAAGAAGTTCGATTTTGACTGAAGTTAACACTTTCATACACGCTAATATTACAAGTGCATTTGATAAGTTTATCACCGCACAAGCAGAAAGGCCCGTCTTAAAATCAACTGTAGATTCTTTTATATGATATGGGCGAATAGATGTTTCTTTTTAAAGCACAATTGAACCATGATATTTGACTTTTGTGCGTTTAACATTAAATGAAGTAATTGACTATGCAAAAATAATTTCATAAAATTGACAGTTGGTTCTTTGATAAGACAGGGGCGCGTTCGAAATTAATGTTTCTCTTAAGAGCACTATTGAACCATTATACTTGACTTTTGCATTTAAAACTTTAAGTGAAGCCATTATTTACAGATGATTTTATAAAAACAATGGTAGATTCTCTACGGTGCAATGTAGACCACAGTCTATTGTGGACTAAGTTACTTCGAAGAAGCATATGAAGCTTCCTCCCCGTCCACTGCGATGAGGGGGGTGTCTCTAGCTAGAGCAGGCAATTAATCACCGATTACGATGACAAAAGTATGGGATGGTGGAATATTTGTTGATCCTCATTTAATCCCAGACAATGTCGGGTCTCTCTGCTAGTACACCCCCCACACACAAACATATATATATATATATGTGTGTGTGTGTGTGTGTGTGTGTGTGTGTGTGTGTGGAGAGAGAGAGAGAAACAGACAGAGATAGATAGATAGATAGATAGATAGATAAATCATGATCTCTTTGTTGTGCTGAGAGACAACGGGATCTCCTCTAAGTGTATATGCGCATGTAATTTTGAAGCAAATGTTGCGCAACCTGAATCGCCACAGCTTGAATCTAATGGCAAAGTGAAGTGTAATACGATTGAAAGCAATGGCGAGATAAGCGGAGAGCGCATACAACACTTGGTATTCCCAAACGGTTTCTCATTTAGTACTGACCAGCCTCAACGTCGCTTAACTTCGGTTACGTAGCGGAATCCGGCGTTTAAACGTGATTAAGCCGCATAAAGTGATAGGAGAGTATGCTAGATACATACACACATAATACATATAATGGTACGGAAAGAGTCTTAATATATGTCATTAGTATATATATATATATATATATATATATATATATATATATACTAATGACATATATTAAGACTCTTTCTTATTTGACGAATATTGGCTGAAAAGAGCTTGATAAGGATACCTTAAACGGGCCTTATTATCGGGCTTGAAACCGACGGTACCAATGACCTGTCTCAACTAACAACTTTCTGTACACAATATATATATATATATATATATATATATACTAGCAAAAGTACCCGTTCTTGACTGGGTTCAAAAACAGCCTACAGAAAATGGACTCTGGTTTATGAAAGTATGATAGGTTTAGAAAAGGAAGCGTTGTAAAGAGATAGCTTCGAATTTGGGGGTATAAAAACCAAAGCAAAATATGATGAAAGTAAAAATAAAATAGATAAACCCCATAATTTATTATAACATACATGTTCACACTGAAACACTTATCACAATATTCTATGGATCTATATATAAAAAACCGTGTTAAACTTTGTGACATATTTTCATTCTATGGAGGTCAGGCGCGAACGAACACCCCATAATTTTATTATACCATATTTCTTCAAACTGAAACATAATTATCAAAGTATACTTACGCAGATAGATATGACAAGTCTTTATTAAAGTGTGTGCCTATTTCCATTCCATGGAGGCCAATTGCCAACGCAGACCCCACAATTTTATTATACCATCCCTATTTAAGATAAAACATACTTATCAAAGTATTCTTATGTACATCCATATCGAAAACACTGTAAACGTTTATTTTTTATTTTTTTATTTTTTTTTTTCCATACTTTGTGGACCAGGCGCGAACGCAGACCCGACAATTTTAATGAACCACTGTTCTGTCAGATTAAACATACCCATTTCTGTGTCTCAATATATCTTCTATCATTATATGTAATCAGTTTTTTAAAATAGACAACCATATAGGAACCTATTCGTGACCAGACACACACACAGACATTCAGCTTTATATTATAGATGTATGTCTCTCTCTCTCTCTCTCTCTCTCTCTATATATATATATATATATATATATATATATATATATATATATATATATGGATCTCGCTCTCTCTCTCTCTATATATATATATATATATATATATATATAGTAATATTTTGAGTTTCGAATGTACTAAGATACGTTTTTTTTTAATACGACGATACATGTATCTATATTTACACACACTATTGAAAATCTTTTGAGATACGATTTCAAAACTCGCACGACACCTATATAGCACTCGAGGTCATTCAGATTTTAATCTTCCAGTGGTTTCGTTGCCGTCGTATAGAAAACGTTGTGTTATTGTGTGTTTACAATACTGGTGCATTTTCTTTTATTTTATTAAAATTTATTCACATTTATTGTGTAAATCATGTGTTCTAAATCTAAGGATAAGGATGAGAGCAAGAAAAATAATAACAAGGGGGGAAAAGCTCATTTTTTAAATTCATATTTTTCTGTTAAATTAAGACTTAAATAGTAACCATTTAGTAAGTGCATCTAATGGTTTTAATTATCCATAATATTTCCCATTTTTTGTTTCCATATCGTGCGTCTGTGTGTGTGTGCGTGTGTGTTTGTTTGCTTGTGTGTGGTTGCTTTGCTTTTCTCCCTCTCTCATCCTCGCATGCATTCTGTACACAAGCACGTGCCGAGGCGGTGTGTACAACCCGATTTTGTAACTTCTTTTGTAACTTGCCCCACTCTTTATCTATGCCTAAATCAAAACGTAGATTCCATGAACAAAGCTTCTTTCTTAGAACTGCACGCCTGTGGAACTCTGTTGCGTCTGCCTGCTTCCCACCTGACTACAACCTGGATGTCTTCAAGTCCAACATAAACAAATTTCTGATGAATCGCTCCCTTAAGTATTAAATATCCACACTAACGTACTGTACTTACAATAACCTTTATCCCTGAGTGACTTCCGGGCCTTGATAAGTGGTGACCACCTTGTAAAAAAAAAAAAAATATTATTTTTATTAACAATTACTATTATATGTAAATTTCTGTGTCATTGTTGAGTGTAATCTGAGCTTAATTCGAGTTTGCATGGGGTAAATGTTCTACTCTCAGAACGGATGAATTGTTTCTTTTAATTCAAATGGTAATAATTATTTTGAGATACAATTTTTTTCTTGATGCTTCGACGGTCATGAAACTAATTCCATCTTTATCTCAAGGTATCACAATATATATATATATATATATATATATATATATATATATATATATATATATATATATATCGGTATATTTAGGCAGCATTTTTTCTTTAAGCAAATATTATTAAATGCAACAGAGACACTTTGCTTTATGATTCTTTTTTTTTTTTAATTTTTCGATTTTTCGTACAATCTTTTTTATATCGAAATCAAAAATATTAATAAAAGTTCCATAATTGTGTCTGTCCCGGGCGTTTTCGATTCGTCCACGAATCATCTTCAATGTTGAAGTAAACACAAAACCTCGTGTTTAGAAATAACTCATCACCGGCTATAAAAACGTTGGAACAAACCAATGTAGTGTATAAATTCAAATGCTCTTTGAGAGAATGTAATTCCGAAAATAATGCATACATTGGACATACAACGAAAACGTTCTCCCGGCGAATAACCATGCATCTGAATAATAGCAGTGCTATATATAAACATTTGATAAAAGAACATAACTGTCCCTCCTTCAATCTTAGAAAGGTCCTAGTTGACAACATAAAAATTATGCAGCGTGAAAATACTATTAAAAAATTAAAAATTCTTGAAGCGTCACATATTAGAACCCTTCAAAGCACTATAAATGATATTGCATTCGAGAAAAGTAGTAACGTTCTAAAATGTTTTGCGGAGTTCGCAGTGGACGGACTTTGTTAACAGTGTCCATGAACTATCTGATTTTAATAATACTCGAATTTTTTATCGACTTATATATATATATATATATATATATATATATATATATATATATATATATATATATACTAGCATTTCAGCCTGGCGCTTCCCGGATGTTTGGATTTGCCTGTTGAGCAAAAAGAAAAAAAAAGTGGTAGTAGGAAGTCAGGCTCGAACCCGTACCGCAAAGGAGGGAAAGAACGAGGGGAAAAACCTGATGTCTTTGCTGTTATGACAATAACCAACCCCCAAGTGACTTATGTTTAAATTGAGGCTAGAAAAGCGAAAGGAGAGGATGACTTTCAAATATATCGGCGAAAAACCGACCCCACCCGGTAGAAAAGTATCCACTTGAAGGTGAAGATATTAATGATTTCACCCAATTTTTCGATATTTTTCTTCTGAAGGTCGAAAATCAAAATACTGATCTTGATAAAATCCATCGCCTCTATCGAAAGTTTTTATTTTTATTTTCATGGGGGTCACCACTTATCAAGGCCCGAAGGCCACTCAGGGATAAGGGTTATTGCGTGTATAGTAATCAGTGAGATAGTATTGTAGTAATCATTAGTATTAGGGGTCGTGATAGAGTGTCTTACTTAAGGAGGCGGTTTGTCAGGAGTTTGTTTATGTTGAACTTGAAGACGTCCAAAGTGTAGTCAGGTGGGAAACAGGCAAGCGGCAGAGAGTTCAACTGGCGTGCAGTTCTAAGAAAGAAGCTTTGCTCATGGAATCTACGTTTGGATTTAGGCACAGATAAAGAGTAGGAAAAATTATTGACAGTAGTTTCAGCCAGACGGGTGTTTTTCGTGAAAGATTGGCGAGAGGGGACGAGTGATTGGAGCTCAGACGAGCACCTGCCGTGGAAATACCGATAAAACAAAGACAGGCTCGCAACGTCTCTTCTGTGGGAGAGAGGTTGCAGGTAAGAGAAAAGGGCATCCCCCACTAAGCCACCAAGTCTATTTTGTACTCTGTCAAGGCAGGATAGGCTGTTTTTAGCAGCTCCTATCCAGATGTGGCAGCAGTACTCCATCCTTGGACGTCCTTGTCTTTTATACAGATAGAGAATTGCATCGATAGTGAGATATCTTCTGGAGCGGTAGAAAGATCCCACCATTTTTCCAGCGTCCCTAGCAACAGATTTGATGTACGTGTTCCATTTCAGATCAGGAGTAAAGGTCACGTCCAGAAGCTTGTCAAAACATGGAGCCTCCCCAAGACGAGAGCCATCCATTTCAATTGATGCCAGATGGGGATCAGAGCGTTGATGATGTAAAGATAGAAGCTTGGTTTTGGATGCATTAAAAGTAACCAACCACCTCTTCCCCCATTGTACCACGCACTCAAGATCAGAGGAGAGAGAATTAGAGAGAACTTTGTCATTTACAGCCTTTGATGTGTTGTCATAGATGGTCGTGTCATCAGCATAGATGTCAACGAATGATTTAAGTATATGTTTTGGGAGATCATTGATGTAGATTGGGAAGAGTATTGGGCCCAGGATGGACCCTGGGGGACTTCAGCATTACTAATGTGGGCCTCTGATTGCTGCCCATCAACCACTACTCTTATGAACCTATCAGAGAGAAATGATTTAATGATTGAGAAAACATTTCCAGTAATACCATACCTGGAAATCGTGTGAAGTAGGCCCTTATGCCATACCTTATCGAAGGCCTTTGATATGTCGAGAGCAATTGCCCTGGAAAGGAAACCTTTGTCAAGAGATTCACTAATCCTATGTGATATAACCGTTAGCACATCTGCTGTAGATCCTTCAGAGCGGAAACCATATTGCATGTCACTAAGAAGGTTGTTTCTGTTGAGGTGGTTGACTACTTCTTCATTTAATTCCAACAACTTACTCATGACACACAGGAGACTTATAGGTCTGTACTGAGAGGGAGATGATTTTTCACCTGAATTCTTAAATACAGGGCATACTGATGAGGTTTTCCAGGGTGTTGGAAAGCACTTCTCCTTAAGGCAACGCTTAAACAGTTTTGTAAGTATGGGGGGGGGGCAAGTTCTGGTTGTAGCTTTTTCAGCACTATAACTGGAATGCCGTCAGGGCCAGTTGCTTTACTGGAATCAAGGTTCTTGATTAGCTTGGCGACCTCACGCACTGATATTTGTATGTTGAATAGCGTGTTGTCTGTTGTAGGAGGAAATACAGGGAGTTGATGGTCATTGTCGCATAGGGTAGAATTAGCTGCAAAGTTCTTGGCAAATAATCCGGCCTTGTTTGATGCTTACGAGATGACCCCAGGTCCATTGATGATAGTTGGGATAGAACGCACGCTTCTGTTCAAAATCCTGTTTGCTATTTGCCAGAACTGGTGGGAATCAAGCCGCTGCTCAGCTACTTTGGATTTAACAGACTGAGCATATAGCTCTCTTGCGTGTTTTATAACTCTTTTACAGTGGTTGCTGGTAGTCCTGAAAGTAGCTTTAGTCTCAGTACATCTATTACGTTGGTAGCTATAGAAAAAGTAATTTCTTTGCCCGATGGCAGTAGCACATTCAGGGGAGAACCATGGCTGGCTGGTAGGTTTTTGTTGGAATTTTTTTGATGGTATGAATCGGTCTATGCCTACAATTAACCATTCGGTCAGGTCTGATACTATAGAGGACACATCCTTTTTAAACATGGAATGCAGAGGTAGGTCAGATATGAATGTACGGAAGCTATCCCAGTCAGCCATAGAGTATCGATATAAAGTACGGTGAGCCATAGAGTATCGATATAAGTACAGTTAAGATAAAAATGAAATGTTATAAGTCTGAAGACTTATAACATTTCATTTTTATCTTAACTGATACAACGGAGGATCCCAGAGGGGATAGAACGGAACATGAACACAGCGCAGGGAAAGTTGTGAGGAAAAGGACTAGAAGGCTTGCATATTGATTGGGTGTATCGGGCACACGGGTGGGTTTGTGAACAATCTGGGTGAGGTCATAGGCAATGGCAAAATCAAGACAAAACCTACATACATACATACAGACCAAAAACTGCAAACATACATGCATACATACATAACGTAAATACATACATTTATATATTGGTAACTAAAATTTTTCGACCGCAACCAATTAAAAAGCTTGCCCTATCTTTGAATACCCTTTATGTAAAATTTCAATTGTTTTAGACCAGAAATTGTCTGAGTAATTTGGTAGAGACCGCAGAGGTCAATTTTTTAAACTTTGACCTCTATTATGACCCTTGACATTTATTGTTTTTGGCTCAAATAAAGTTATTAAGTTACATCCATGTTCAAGGAACCTATATATAAAATTTCAAGTGTTTAGACCCGAAATTGTTGGAGGAGTTTGGTAGAGTTCTCAAAGGTCAAATCGTTAACAGCCAGATTTCTGGCCGAAAACCGATCACAAAGATTATCTCAAATCTTAGTACCCTGTATATAAATTTCGAGTCCGTAGACTTTAAATTGAGAGAGTTGTTGCGTAGGGAAATGTACACAGACAGACACACAGACACATTCACTTTTATAGATATATAGATGGATAGATAGATAGATAGATTGGATGCAATATATAGTAACGATTATAAAAGTATAAAAAAGACTCATGCGCCACACCCGAGAATCGAAAGTAAAACGTTCAGCTCACGATTTATTTTGTCCTCTGCCGTCAATGACTGGGCTATAAAAACATATTTACTGTAAGGCTAAAAATTAAAACATGAACCAATACTATGTTATGCATTCGTAATGCCGGCGTTCGACCTTCACCTGGAACAATATAATTTTTTTTTTTAATTTTCACACTTTTGCACCGATTTTTCCGGGCTAAAACAAAAATATAAAGTTTTGCATGAATTCAAATACCTTATATATGAAGTTTCATGTTTGTAGACCAAAAACTGTAGGAGGAGTTTGGTAGGAAAATTTGTTCAACAAAAATATATACGTATACATAAATATATATCAGAACAATTTTGTGTTTACTGTAAACTTTTTACGCAAATATTATGCAAGTATAAATCATGTAGAATATCTGCATGAATATAATTACACGTAATAGTAAACTAAAGATGATTATCCCATTAGAAAACCGAAGCAAATAATAGGGAATTAATTAAAATAAATTTTTAAAAGAATATGCAAATTAGCTAGATCGTTTGCTAGTGAAAGCAATTCTACAAGTTATATATGAATAAATAGAAATTAGGGTTTTTAATATGAATAAAAATACACACAAAAGAAAAACGAATTTATAGGAGTATATATATATATGTATATATATATATATATATATATATATATATATTAGAAACTCTATAAAGCAACTAGCTAAAGTCCAGTATAAGACCACGCTTTTCTTTTAACGGTTAATTTTAAAAAAAAAGAAGTCTTTTGAACGCTGATGTTATTAAAACTAAAATTCTTTTCTACAGTTTGCATTTTGGAGACGGAAGTGTTTTTCGAGATAAGTGACTTCTATATTAATCGTACTTTTTATCTTTAGATTCAAATATGAATGACTAAATTTTATTTCAGTATTTAATTTATGTATTTCTGTTTATTAAATGCTAGCGTTTTTCTCGTCCATAAATGTTTATTTATCTACCATGGTGATTGCAACAATAGATTAGGTAACTGTATTCATTTTTAGTTCGTGAGAGGGGAATCTATCACCATACTTTCCCTTAAACACGTCCGTTGGACTTTTATTAAGTATAATACTTAATAATTTTGTTTTTAATGGAGAGTAGAAAACGCATTGTGGATGCGTTATCGGCAGCTCCCGTTACCTTCGCTTCTCCTTGTTTGTCCCTCAGTCCTCATTTTTTAATGAGTGATTTTTCTGACAAAGGGAGAAGAAAAAGCTGTTTTCTAGGTTGGCAGTATTTTGCGCGAACAGTTGGCAGAGATGGCGGAAATTTTCTGTTTCTATGTCTATCCTTGTAGCCATGTCACTAGTAAGGATGCTGGAGGTAAACGTTTTATCTGGGCTGACATTATCCGCCTGATAGCCAGTGACACGAATCTTGGATTAACCACTAAGGAGGCTGTCCTATCACCAGGTGCAAAGTACTGGGGCTGCTGTATAGCCATTTGGTGAATGGATTCTGGACCATGCAGTAGTCTCTGGTGGGGCCTCTCGATGCCATATTTGTGGGTAATTGTTACGGTTTTACCTTATCATGTTCTACAAAATAAAAAAAAATTCTTCGTTTCTTTTCTCTCTTAGTTTCCCCTCTCTGTCCTGCTCTAAGCAAATCTGACGACCTAGTCCACAAATTCCAAAATTCTATCATGACAAGTTTCAAGAAAAAATACACGATTAAACCCGGTTCTCCAACTTCCAACGTAGCCCCCTACTATAATGTCTCCTTCTCCAACATCAGGGGTCTACGTTCTAACCTCCCAGAAGTTGAAACCCAATTACATGAGACTAAACCAGACCTTTTTTTTTAAGCTAAACTGGCATTGGACAGACTATTTCCCTAGAAGAGTTCGCAATTAAAGGATACTCTAACTTAACTTCTAAATCTGACCCCAAAGATCGCCATGGGCATGGAATATGTGTCTATATTAAAGATGGCTTTCCATGTGGTAGGGACATCTCCAGAGAAGATCCTAACTTACCCTATATGTGCTTCCGGGTTGCATTAGCTCCCCTACTGCATTATATTTACTCTCTATCGCCCCCACAACAGTGGAGTTACCATCTTTAAAAGCATATCTGAGAAAATTGACCAAGTCCTATCTGCTTATCCTTCAGCTAACATTCACGTATGTGGAGACTTCAATGTTCACAACGTGGAATGGATGACCCACTAAAACAAGACCGATGATGAGGGGAGGTTCTGTCATGATTTCTCCATTGCTTATGACCTCACTCAGACTGTTCACGAACCCACCCGTGTGCCCGACAATGACGGCCAGTATGCGAGTCTACTAGATCTTTTTCTCACAACTTGCCCTGAACTAGGTTCAGTTTCTGTTCTGTCTCCTCTTGTATCTTCCGACCCTCTGTTGTATCAATTAAGATAAAAATGAAATATAATAAGTCCCCAGACGTACCTCTCCATCGTACAGTATATCGATAAACTAAAGCTGACTGGGATAGCTTCCGTACATGTATATCAGATCTATCTCTGCATTCCATGTTTAAAAAGGATGTGTTCCCTATAGTATCAGACTTGACAGAAGGGTTAATTGTAAGTATAGACCGTTTCATACCCTCGAAAAAGTTCCAGCAAAAACCTAACAGCCAGCCATGGTTCTCTCCAGAATGTGCTGCTACCATTGCGCACAGAAATCACTTTTTCCACTGCTTCCAACGTAATAGATGTATGGAAACCAAAGGCGCTTTTAGGACTGCCAGCAACCATTGTAAGAAAGTAATAAAGAACGAAAGAGAGTTGTATACTCAGTCTGTCAAGTACAAAGTAGCTGAGCAGCGGTTTGGTTCCCACCAGTTTTTGGCAAATAGCAAACAGAATCCTGAACAGAACGTGTGCGCTATTCCAACTATCATCAATGGACCTGAGGTAATCTAGTCAGCATCAGACAAAGCCAAACTCTTTGCCAAGAACTTTGCAGCTAATTCTACCCTTCGCGACCAAGGCCGCCAACCCCCAATATTTTCTCATGTATCAGAAAACACGCTATGTGATATACATATATCTCTACATGATGTTGCCAAGCTAATCAAAAACCTTGATTCCGGTAAAGCAACCAGCCCTGACGGTATTCCAATTATAGTACTCAAAGAACTTCAACCAGAACTAGCGCCTATACTTACAAAACTGTTTAAACGTTGTCTTAAGGGGAATAGCTCCCTATCACCCTGGAAAATCTCATCAGTATTCCCTGTATTTAAAATTCAGGTGATCGTTCATCCCTCTCTCAGTACAGGCCAATAAGTCTCCTGTGCGTCATGAGTAAGTTGCTGGAATCTGGGTTAAATAGAGAAGTAATCAACCATCTCAACAAAAATAACCTTCTTAGTGACAATCAATATGGTTTCCGTTCTGCTACATCTACAGTAGATGTGCTTATAGTTATATCTAATAGGATTAGCAAATCTCTCGACGGAAGCAACCTTTCCAGGTCAATTGCTCCTGACATATCTAAGGCTTTTGATAGGATATGGGATAAAGGTTTTCTTCACAAGATCTCTAGCTATGGTATAGCTGGAAATGTCTTCTCAATTATTAAATCATTTCTGATAGGTTCATAAGAGTAGTAGTTGATGGGCAAAAATCAGAAGCTCACAGTATTAATGCTGGTGTCCCTCAGGGGTCCATCCTGGGCCCAACTCTTTTCCTGATCTACTTTAATGGTCTTCCAAATCACATCGTTACATCATCTGTAGACATTTATGCTGACGACACTACCATTTATGGTAGCACATCTAATACAGTAAACGACCAAGTTCTCTCCGATTCTCTCTCCTCTGATCTTGAGCACGTGGTACAACGGGGAAAGGAGTGGCTGGTTACTTTTAATGCATCTAAAACCAAGATTCTCTCTTTACATCATCAACATTCTGATCCCCATCTGGCATCAATTGAAATGAATGGCTCCCGTCTTCAGGAGGTCTCAAGTTTTGACAAGATTCTGGGCTTGACCGTTACTCCTGGTCTTAAATGGAACACGTACATCAAATCTGTTGCCAAGACCGCTGGAAAAATGGTCGGATCTTTCTATTGATCCGGTAGATATCTCACTGCTGATGCAATTCTCTATCTATATAAGAGTCAGGTACGTCCAAGGATGGAATACTGTTGCCACATCTGGGCAGGAGCTGCTAGAAAGGACTTGTCCTGCCTTGACAGAGTTCAAAATAGACTTCGTAGTCTCGTAGGAGATATCCTTTTCTCTTCCCTGCAACCTCTATCTCACAGAAGAGATGTTGCGAGTTTGTCTCGGATGTATCGTTATTTTCATGGAAAGTGTTCGACTGAGCTTCGGTAGAGTTCCCCCTCGGCAAACTTTCACAAGAAACACTCGTCTAGCTGAAAACACTATCAATAATTCCCCCCACTCTTTATCTGTGCCTAAACCTAAACGTAGATTCCATGAACAAAGCTTCTTTCTTAGAACTGCACGCCTGTGGAATTGTCTTCCGTTTTCAATATGGTTGTCTTCAAGTCTAACGTAAACAAGTTCTTGATGAGCCGTTCCATATAACTTAACAAATTTACCGAATTTCCATTACTAATGATTACTATATTGTCCAATTTCTGTTGTACACTCTTTAACCCTTGTCCTCGAGTGGCCTCTTGCCCTTGATAATGTGGTGATGCCTTTGTAAAAAAAAATCTCGTTTCTTATCGTTGAGCACTTTACAGTTGCAATAAAGTTGGTCAATTTAGTTCAGATCATCATATAATGATTAGCCTTCTCTGACAGACGTTAAAAACATTTAAAAATAAATATTAAAATTTCAACAGTATTTCCCGCAGTTAACGGTGGCCGAATGGATTTGGTCCGTGCTAATGGAGTCAGAGATGGCTATGTTACTTGATTCGATTCCCTCGACCGGTGTTAATCGTGACACTCTTCACTGATAATTCCTGAAATGATGTAACCTGTAGGTATTTAATAATTATTATTATAGTAAATAATTATATATATATATATATATATATATATATATATATATATATATATATATATATATATATACTATAAATTAATAGATGAGCAAAAAAAAATCATTAAAAAAAAAGATATATTTCAATAATTAGCTGACTTCAAACACCGTCCACGAAAACCGAACGTAGTTAAGTATTTCTGTGCCTACTAAGTCCTTGTTTTTAAATATCCAATCGTAGGCGTTATTCAGAACCGAATTTTTGGAGGCGGCAGAAGTCAGTGTCATAATCCTGTGCGTCCGGTGAAGATTTGAGGCCACTGCTTCTCCTAGAAATCGGCAAATATGGATTAAACTAATCTCTCCTAATGACCATTTTTTTTTATGTCCGCAGGATTGACGCACCGTCTAATCTGACTGTCAGTTGAAGTTCACCAGTCCAGTTCGTCATCCGGTTTCAAACATAATACATTTTGCTACGTCAGTGAAATAGCTTATTCACTTCTAGCGAGAGAAGCAGATATATCAAATAACGAATAGCAAGACACGTATCCCGTTACCCGGGAAAATATCACCGAGAAATCCTACTCGTTTACTTTAGATGTTTCAAGATGTTGGGAGACATTTCATTCAAACGGTTTATTTCCTCGGACCGCATGCTTTTAGGTGTGTAATCCTGCTCCGTATTTCTCCCTAACTGCACCAAGATTCAGAAATATAAATGTAATTTGAACAAATATCTTGCTGCACAACTCCCCATGCACAAGTAAATAATTTTTCTGTCAGTCACATCTCTCATAATAATAAAAATACATTCTAAATACACAGCGAAATTTATCTCATTGCAAAATATCACACTTTATCTTTACTTTTGGAAACAGAAAATATTGTAGTGATAAAAAAAACAAATGGTGCATGCATATTATAATAATGAAAATTTATCGAATTTCAATTAAAACAAAATGGCACCTACGTAATTGTCAGATCTCAAATAGTAACATATCCAAACATTACGAAAAACGATAAGGTAGAAAATGAATTATTCGTGAAAACCAGTTCCCATAAGCTTAAAAATAGTTTGATAAAGTTACATACTGAGTCGGACATATTGGGTCACGTGGTTAAGCAAAAGTAGAAGTAACCCAGTTGAAACTATTTGTAGCAGACAGAAATTATATATATATATATATATATATATATATATATATATATATATATATATATATATTATATATATATATATATAATTTGTGAATGTCTTTTGAAAATAACTTTTTTTAACTGTTTTCAAAACTTTTCGAAATTACTTTTCCGAAATTGGCATAAGATTTTCGAATAATCGAAAACTTAATTACCTCCCCTGTTAACTCTCCAATTCAAATCGGTAGCTTTTGAAACATAATCGCAAGATATAACAAATGTCTTTTTTCGTGAATAAGTAATTTTCTATTTTATTGTTTTTCGTAATTGTTAGATATGTTACTATTTGCGACATGAGAATTACATAGGTACCATTCGTTTTACTTGAAATCAAATATTTTTGTTAGCATAATATAGAAACAATGAACAAATTCCAAACAAATCAAGCGGATGACATTACCGAAAATCGAAACTGAAACGTTAATTTGGACTTTATTTAAACAGCTGAACTATTTAGACTTTCTTATAAATAAAGATTAAACGTTACATTAACAAAATAATTATAACTTTAGTGTGACGTCATATATTTATTATTTATGTTATGTTAAAAAAAATATTTAAGTTTAAACGATAATAATGATAAAAAATAATGGGTACGCATTTCGAATAGCGTAGGAAATTGTTTTAATAGTTCAACCACCGACAAAAGGAGGGTGGACTTGTAAATTCACTCTTGTCCGTTCGTCTGTCCGCACTTTTTTCAATAACTACGCCTTGGACTCTTTTGAAATTTTGCACAAACATTAAACATGATAAGAGTAAAAAGGTAACAGAGCGGATTTTCCGGGAAAACTCCGGTTGCCCTCTAGGGGTGCCTTTCGGGTTAAAATGGCTAAAATTGACATTTTGTGCTTAATAATAAATTTAAAAAAAAAAAAAAAACCTGATGCCTTGGATTTTTAAAAACTTTCTAAAAAATTGTAACTAACTGATTTCTATATAATTTTGTCTGTCTATACTTTGCAATAACTCTTGGATGTGCCCCAGGGGCTCTTTTAGGGCTAATAAAAGCACTCCATTTTGGGGGATTATTTTATCATATTTGCCCAAAATTTTCTGTGTATGTCTATTTAGCAGTTTTGCATGGTTCTGAACTCAAATTTAAATATGTTAAGGCATTGGGGGACTTTTGTGGCTAAATGGGGGGGGGGGGGTAAACTTAGTCATTTCTTTTTTTTTTTCATCGTGAAGAACTCAAATTTCCATATGTTTAGGCCTAAAACTACACCGTTTGTTCATTTACACCAGGACTTGACGTCCCCTGGGGATTTTGAGGCTAAATGGCGGTAGGGGCAAATGCTGAACTTAGTCATTTTTTTATGTCTCGTTTATTGTGCACTCACGGGGGACCACGCATGCGTCGCTTATTTTGCTTTAACAGCGTAATGGCGTTAAAACAATTCAATATTTTGTTTTCTGAATTTTTGCAATGAGGATTCATAAGCCGTATTTTTAGATTATTCGGATTATTGCTTTATCTTGAGTCTTAGTTGTACAACGTTTCGGTCGATGTTACCTCCGACCTTCTTCAGGTATATATTGTCGAAATCGAACTCGTGATATGGTGGATAAAATTCAATGCGGGCGACTCTAAAATATAATTGCGAATTACTTAGGACATCTACGTATCCATGACTGACAGGACGAGAGCATACTACCCTAAAATGTTCCGTTCGATATTTCCTGCAGAAAAAAAAAATTAGAGTTCGACAATATATATTGGTCATTCAGACGAATTAAGGTAAACAAATATGTCCCTTTTACTTTAGAAATAAAACATAAATGAATATTGAATTGTACAGTAGCTTTCCGAGTCAGATGTGTGAATTATTGGCGAGTGATGAAGTCTAGAAGTAAAAATAGTCGCTAGTTTTGTGTAATTTTACATAGTCTAGACAGGTATGTGTATGTGTTTCGGGATGGGCAGAAACAATCGTATGCCTATAAAACCTGCTTTTTTAATGCACTTTGATTTAAATATGCTCTATTCATTAGGCAAAAACTTGTTATATACTAGCAGACCGTCCGGCATTGCCCTATCGTAAAATACGCATAAATATGATATTTTAATTTAAGCAGATTTCCTATTTATTATTATTATAGAACCATATCTGTATTAATTATTATATTGTACCCAATTTATAGTGGTGATTTAAAAAATAAAATACGTATGACTTGGGTACCATCAGCGGGAAACAATTGAAGGCATATAAGCCTTCCAACTTAGTCGTTACCTTTTGAGGTAACGGCTTTTCAGGTCAGAGGGATAATAAATCCTTAAAAATGAACCAATTTAGCGTATAAATGTATATTCTCACATGCGTACAACAGCTATTTAAGTCGACTTACGCCTGCCAAGTTCCATTTTTTTTTTCAATTTTTACCCCTAGCAGATATTTTTACCGATTAAATACCAAATCGAATTGGTTACACAAGTCTAAATCCCATATATACAAAATTCCAAGTCTGTAGACCAAAAATTGACAAAAGAATTTGCTAGAGACCGTTACTCAGACAGACAGATAAATATACAAGGTCACTTGAGCAACGATCTCTAACAAACTCCTCTGTCAACAATTAGATCTTATATATATATATATATATATATATATATATATATATATATATATACGTATATATATAGACATATATTATATATATATGTATATATATATATATCTTTATATATATAGGTGTGTGTGTGCGCGCGCGTGTGTGTGTATGTATCTATATTTACGTGTGTGTGCGTGTGTACGTTTTATAGGCGCGTATGTACACTCATACATGCGAACACTGTGATCACTACCTACTGGTTGTAAAAACTCAGGGGCCATTGAGAGAATGACCCTTCTAATTTTATGGATGTCCCTCCACCAATAAAACTCCGGGCTAAGATTAGGGGGAAAATACAAACAAATAAATATTCATGTGAGCCATAAGTTTATGGCGTGTTTTCAACAGGACGAAAATAATGACCAACTCTATTCTCTTTCTATCCGCACCCTTACCTTTCTTTCTATAAACACCGTTTTTGTGTTCTTTCCTTTCTTCCATTATTACCTGCTTCGTTTTTTCTTTCTTCTTCTCTTTTTTTCGTTTTTGTTAGTGTTTTCTTTTTTGTCGTTCACTTATTTCATTCTTTCTTTTCTTTTTTCCATCATTTTTTTTTTTTTTTGTCTTTTCTCCCCCGGGTGTTTGGAGGTGTGTGTTGAGCAAAAAAATAACAAAAAACAAAAACAAAAACACCCAAAAAACAAAAGTAAAATGGTAGTAGGCAGGCAGGCTCGAACCCGTACCACGAAGGAGGCAAAGTACGTGAAAAACAAAGCTCTCGGCGTCTTTGCTGTTGCGCCCTTCGCCAAACCTAAAGTGACGTAGGTTTAAATTAAGACTAGACAATCGAAAAGAGGCGATGAATTTTGAAAATATCGGCGACAAATGCCCCCCACTGTCGTTGAGGTTGAATGAATTAATGTTTTAAGCCAATTTTTCGATGTTTGTCGTCCGAAGGGTTGCGCTTCAAAACGATACCGATCTCATGAAAATCCGTCACCCGTGTCGAAAGTTTTTGCGAGACATACATACATACATACATACATACATACATTTAAACAGACAGCTGAGATTTATATTATAAATTCATTTTTTATCGAATTCCATCCTTTCTTACTTTTATTCTTTCCTTAACCTTTCTTTCATTCTTCTTCACTTTTCCCTATTATTTCCTTCTTTCTTTCTTTTTTCACCCTCTCCCCACTGTTACATTCTTGTTTATGCTTTCCTTATTTTTTCTTTCTTCTTCTTCACCCTTTCTATAATTTTTCTTTTTTTTCTCTACCTTTCCTTGTTTGTTTGTTTGGTTGTTTCTTTCTTCTTCACCATTTCCCTCTTCTTTCTTTCTTTTTTACTCTTTTGTTATTCTTTCTTCTTCGCCGTTTCTCTTTTCTTTCGTTTTATTTTCTGTAATTTTTTTCGCCATTTCCCTCATCTCTATCTTTCTTTCTTCCCCGTTTTCCTTTCCTTTCCTTCTTCTCCACCTTTCGTTCTTTCCTTCTTTTGTCTGCACTATTTTATTATTCTTTCTTTATTCTTTCCTATTCTTTCTTTCTTTCTTTCTTTCTGTCTTTCTTTCTTTCTCTTTCACTTTTTTATCATTCTTTTTTCTTCTTCGCTCTTTTCTTTATTTTACCCCTTTATTATTTTTTTCTCTCTTTTTCCCCGTTTCACTTTTCTTTCTTTTCTCTATTGTAGTTTTCCTTTTCTACCTCTTTATTCATTTTTTATTATTCCAACGACTGTTCTCATATTGGTTATTATCTTTATCTTTACAACGTTTCGGCCGATGTAAATTCCGACCTTCTTTAGGTGCATCTTTTTTTAATCCTTTTTTTTTAATTAAAAAAAGGGACAAAAACTACCGAATTTAAAACTACTTTTCAAGTAAGTCTTAATTCATTCAGCCTCCTTCAGGGTTACATCCTCTCTCCTTGATCTTCATCAATGATCTCCCATATCGCATCCTTAGATCATTGTAGATATTTATGCAGACGACACTACCATCTATGAAGACACTTCTAAGACGAGAAACGGCCAAGATCTCTCTGCTTCTCTCTCCTCTGATTTCAAGCACGTGGTGCAATGGGGAAAAAGGTGGCTTGTTAGTTTTAATGCATCTAAAACCAAACATATCTTTCCATCATGAACGCTTTGACCCACATCTGACCCCTATTAAAATGAACGGTTCTCCCCTTGACCCCGCCTCATGTTAAGACAACTTCTTGGCCTGACCTTCACTCCTGATCTGAAATGGAGTACATACATCAAATCTGTAGCCGAGGTTGCTGGAAAAATGGTTGGAGCATTCTACCGCTCAAGTAGATATCTAACTGTTGAAGCATGTCTCTATTTTTATAAGAGCCAAGTACGTTATAGGATTGAATACTGTTGCCACATCTGGGCAGGAGCTGCTCGAATTACTCTATCACGCCTTGACAGAATTCAAAACAGACATCCTAATCTAGTAGGAAGTGCCCTTTTCTCTTCTCTGCCGCCTGTTTCGCACAGAAGAGACGTTGTGAGCCTATCCCTGCCCTATCGCTATTTTCATGGCAAGCGTTCGACTGAGCTCTAATATACGGTCCCCCATCGCCAATCCTTCACAAAAACTACACTCGTCTAGCTAAAATCCCTATCAATAAATTCCCCCACTCTCTATCATTGCCTAAACCTAAACATGGATTCCATGAACAAAGTTTCTTCCCAAGAACTTCCCGCCTGTGGAACTCTGTTCCGCTGGTCTGCTCGCCTGAGGAACTCTGTTTCGCTGGTCTGCTTTTCAGCTGACTACAATAGCATTATCTTCGTCTAACATAAACAAGGTCTTGTGCAGCCGTCCTCGTAAATGACCCAATTATACCAAATTACTTCTACCAGCGATTATTACGCAACTATCCCAATGACTACAATACACACATAAACATTTATCCTCGAGTCGCCTCCGGGTCTTGCTAATTGGTGACTATTTTGTAAAAAAAAAAATTGTGCGAAATCTAGGGATTATGGCGGCTGATGTGTAATTCCCATTTATCTATCTATTATTCTCTCTCTCTCTCTCTCTCTCTCTCTCTCTCTCTCTCTATATATATATATATATATATATATATATATATATATATATATATATTTTGTGTACAGAAAGTTGTTAGTTGAGACAGGTCATTGGTACCGTCGGTTTCAAGCCCGATAATAAGGCCCATTTAAGGTATCCTTTTCGAGCTCTCTTCAGCCAATATTCGTCTATCTTATAACCGGAAGTGTGAAGTATATATACCTCGCGAATCCACGTTCAAATCTCGTTTTGTTTAATCCCCCCCTTTTTTTTTTTTTTTTTTTTTTTATCTATCTATATCTATATATATATATATATATATATATATATATATATATATATATATATATATATATATATCGGGTAATGTAATACCTAATTTTCAACTTTGAATTATTTAAATTTAAGATCTAATTTCGAAAAAATGTTTTTTTTATATGAATCGATTTTAATTTGAACCCCATTTAATTTTAAAATCTCTTTCCTTATGTATAAAAACTTTAAAATCTGTATTGGTATCGGTTAAAAACTTAAAAATTCGTTTAATTATATCGAACATTTAAAAATTTCCAAAAATACGTTTAAAGTTTTAAAAAATATATTTTTAATTATATCGAATCACGTTTAAAAATTTCGAAATACGTTTAAAAATTATTTTTTAAAAACCCAAATCTTTCAAGGTTTGGGGAAGTGAGTATTTATCTATCCTAAGTGATTTCCCTAGTTTATTAACATTATTATATTTTTCTATAGTTTTAAATTCGAAATAGATTATAAATTACATTTATAAAATATAATATATATATATATATATGACATTAATTAAAAATCTATAATATAATTGCGATTAAAATCCAAGTTTACCGACTAATTATTTATGTATTTACAATTTTTTTTCCTTATATATATATATATATAAACAACATCTAAGTGTTGTTCTTTTCATTGATCCAATTTATTAGGAGACCCTTCCTTCTATGTATGCAACTTTTCAAAGCTTCACTCCTCACATTTAAACATTTTATTTTTGGGTCATGAATGGACCGGAGGATGTAGTATTTCTCTGCGTTACAGAGTGAGCATTGACTTAATTCCGGGACGTATGCTGGTCTATGCTCTATTTTTCTCCATTTTATGGAAAAGGGTGTATTTTTTTCTTTAAGCTCCCACACGCGGGTAGCTAATGCTGTATTCATCCTTGTTTTAGCTCTAAAGGAGCTCATATGTGCATAATATCTTTGTTTAAATTGGCCTTTTGTCATACCTATATATATTTCCGGTATATTTGTGGATTGTTCCGTTACTGTGGCCTCATAGACAAGGGATTCAGCTTTACAATTACCCTCCAATGGACAGCTATTTTTGGTCCTGCAAGAGCAGCCTGCGTTATCTATCTTTTTTGGTTCTTTGGATATTATCGACTTTATTGATGGAGCTGTCGAGTAACTAACTTTCACCGTGTTTCTATTAAAAAGTTTATGTAGTCTATGTGTTCTTGGAAAATGTTTGTCTAGAAGGCTAAGAAAACAATGCCCTACTCTAGTTTTAGTGTTCAATGAAAACGGAGGTAAGAACCAGATTATTTTCCGTTTCCTCTTTCGTTTTATATTTTCTTTATTCTGGGTTTGTTGAAATTTTATGTTTTCATTGAACCCACTTTGATGCAGTGCGTCATTATAATATGGTGCTGCTTTCTATATATATATATATATATATATATATATATATATATATATATATATATATATACTAGTAGGCCTCCGAGGGTTGCCCGGTCGTAAAATATGCATAAATATTATATTTATTTCATGCAGATTTCTTATATTTTATTATAAAGGATATTTTCGATTGATAATCATTCAATATATAGTAATGATTTCAAAAGTCATAAAAAAATATTTGGGTGCCATCCGCAAGAATCAAATCCAGGACATTCAGTGCTCCAGCCTTATTCGTTATTTATCTTTCTAACGTCGTTACCGATGAATAGGAATGGTTAAAAATTAAGTAATATTGTGCTGTGAATCTTTTACTTTTGCGCGTGCAAAAAAGTGACAGCAGAAGTATCAGTTTTATTCGACTTCTCCTGCCCAAATCACCTGTTTTTTTTTTTTTATCCATTAGCAGCTAATTTAACAGGCTTAAACAAAAATCGAAAGTGTGCTACACGTTCAAATACTCCATATATCGAATTTCACCTCTATAGACCAAATATTCACAGAGGAGTTTGGTAAAGACTTTTCCACGCACACACAACAAGTTCCTATTATGCATACACACACACACACACACACACACACACACACACACACATATATATATATATGCTCCTCTAAATTTGTTTTTTTATGTATTGATATTCATATTAAAAAAAATTGTTCTATTTATTTAAAAATAAAATACAACAATACAACTTTGTTATATATGGATCGTTGAATTGCATTCATCTGCAAAAGATCAAACTAATTTCCACATTCTTTTAAACATTCATTTTAATCAATTCCCTTTTAGTTTTTTTTCTGTTTTCTTATGGAATGATCATCTTTAGTTAACTATTACGTGTAATTATATTCATGTAAATATTCTACATGATTTATACTTGCGTACTATTTGTGTAAAAAGGATATAGTAAACACAAACCTCTTTCTCTATATATATTTATGTATGCGTATATATATATATATATATATATATATATATATTTGTTTAAAAAAATTGCCTACCAACCTCCTCTTTCAGTTTTTGGTCGGCCGACATGAAAATTAGTATATAGGATATTCGAACCCATGCGAAAATTTATATTTGGTTTTAGCCGGAGAAAATCGGTGCCAAAATGTAAAAATTAAAGAAATGGAATTTGCCAAATGAAGGTCGAATGACGGCATTACGAATATGTATGCGTAACGTAATAGCTATTAATTCCAATTTTAACTTTTAACCTTGCAGCGAACATGTCTTTATGGATTAGACATTAACGTACAAGGAAAAAGTAAATCGTAAGCTAAACATTTTGGTTTCGATTCTCGGTGATGGCGCACGACTCAATGTATTAATCATGACGATATATTAGGCCCAATATAATATAATAATAATACGAAATCAGCATTAATCAAAATATCATATTTAAGCGTATTTTACGACCGGGTAATACTAGGTGGCCTGCTAGCATATATATATATATATATATATATATATATATATATATATATATATATATATATATATATACGAGCAAACAGTTAATAAAACGTGTTAAAAACACTTTGAAAAGAGTTAAAAACATATTTAATCTGAAAAGGAAACACTAGATAAGTGGATAGTCCTTAATCCGCGGAGTTTCGAAGAAATACTTTCCTTCTCATCAGAGGGTAGGAATTAGCAAAATGCGGGATCGGATTTTGCATGCAAAAGTATTTGACGAAACAACAAGTAAGCAAAAAAAGGGAAGCAGAGGGAATATGGTGAAGAGAAAGGTGATTACACATGAATGGATAGTCTGGTGGAAGATACATAATCGTATCATAAGCTCTATTTCCTATTTGGTTTTATCGAGCTTTTACATCTGGCTGAGATAATTTTATAAATATTAATTCTTTAATATTTATAATATACTTTAATTTTACCATCTTGGATCATTTTGGTAAATTTAATTGTAATTTTTATTTTATATATATATATATATATATATATATATATATATATATATATATATATATATATATATATATATATATATTAGATTGTATAAGTCCCCGCCGTTTTTTTAAGAAAATTTCATTTGCACTTAAGAGTGCTGTGTCTAATTTTTATTTCTTTACTGTCTAATTTGTTTGTTCCTTTGTCCGAGAGGTTTGAAATGTAACGACACAGTTAAACCGTAACGACCACTTTACAAGGCACCGACTTTTGTACTATAGATCGTCTTATATTCTTATTCTTCAAATCCTTTATTTATTGACATCAATGAGTAATAAGCCTCCGAGTAAAGGAGTTCTTTCATTTTTCTTTGCACTTCAGACCTTGAAAAAAGAAGATCAACAACAGCATTACAGAAATTTGGAAAATAGAAAAGAAACCTGCATAAGTATATGCCATCTGTTTGTTGTGTGTTTTGTTGCAGAACAGCTCTGCCAGGCATCTTCGATCTGGCCAGTTCCAGATGATCAACAGTGACCAAGTAAAAACCGTAATGCTGGTTCAAATCAGTTGTAAGAGCTCAACCCTTCCAGGCTTTGCCTCCCCCTTTTTGAAAAGGAGTTAGTTTATTGCTAATCGTCTGAGGCACCTCTACGGGAGAATACCGACAGGGCTACCCAGGAGATTTTTACAGAGTCAGAGTGTTCCTCCTTTGTGGTGATAACTTTTCAGTCCAACTTTTCAACCCTGGTGTCACAATTCACGCAGTGGAAAACAAATAAATGTCAACAAGTTTGCTGTTTGACAACCGAGCAAATCGTAGACGTTCTCGAGATTTTTAAATCGAGCTTGGAAAATGAATTACATGGACTCAATTTTATTTTAAGGCTTTGAGTTCTCCATGAGCAACAACAAAAATGCTTTTTGGCCAACCTTATATATTTATGAGTTTTGAACTAAAACTTAAACTAAGAAGACCACCAAAGGGTTACTGAAACCATCCATCTCTCGGGGTGCTCAGCATGCTTCACACTCTGTCGAAGGTTCAAAAGGTAGATAGCACCTGTTTTGTTCGTGCTTACATACGAGGGGCGTGCAATAAGTAATGCCCCTGACCAACTTTCAGTTGCCTGATCTAGCTGAAATTTTGCATGTGTAATGATTTATATCTCTACGTGGCAAATTACAGCTGTGAACTAATTGTGGTTTCTGTTTTACAGGTGTTTGAACTGAGTCAGGTGTGAAATGGAGCCTGTTGAATGTCGAGCAGTGATCCGGTTTTTGTATTTGAAAGGACGCACACCACAGGAGACTTTTGATGAAATGAAAGAACCTTATAGTGATAATGGCCCATCATATGACCTTGTAAAACGCTGGCATCGTGAATTCAAACATGGCCGGAAGTCTGTGGAAACAGCTCCCAGACTTGATCGCCCCCTTTCTGCCACTTCTGCCATTGATGAGGCATCTTTCCGTCAAGTTGACGCTGCCATTTTGGAAGATCGGCGCATTAATATTCGCCAAATAGCCCAAGATATAAGATTAGTACAGGGTCTTTGGAAAACATCATTCATGACCATGTGCATATGCATAAAGTGTCTGCCAGATGGATTCCCAGGTTGCTCACACCATTCCAGAAGAGAGAACGCGTCGAGTGCTCGAGGATGAATTTGAAGATGTGCCAAGAAGATGAGTCAAAGTTTTTCAAAAGACGGATTACACAGGATGAAACGTGGGTCCATCACTATTATCCAGAGACCAAAGCCCAGTTAATGCAGTGGAAGCACTTGGACTTACCATCTCCAAAGAAGGCAAGGGTGAAGCCCTCCGCTGGCAAGGTCATGCTCACAGTCTTCTGGGACTAGGATGGAGTAGTGATGACAGATTTTTTGGCAAAGGGTATCCACAATTACAGGAGCCTATTATGCTTCACTTTTGAGGAAATTAAGGGAAGCTATCAAAATCAAGAGGCGGGGCAAGATCAGCAAAGGTACCCTCCTCCTGCAGACAACGCTCCGGTTCACAACTCGCATGTCGCCAGATCAGAAGCACGGGCGTGTGGTTATGAAATCCTCCCCCATCCTCCCTATTGTCCTGACCTTGCACCCTGTAACTTTCACCTCTTCCCAGCCATGAAGTTGTTTTTGAAAGGAAAGCGTTTCCCAGATGATGCAGCCTTGATTTCTGGAGTCACGTCGTGGTTGGAGGACCAACCTGGGGTGTTCTACAAGAACGGTCTTCAGAGCTGCATCAAACAATGGGAGAAATGCATAACTCTGGGTGGTTCCTATGTAGAGAAAGACTAATAACTGTGCCAAGTTTCGTTGCTCTACTACTATGGGAAGTGGGTCAGGGTCATTACTTATTGCACGCCCCTCGTATAGCGTCATTAAGTAGTTCTTATCGCCATTCTTTTTTTCTGTATTTCCTTTGTGTTCCCCCTTTTTATTTCTTCCTACTTTTCGTTCTTTCTTTCTTCTTCGCTCAGTTCTCGATGACGTCATACGTAGGTCTCTTGGCCTTGGCAGCCAAGGAGACCTATGTATGACGTTCGGCCATTGCGACGCCATATCGCTCTCACTCGAGAATCTAAGTAGGGCTTGAGGGCGGAGTGGGAAATTATGCGTGCATGCCAGCAGCGATGACGTACCTGATGGCCGGACCTACTTGCTTATATAAGCATAAGCGTCGCACACACACACACACACACACACACACACACACACACACACACACACACACACACACATATATTCGTGTTTTTTAATGATTAAATAAAAAAATATCCATAAGATTCAAACAAACAAAATAGATAAAATAGCAAATTATATTTTGACGCACTTTGTTTAAAGGCGGACATCTTCTGTAAAAAAAAAAGAAAAAAAAGTGAAACAAATGAAAGCTTAATGTAGTTCGATTAAAGCATTGCGTATTGTGTATATAGAGGTACTTCGTAGAAGGCAAGACAATGCAGTTGTGTAATCAAAGTTTTAATGATATTTCTTTAAAACCCGACGTTTCATATTTTCTGACCTCCACTGAAGAAGACGCCTTACTAGACCGATGCAATGTTTTTTTTTTTTTGTTACAACACAGAATCCGCTTTAAAGGGGAACTCGATTGTTTCCCTTTATCCACGTGAAGATGCAAGTAAATACTAACGAACAAATCAGTGTTTATTTTACAATAAAAAAATAATGGCCAAATGACCCACAGCCATTTTGGGGGCATGACAATAATTGCGTTGTTAAAATTTATATATCTGGGCAGGAGCTGCTAAAAACAGCCTATCCTGCCTCGACAGAGTACAAAATAGACTTCGTGGCTTGGTGGGGGATGCCCTTTTCTCTACCCTGCAACCTCTCTCCCACAGAAGAGACGTTGCGAGTCTATCCTTGTTTTATCGTTATTTCCATGGCAGGTGCTCGTCTGAACTCCAATCTCTGGTCCCCCCTCGCCAATCTTTCACGAAAAACACCCGTCTAGCTGAATCCGCTGTGAAAAATTTCCCCCACTCTATATCTGTGCCTAAATCAAAACGCGGATTCCATGAACAAAGCTTCTTTCTTAGAACTGCACGCCTGTGGAACTCTGTTCCGTCTGCCTGCTTCCCACCGGACTACAACTTGGATGTCTTCAAGTCCAATGTTACCAAATTCCTAATGAACCGCCCCCTTAAGGAAACACTCATCAAATCTCCACACTAACGCACTGTACTTGCAATAACCCTTATCCCTGAGTGGCTTCCGGCCCTTGATAAGTGGTGATCACTGTGTAAAAAAAATTTAGTTTTGATAATCCTATTTTATTTTGTTAAAATTTAGTTTTGATAATCCTATTTTAAATGTGATAATCAACAATAATCTCCCTATATATATATTCGGTAGAGCACTCTCGTAAATTATCTTACTCGCTACTTAATTTAGCTGAAATAATGCGAAGCTCGCAATTTGTTTACAAACAAAACGTTTGAGCCCTCTACGGGTAGCGGACGGATGTTTATTTAAATACGCATTCGGACAGTTTAATTTCGGCCACCGATTCCGTAGTCAGGGGGCAGGACTGCCGACTGTCATCACGACAGTTCTAGGTTCGATCCTTGGCTTGGGAGAGGTGTTAGTCTAGCGGCACTGATGAGTTGTGAAACAACGAAACAGGTCTGTATGTCGATGACTAAAATATATTTTATAAAGCTCCCCTCTTCGGTAGAGCACTCTCGTAAATTATCTTACTCGCTACTTAATTTAGCTGAAATAATGCGAAGCTCGCAATTTGTTTACAAACAAAACGTTTGAGCCCTCTACGAGTAGCGGACGGATGTTTATTTAAATACGCATTCGGACAGTTTAATTTCGGCCACCGATTCCGTAGTCAGGGGGCAGGACTGCCGACTGTCATCACGACGGTTCTAGGTTCGATCCTTGGCTTGGGAGAGGTGTTAGTCTAGCGGCACTGATGAGTTGTGAAACAACGAAACAGGTCTGTATGTCGATGACTAAAATATGTTATATATATATATATATATATATATATATATACTGTTCAGAGTTCACCTAGGCTTCTAGGATAGTGATTTAAAGGTTATGCGGGTGTTTTGATGCATGAAAACGGTGTTACTGTTTGTATTTAGTATTTTATTTTTTTATTACTTTTTTTTTTATTTCAAGCAGATTTCCGCTCTTGGTATCAGAAAATTATTTATATATACTTTGTTGTGACCAAGAGCGGAGGTCTGCTTGAAATATAAAAAAATAATAAAAGAAAATATTAAATACGAAAAGTAGCATCGTTTTCATGCTTCAAAAAATCCTCATAACCTTTAAATCACTATCCTAGAAGCCTACGTGAACTCTTAACATTATATATATATATATATATATATATATATATATATATATATATATATATATATATATATATTTGTTTATTAATTATACAGAAGTACAGAAAAACATTGGTACCGTCGGTTTGAAGCCCAACAGGGAACCGTTAATGGTAACACGTAAATAATGTTCAGCTCTCGTCAGCCATCTTGTTTTCTGCTCCGGAGCAAATTTTCCAGGTCCGCATTTGTTTGTTTATATAATGATGTGTGTTTTTATTTAACTATAGCTTATTCCTATCTCTGCATATTATATTTTAATCCAGTATGAATTTCCTGTTTTTTTTTAATTTTTAATTTTTTTATTTAATGCATTTTAGTAATTATGGCTGACGAGAGCTGAACATTATTGACGTGTTACTATTAACGGTTTCACGTTGTGTTTGGCTTGAAACCGACGGCACCAATGTTTTTCTGCACTTCTGTATAATTAATAAGCAAATATTTAGCTCTTATATCGAAAATGTTTTTCTTTGTAATCGAGCACTTTGTTGGAACTCTTTCCCCAAAATACAGCAAACAAATATATATATATATATATATATATATATATATATATATATATATATATATATATATATATATATATATAGCCGCATTGATGTGGTATGAGACAGCGAAACCATACTGCATGTGTATGACAATAAATGTTCCCTATTTTGGGTTGAGCATATTGGGAAGCAATAAACAAACTGCCATTAGCATATTAAGCGATGTTCTTTGCATAAACAAAAGGGACTTAGGCGTTTGGATCATGTTTGGACATTGTTAATTCACAGACCCCTATCTTAGCCTAATAGTGTAACGGGTAGGAGCGCTAACTGTCGCCTAGGCGATCGAGTTTCAAATCTGGCGTGAGGTAGCTACTAGTCTAGCCGCACTGATAAGCTGTGATACAACGATTACAGTCAAATCGATTGATTGTCTGTTCTAGTCGGTGTGCTGGTAGGAAATTTTTCATGCCTCTCAACAATGACGTAGTGAACAGCACCTGGTATTAAGCACTGTACTGTATAGCACCTACTGTACTGCATAGAACCTACTGTACTGTATAGAACCTAATGCTGGTTTTATGAAATTACCTTTAAAATCATGACTTGACTTTAAGTTTAAAATTCCAAATTAAAGTATCATGGTTCAGTTGTCTTTTAAAGAGAAACATTCATTTCGAACGCGCCTCTGTCTTACAAAAGAATTTATAGTTTATTTTATAAGCGCAGCCTTTCTACTTTAAACTTGTCAAATTCACTTGTGATGTTCAGATGTATAAAAGTGTTATATTTGGTCTGACTTTCTTTCTTGTTTTAATCGGATTTTATAGATTATCGATTATCGATACTTATCTGAAGGATTCCGACACAAAACTTACATACAAACAATCCCAGACACATTAAGTACCTTCGTGTGGATTTTGTTTAAAAATCGGTCCAGTCGTTTTGAAATCAATAAGTGTGTGTGTGTGTGTATGTGTGTGTGTGTGTGTGTGTGTGTGTGTGTGTGTGTGTGTGTGTGTGTGTGTGTGTGTGTGTGTGTGTGTGTGTGTGTGTGTGTGTGTAGAGAAACTGTTTAAACGTTCGAACTCCTCATTTATCTAGCGTCTAGCGATCTTAGCAGCAAATATCCTCTATTTCTTCCATTTAAGTTTGGAGCAAAAGACGTTAAGTAATCATTGTTAAAAGTTTTCAAAATTTTTTTTAATAATTAAAAACAAAATTCTGTCCGTGTTGGTGTTGTTTTAATCAGTCGAGGATACGCCTTCGGCAATCAGCTCAACAGACTCAGTGACATTTTATAGTTTGTGAACTTACTTATTTCAGGCTGAAGTATGGCTCCCTGTTGTTTTAGGATGTCGAACCAAACAAGATTTAGTTAAAAACAGAGATTATAATAAATGTCAGCGTATAAGTTTGTTGTACAGTATTATTGTTATTATAGGGATAAATAACAAAAGCAACTTAATTATACCCTTCTCCCTCAGATTAGGGTAGTTTATTGCTAGTTCCCGATGCGCCCTACTCCCCTTGTGTTACAAAATCCCAGCGGTGCGAAGGAGAGAAATGCTAACTCTCGTTCGTTTGTAAATACATGTGTTTCAAAGTTTTCTTTTGTTTAATTATGACGGTAATAAACAGAAACGTACGTGTGTCCGGTCGTTTTAATCATCACGTAGTTTATTTTTATAAGCAAAAAAGTTGGTAATTTATCTTAAAAATCACTGATAATAATAAAAAAAAATGAAATTCTCCCTGTTTCTAACATAGACACAGAAATATATCATTTGTTTACGGAAGAAAGGATGCTTGCGAATAAAGAAAACTTACGTATGACAAAGGTTGTTATTTTGAATTTGTCATGTGTTAGATTTTAAGCACATCTGTATCCCGGCATAGTTTTACTCTCTATAAAGAAAAAGTAATTAGCGATGATCCAACTATGGGTTCCGGTATTCATCTATTCGTAGGAAAGATCGATTTTTATTTTGCTTTAAAAGTCTGTATTTTATCTAGAAGAAAAAAAAAATTACGGTTGAAATGAAATAATGTGGGTGTTTTTTGCGAGTTTTTATTTTTTAAAATTTCCCTTATATTAAGAAAAGACGTGGTGCCATGAGATATATGCAAGGTGAAAGGAATATCGCGTGAAAATGTGTTCTACTTTCTTTATGAAAGATGTCTTTTGGAGAAGCAGATAGGTTGGATAAAACGTAATAATATTTGCACGAAGAAGAAATATAGGCATATATTCGTGAAACACGCATTATAATAAGTTGTAGGTGGTTTTGTTTTGGAAATGTGTAATATGCTTTTTTGGTAGTATGTTTAACTCGTAACATCAAGTGGCTTCATACCTTGTCTGGAGTAATTTCTATGGAAATTGCTTAAGATTATGAAATCTGCTACTGACAAATTTAAAGAGGAAACGACTTTATTTTATGTATAAGATAACATAATTCACGACTAGTCAAACTGATTTTATCAGTATTCATAGACTGTTGAAATTGAAACGGACGTTCATGCATACTCTGGACGTCTTTAGAGGTTGAGCCTTTCTGCTTATGCGGTGACAAAACCTGTTAAATCCACTTATGATGTTAGGCTGTATATAAGTGTTAACTATGGTAAAAATTTGACTTTCTTTCTTTCAGATTAATTCGATTATCGATTTTTTATACTTAGTCGAAGCATTCCGATACAAAATCTACATAAAATTATTCCACACACATCAAGTACCTTCGTGTTAAATTAAAAACAATCGGCCAAGTCGTTTCGGAGTCGATAGGGAACAAATTCATACATACAAAGTTCATTTTGTATCTCTCTCTCTCTCTTTCTATATATATATATATATATATATAGAGAGAGAGAGAGAGAGACAGACAGACAGAGATAGAGACAGACAGAGAGAGAAAGAGAGATAGATAGATATAATCATCCACATACAGTATTGTTTCGTTATATCACAGCTCATTAGTGTGGATAGACTAGTACCTTTCCCTAGCTGTGGATTGAACCTACATAGGGTTGATAGCCGGCAGTTCTTACCACAGGACCGTGGATCGGTGCTCACAAATGTCTCATCAAATCTCCATTAAATAAACACTCGCCCGTCGCTTTTATAGTGTCCTACTAGCCAAGATACAACGTTTTATAAGCAACCATTTTTGTATAAGACACGATAAAGTAAATCTTATCGTCAAAAGCTAGCTTGCTTGCAAAACGCGTTCCTTTTCAAAACTTTAAAAAGAAGTTTAGACTCGGCGGGCGTAGAGACCAGTCGACAGATCGTCAAGGGTTCGAACCATCTGCTGAGAAATCATTTTTGAAGTAAGTGCAGTATCCAGTGACGCCTCAGCTTGCTGGAGGTAAACAAGGCTAATATTGTAGATTGTTCTGGAAAATCTACAATGTTTAACAACGTTTAATTTTTTGTGCAGAATAACACCAACATTTAAAAGGTATACAATCTTTTTATACACTTATTTCAATGTTCGGTGTGCTCATTTTCTTCAAATGTACGACTTCCGGTTAATTATTGTACTGCAGCAGTTAATGTAACTTCAGCAGCAGAAATATTCTTAGCTTTATTTTTGCAGTACTGAGCTATCAAAATGGAGTTTATGTTATTCGCTTATATATTTGAATACTATTCTAATTGGTAAAAAATATATAGTGAAACATACACACATACATACATACATGTATATTATATATGTATATGACATATTAAAAAAGTTAAATAAATAAAAATAAAAAATAAAAATAAAATTACTACTGCAATAACTATATATGTGTGTGTGTGTGTGCGTGTGTGTGCGTGAGTATGTGTGTGTGTGTGTTGGGTGCTTGTGCTTCAGTATGCATTTTTTCTATATATATAAATATACATCCATATAAATATAGGTACAGTAAAACTCCGTTAATTTGAACTTCCTCTAAAGTTGGACTTCCTCTCATTTGGACTTCTTCTAAACCTGGACTTTCTCTAAACTTGAACTGTCTCGTCACTGAAATTGTATTTGAATATTTGATGCGGAGTTGCAGTAAAACTGTTTGCATGGTTTAGTCAGATATTCCGCAGAAATGTTAATATTGGTACTATGTAATTAATGTAGATTAGCTATTGATAATTAATTTACACTAACTGTAATTTTCTTTCAGATTGCTATATTTAAACATTTTAAAAACAACCCATCACAATGGCTTGCAACTCTAAAAGAAAACAAGTGATACTGACTTTACTCGAAAAACGTCAAATTATAGAAAAATTAGATGCTGAAGTTGAAAATAGCGTTATATTGAGAGATTATAAGATAGGAAGAAGTACATTGTTTTACATCAAAAAGGAAAAGGAGGAAATATTGAAGGCTGCTCCTTTCTCTCCAAATAAAAGACATGTCAAAAGAAGGCCTCTTCGCAGACCAAAGCAAGTTGAATTCGATCGAATATTGCATGAGTGGTTTGTAGCAAAACGGAATGAAGGTGTAGCAATATCTGGGCTCATGTTAATTGCTAAAGCAAAATCTCTTAAGGAAGAGTTTAACATCGCAGAAGATATGAAATTCAGTGAAGGCTGGCTTAGGAGCTTTAAGAGTAGACATGGTATAAGACAATTAATAATGTCAGGCGAACAACGGCCTGCTGATACACACGCATCATCAAATTATTTTGACAAATTCAAGATAATAATTGCCGATTATGGTTTAACACGAGAGGATGTTTACAACGCTGACGAAAGTGGCGTAAATTGGAAGTGTTTACCTACAAAAACATAAGCCGGATCCGAGGAGCAGAAAATAAAAGGATTCAAATTAAATAAAGAAAGACTAACGGTGGTGGTATGCGCTAATGCTTCTGGAACTCATAAACTTAAGCTTCTTGTCATACCACAAATCAAAGTCACCCCGAGCATTGAAAGGAGTTTCGCCTTTGCCAGTATCCTATTATTCTTCACGAAATGGATGGATGAATCAACAGTTTTTTAAAAAAATGCTTTTTGCAAGAATTTGTGCCAGTTGTCCAGAGGCGTTTTCTTGAATTAGGTAAACCGGGTTCAAAATGCTTGCTTCTGTTTGACAATTGTAGAGCACATCCTCCTGAGTCAGAACTAGTGTCATCTTGCGGAATATTTTTGTGTGCTACTTACCACCTAATGTGACTTCTCTCATCCAACCTATAGATCAAGGGATTATTTGGAACTTAAAATGTTTCTACAGAAATGATTTCATGATGAATATGATAAAAAGTACCGTGAGTATAAGCGATTCTCAGCGCCATTTTACTATGAAAGATGCGATATTTTCTCTCGCAAGTGCATGAAGTCAAGCACATTAATAAAAGCATGGGGTAAATTATACTTCTGAACTGAAAGAATCAGAGAATACATCTGGCCTAGAAAAAATTCTTGAAACCAAACGGTTACCGACCAACCACGCTGTTCTTAAATCACTTAATGCAAATGATGTTGAAATGTGGATGCAACAAGATGAGGAAACTCCTGATCAATATCCTGAAGGCAGTAATGGAGATGAAAATAGCGACAACTCCCATTCTCTTGACCCTAATGTAAATAACCAAGAACATTCTGATGAAGCAATATCATGGGATGATGCAGAAAAGTCTATAGAGACGGTTATAAAATTTCTAAAAAAACGTCCTTACTTTAGTGACAACTATGTTTTGCAAGCAATGTCACTCCGAAGAGATATAATCATAAAGAAGCTACAGAACCAAGAAATTGTAGATTTTCGTGATCGCTTACGGAATAAAATGGCAGCGCTCGAGAGCTCAATCGATGAAAATAAAAAATGCAATGAGAATCATTCAATGAATAACTAAAAAAAATTGTATTTTACATAAATGTACGATTTCTGTAGATAATAACTTAGGTAATAAATACCTAACAAGTAAGAGTAGATTTAATTTATTTTCAATGTTTTTGTTCCTGGTAATAATATTTAACAATTCTTACTTGCAATATATCGTAAACTCAACTTAATATATACTTGAAGTATCATATAGCAATGAATTTCATTTACTATTTCTTAATTCTTAGAAAATTAAAGTTAACTGCAGCACATTTTTATCACGAAACTTGAACAGCATCCTCTAATTTGAACGAAGCGGATGTTCAAATTATAGGAGTTATACTGTATATATATACATAAACATACATATATTTATATGGATGTATTTTATCTCTCTCTCTCCCCCTCTCTCTTTCTCTCTCTCTTTCTCTCTCTCTCTCTCTATATATATATATATATATAATATAAAGCTGAATGTGTGTGTATGTGTGTGTGTGTCTGGTCACGAATAGGCTCCTATATGGTGGACTATTTTAAACAACTGATTACGTATAATGATAGAAGGTTGCAACGTTGCTCAACTTCGGTGATCTCACGAGAACCGGTGTGTCAACGCGATTATGCCGTGTATATATATATATATATATACACGGCATAATCGCGTTGACACACCGCGTTGACATATATATATATATATATATATATATATATATATATATATATATATATATATATATATATACACGGCATAATCGCGTTGACACACCGGTTCTCGTGAGATCACCGAAGTTGAGCAACGTTGCAACCTTCTATCATTATATGTAATCAGTTGTTTAAAATAGTCCACCATATAGGAGCCTATTCGTGACCAGACACACACACACATACACACACATTCAGCTTTATATTATATCTGGCTCTTGTGGGCTGCGACGTTGGTTTGCCTTTGGAAAATAATTATATATATTCTCTCACACTTTCTGAACATTTTATTGATTACTCGTTAGGTTAGCTTGTTGGGGTGACATGGTCCTTTCGAGTATATAAATTCCTACTGGTTAGACATCGGCTGGGGTTAAAGCTGGTTTGATACCTCGTCTCTTGTTCGATATGAGGTAGGTTCTTTCCACTGTCGGATCTGTGTCGCGGGTTGCTTGATCTGTGTAAGTTTATAGACTTGTGTGCGTGCCGTGTTTGCTCAGTTGGTAGAGTGCTCGCCTAGCATGCACAGAGGTTCGGGTTTCAAATCCTGAGCGTAGATATGTCTAACTGATCAGCACAAAATGAGGGCGACACTCGAGTCTGTGACTTCTGGTTTATTGGATTTCCTAGCTCTTGTGGGCTGCGACGTTGGTTCGGCTGTGGAAAATAATTATATGTATATATAAATAATTTTTAGTTTCTTGTTTGAATGCGTTTGTAAATAGGAAATCAAATACTAGAACACGAATATAAAATACGTTTTGAAGCCATCCAACGCAAAAAAAAAAACACAAAAATAATAAAAAATTAAAAAATAATCTTTATCGATATAATTCGGAGAAATACATCGGTAAACATTACTTTTAAGTTTTTAATAATTTTTTTTTGCTTTTGGTGGCTTCCAAACGTATTTTATATACGTGTTCTATTTGATTTCCTATTTTTTAACGATTTCAAACAGGAAACTAACCAATTATCTCTTTAGCACACGCCATGTGCATTCCTAAAATATATTTAAAAAAACCCTTGACTAACAACTAAACAGACGTGTCCTTCCTTAAAGTACCATCCTGAGGTGTAATAAGAAATATATATATATATATATATATATACATATATATATATATATATATATATATATATATATATATATATATATATATATATATATATATTGACAAGGGCGAGTTTCTTCGCCGAAATATATGGGTAAACATTATTGTAAAACTGTTTATTAATTTTTGCGTTGGATTACTTCAAAACCTATTTCATATACGTGTTTTATTTGATTTCCTATTTACCAACGTTTTCAAAAAGGAAATCGACCAACTATTCCTTTGACACATGCCATGCTCATTATTGGACTTCATATAAAAAACAAACAAACAAACAAACCAGTTACTACCATGCAGAGTTAGGGTTCCAGTAACAAGTACGTGTCTGGTTACATTTTGATATGTCCATCACTAGACGAAAATAAAAGTGTAGCCACGAGGACTTAGGGTAAGCCCTACGTTTAAGGAAGGAGACAGTCTAGTTATGCCAATTGATTATGTGAGGCAGGATTCGACTGAATACATCCCTACTTTGGCAGCTTTCTGTCTATATCGTCGTTTAACGAAAACAGACAATATGGAAACCACATTATCCACGTATGTAGTCAATTAATATCTCACGTAAAACCCATGAAAGCTGAATATATTTATACTTCAAAAACTCTTGGAGTAAAAATTTCATGTCTAAGACACCTCTGTGTATATAAATATGTTCTCAAATACGTTACGCACTATATGCTTAATCACTTTGAAAATCAGTTCTTCTGAAGGCTTCAGGGTCGACCTTCGTTATAGGCGATAAAGATAACATTTTTTTTTTAAAACCTAACCAATACTTTATTTAGTCATGGTTGTCAGGACAGAAGAAATCTACTCGTAGATTAAATAAAGAGAGCAGTTTGAAATCTCGTATGAGTTCCCGAGTTCGACATAATTCCCGATAATGACAAAATCAACAGAAAGATGGCCGAATCTAAGATCGACCGAAATATGATAAAACTAACATACAAAATTAGTAGGAATGATGCAAATAATACAGAGTATTAATTTTCATCTTAAAAATTCCAAATATGTTTATCTACATCAATCAAACTAAAAGGAAAGTTCATTCACTTCTTGAATGTAACTGATTACTTATATTTATTTCTGATCGAAAGTCACTTAAAAAAATATGAAGGGATTCATCACTTGTGTATACTTAATCGATTGAAATTCATTTCAAATCAGTTGGTCATGTCGTTCTTCTTAATCATCATGTCAATATCAGATGGTAGCAGCTGTTATGGAAGAATTATGCGCAAGGAAGTTACAATTATAAAAGTGTTTGTATATATATATATATATATATATATATATATATATATATATATATATATAAAGTCTTGGACGTTTTTAACCTTTAAAACTATATAAAAAAGACTTGTTTAATTTTTATATTTTTTATCATTTGTTAAAAAACGATTTTGTCAGTAAGTCATTTAATCACCTGCAATCAATGCATCAACTCGATTTCACTGTAGTCCTAATGTAAATTTAAGGGATATATATATATGACCAGCCATGATCTAGGGTGCACATCGATTTTGCGGGTCCGCTCGAGGACAATTATTACTTAATTGTAGTCGATAGTTTCACCAAGTGGCCTGAGATGTTGAGGTGCAGAAGACCGACAACTGGAACGACTATAAATTTCTTACATGAATTGTTTGCATGTTTCGGTGTAGTCGATTGGATCGTAAGTGATAATGGAACCCAGTTTACGTCTGCTGAGTTAAAAGGTTTTTGTGATACGTTCCAAATTAATCATATCACCACTCCCCAATACCATGAAAGGTCGAATGGGCAAGCGGAACGCTTTGTGAACACTCTTAAAAGAGAACTTAAGAAGGCTCAAGGGACCCAACAAGTGAAGCATTTCAACAATTTCTACACGTGTATAGGATTACACCCAACCCAAACACATTAACAGCAGTCTCACCTGCAGAAACGATATTTGCGCAGAAAGTAAGATCCGTTTTTGACAAGTTCTTACCCAAACAGTGAAGGCCACCAGTGACCACTTGTGTACGCAGTATACGTTTCAAGTCAGGCGAAAGAGTGTTTTTCAAAAGTTATAAAAACAACACATCATTCTGGGAGGTGGGTACAATTACTAAGAGAGTCGGTGACATGGTATATATCATCCAAGGACCAACATATATCCATAAACGTCACCAGAACCAACTAAGAAGATGTCGATCAGTTGAAACCAGCGACAGTCCGCCATTGGAAGATGAGCCGATAGACACTGTCTTCGAAACTTTTGATCTTGAACCTCCTCAACCAACACCTGAACTACGCCGGTCGTTCCGTAAGGGATAGTTTACCGATCCATTTATAGTAAACCCTAAAAGGAAGAGGTATTGACAGCTTTTACGAACAAAAGGCTTGGGAGGGAGACGCCCCTCCATGGGATTAATGGACTATCTCATGACGTAACTTCCTCCGGTGACGTCACTTCCGGTAACGAGTACCGGTGCCCGGGAGTTTGATACGTGGCTAAGCAGGTCGTGTGCAAACCCCCAACAGTTGAGGAATGGTATTGCTCAACCCACCTTGTCTGTAATATATGTGAATACATGTTTGTTTCCAAGAGTCCTGTGTTCCTTTCGTTTTTATTACCATTTAACACCCTAACAGATTGTCGCCGATTTAAAAACAAATGTTTTGGCAACATCATCTACTGGATCCGTACTTGTTTCATTGTTTGAATTTAATGATTTTAACATATTTGAAATATTTACATTATGAAACTATTAAACTATTTTCTGTTGCACATCCACCTTTTTGAAACTACTGAAACTGATTCATTGTTTTCTTTTCATGTTTCTGAAAATTAATATATTTTTAAAAATATCTCAACAGTTTCACAAAATAAATAACATATTAACTTAAATAAACAGTTATTTGGAAAGATATGCGAGGGAGAGAGAGAGAGAGAGAGAGAGAGAGAGAGAGAGAAAGAAGGGAAATACAAACCGACGCCGTAAAATGTAAGAAAATTAACGAAGCAATTAACTCAGAGGTTAAAAGTAGGTTTCATTGCGACGCCATATCTGAATGGTACATTAGCGTTATTTTAGCATGTGAATACCGTTAATTCGGAATATAGAATGATCAGAGGTCAGCCAATCAGAATGAGCGGAATTAGTTTGGGGAGATTTTTTTTATTTTTGAAAAAGCAAATGGAAAGATTATGTTATGTCTATGAGTTTATGTTCCGGTTACAAAGGGTGCAAGCGCAATAGATGTATAATATGCATATTTTATCACTGTGTTGATTGGAGGCAATTGGAGGACTTGATATATAAAGGGGAAAAACTAGTTCCTTTAAAGATGGTTGCGAGTGTGATGATGTTGCGCCATAGGATGAAATGTAGGATTTTATTATAAAGACTAAATGTGTCTAAAATATCTTTCTAGTCACTACTAGTCTAGAAATAATAAATTTGTATGTTGAATCTGTTGTTGCAAACCTACAGTACTTAGGTCCAGAGGGAAATTTCTGCAATCAAAATATAATACATGGAGATATATCAAATGTCCGCACGCACACACACACACACACACACACACACACAGACACACACACACACACACACACACACATATATATATATATATATATATATATATATATATATATAGAAAGAGAGAGAGAGATATCTTAGCATTAAGTAAAACAAACCTACACTCCTCACCCTACCTTTAACTATTTTAGCATCACAGGATTCCCTCTCTCTGTCGTAAGGACTCGCATAGATATATGCACGGTCTATATTCGCGAGCACTTCCCACTTAACTAGAGCGTAACGTGTTAAATCGAATGACCTGATCTTCATGTGCTTTAGACTAGCCGTTTAATCACTGCGTTAGTTACTTAATCTGGATCCTAAATCATGTCTGTGATAGTATAGATGCAGCACTTTCGTTAAATATTAACTTTCGTTAAATATTAACGCCCCAAAACGTGTGTTTGGTGACTTTAATATCCACCATAAAAATTGGCTTGACGCTCTACTTATAGATTCTTTATAGCTCATTCACTCACAAGTAATGTTCCCGATCCGTCTCATACACCATGAACATCAGCAAGCTTCACTTACCACAGTTCCAGAGGATTGTGTCACTAAAGCCCACAGTCCACTTGGAAACGCAAACCACCAAGTGATAGCAGTAGACATTTCACTTAAATCCCAACCCCAAGGTGAGGAACCATTGCTCAAAACAACAAGGTACTACAAAAAGGCTAACTGGAAGCTATCAGAGATGCCTCTTGGAGCGATATCTTCTCTTTTCACGCTAACAGTGTACCAATGAGAAAACTGAATGGTGGAAAGCGAGCATTGAAGCACATGTTGCCATATGGAAGTATTATAGAAAGCCCCACTCACCCCGTATAGTTCACTAGAGATTGTGCAGTTGCGATTGCACTAAAATAGCATGCATTTCACCGGTTCGTACGTCATATGTCAAATACAAATAGGCAAAACATTGCAATATTGTTCCTCCGTATACTATTTATTCAGAGAAAATTTACATTAAAGAAGTAACCTCATTTGCTTATTGCGTTAATTAGTAACTGACACCATTTGCGTTTAAAAACAGACGAAAGCTTTATTTATTTAAGCCATGAGAGTTATTTTCACTTTATGTTTTAAGAGTTATTTCCAGGCGGATTTTCATAGATGAAGATCGATGTGTTTATGCTTCCATGAATTCAACATGCGGTCAACTTCCTGGAAAATCGTAACTAGTTAGGATAGTCAGTAATAGTATGCAATTTTACCCTTCGCATCGGCAATACACTCACACACACACATACACACATACACACACATATATATATATATATATAGAGAGAGAGAGAGATACAAGAAATCATTGCGAGAAAGAAATAACTACAGTCAAAAGAGGGCATGCTGAAATAAATAGAGAATGCATAGAATCGCAGAAAATAGAAACTCATGATTTCTGGAAAATTCAAAATAGAGTAATGTGCAAATGGCAATCAGTAATTCCTCCACTATCCAACAATCAGAAGGTTGCATGCATGGCAACTGAGAAGGCGAAACTGCATGCCCGGCAATTCGACTTCAACTCCAAAGAGATAACAAACAACTCCCTCCCAAATTAGCTATACGAACTGAAAACTCACTTGATGATCTGAAAATCAACCGCAATATCATATCGTGTCCGCGATATCATAGAAAACTTAGACACTTGAAAGGCGTGTGGACCTGATGTCATCTCTGCTATACTAATTAGGAAATGTTTAGCTGAGCTATCCCCACTACATTTCGAATTCTATAACAAATGTCTTGCTGAATCCTGCTTCCCTAATAGCTGGAAGATGACCTCTGTGGTACCAGTGTACAAGAATTCTTGTTAAAGAACTGACACTTTCAATTCTCCCCCTCTTTGCTAAAATCTTTGCGACTTTAATCAATCAAGCACTAGTCCTTTATCTGGCAAAATTTAATCTTCTCTATAACAAACAGTATGCAATTAGGCAATGTCGTTTTACTACAGATATTTTAACAGTCATCTCTGAACGCATATACCATGCACTCGATAAAGCGGACGAAGCCAGGACTGTAGTCCTTGATATATTCATGTCCTTTGACAAAGTCTGGCACGAAATGTTTCTAATAAAAATTAAATCGTACGGTATAACTGAGCGAATATTAATTATTAGATCCTTTTTAGACAATAGGACCATTCAAGTTGTCTTTGACGGACGCATAACAGCATAACATTTAAGTAGAAGTGCTTCAGGGATCAATCCCTGGACCACTAATATTCCTGATATTCATTAACTGCCTCCCTGATAATGTTGTGTCCGAGATGGGTATATATGGTAATAATTCAAAGCTCTATAACATGCAGGAGAGAAGAATGTATGTACACAATCTTAATGCTGCATTATTTTAACTTATAAATTTATTATATTTTTTTACTTAGAATATCTTCTTTTTCTTTTCCAGTTTTAATAACTAGTACTTTACTTTTCCATGTTTAAGCTTAACCATATTACTTTTCATGCTCGCATTTTTCTATTGTAATCCCTGATTTTTTTCAGGCTTCCAAAAAATTCACTTGTTCTTTGTTTAATTTCAGCCTTATTTTTTGCCTCCATAAACATATATATATAATAACAATGTACGACACTCGTCTGCTTTCAATAAAATCCCACCAAATTATCTCCTTTTCATGCTTTCCTTCTCTCTGTTTAACATGTTACTTTTCTGTTTGCGACAGCAGTTAATTCTTAGCAACAGTAGTCGCTGAAGCGACGTGGTTGCTATGGAAACCAGTCACAAAAAACGTCGCTCACCTACTTACGTATTTTACGATTTCATCATAACTTATGTTTTACTGAACAAAAATTGAACTATAATCCACAATATAGCTGCAAAGGTGATCTATAAACTGTAATAATTGGTTGAAATTTGATTGAAAAATGACTGAGCGTTGACGCTTTAAAGCAGTTCTAAATGATTAAAACTGCCACTTAACCATATATACAAATACTATCTATTATCACGGAATTTGATCGCTTCTGGATTGTTTCTTTGTTTTATATCTGTACATGTATTTGTTATGTATTGATATATCTTTATTGTTGTTTCGCACACAGTAATCTATAATATAAATCGCACCTCTCTGTTTAAATGTATGTATGTATGTATGTATGTATGTATGTATGTATGTCTCGCAAAAACTTTCGACAGAGGAAACAGATCCTTACAAGATAGGTATCATTTTAAAGATCTACATCTCAGACGACAAATATCGAAAAATTGGCAAAAAAGCATTAATTTCCTCACCCTAACCTCAGCCGTTGTGTACAAGTAGAGTCATCGTCACCGTTAGATTACCATCGGTTAATTTTTAACGCTTTGGACTTCCGATCGCGTCATGGCGACATCGATTACGGCGTCAGAATTGCTTTCAATTTCTTTTCCACCTTCGCGACATGGGTTCGAGCCTGCCTGCCTACTACCACTTTTGTTAAAACATCTCTCTTCACCCTGGCTGCCTACTTTTGTTTTGATTCCCTCCCCGCGCTACTATCATTTATATATATATATATATACTAGCGGTACCCTGCCACGCGTTGCAGTGGCTCAATTTGGTGTAATGTAAAAATTTAATAAAAAGAGAAAAATGCATGTTTCTTACATTCTTAGTACAGCAATCCACTCCAAAAAGTGAAAAAGAAGGCGAAAATGAAAAAAAAAAATGGTACTCTCGCAAAATTTGATCTGGATCCTCGGGAGTTTCTGCCAATCATTCATGGTTTGGACTCGACCAACAATCAGTGGATGAAGCTGAACGTAGCAAAAATGTTGAAACGCTAAATGTTTTTTTTTTCTTCTGTATACAAAAATGTGATTTTGTAATTAATATTTGGTTGATGGGGGGGGGGTTACTATACACAGATTCGAAAAAGTTGTCAAAAAACAAATAAATGAAAGCAGAGGTAAGGTAAGTTACGTTTCTACCTAACTGGATAATTTTTTAGTGTTTTTATGTAATGTAAAATGTTTAATCGGCTCGAAAAACAGAAATGGTTGCAGACTCTGTTGAATACGTTAAGTTTGGGAAAGTAAGTTGAAAACTAAAAACTATACAAACTCTGTCTGAAACCCCACAAATATATGTTACCATGACATAGGCTGGCATAATCGGTGGGTTTCTGACAGTATTTTGTATAGTTTTTTTAGTTTTAACTCACTTTCTCTAACTTAAAGTAATCAACAGTGTCCGCTACCATTTGTAGCTTTCAAATACACCGATAAACACTGTTTTTCAAGCCGACTAAACGTTACATTAAATGAAAAGGGTTCATATTACTAAACACAGATACAAAAAAGTTGTCAAAAAATAAATATACAACAAATAAATGTTATCAAAGGCAAGAAAAGTAAATGTTCTACCTAACTGGATAAGATTTTAATGTTTTTATGTAATGTATAATCGGTTCAAAAACATTCAATGTTTATCGGTATATCTGAAAAATACAAATGGCGGCAGACTGTATCGAACAAGTTAAGTTTGGGGAAATTTTGGGAAAATGAGTTTAAACTAAAAAACTATACAAAATACTGTTAGGAACTCACTCAATATATGTTATCATGACGTAGGCTGGCATATAATCGGTGGTTTTAAACTTTTGCTCGATACAGGTGGTCACTTTTAAAAGTCCCTTTTAGTGATTACCTGGTTTGAGGATATTTGTACAAATAAATGACAAATCTGCTCCAAAAAATCCGGTATTATTTTACTTTAAGGCCCGTTTCACGTTCGTATATAACGAAATATTTTATTGTAGATTTTGGTGTGCTAAAAACGAATCTGCAAACCGTTTCCGTAGCAAAAAGAAAGTTTTCATGATATGAAGAAATTACTTTTTCGAAAAGTGGGTGATCACTTTCAATGTAAATTTAACTTAGAATGAGCACCCACTTTCTGGCCACCTGAGAGAGGGGCATTTTTCTGTGTGTTTCTTGGCTAAAATTTTTTTGTTTGATTTCTTTTGCTTGGTAATAACCCCTGAACTCTGGGACTATTTTCCATTTCACAGCTGTAGCCTTCGTTTACACTATGCGTGAGCATAAACGAAAGCTGTTTAGCCAATAAACATGGGAAAAAATCCCCCCTCTCTCAGGTGGCTCATTTTAAGGTAAATTACATGGAAAAGTGATCGCCCACTTTTCGAAAAAGTAATTTCTTCATATCATAAAAACTATTTTTTTGCAACGGAAACGGTTTGCAGATCCGTTTTTAGCACACCGAAGTCTACAAAAAAATGTTGTTATATACGAACGTGAGACGCACGTCCCTTAATGGAAAATTATATCAAAAATCCGGGGGAAAATAGTTTTCAATAAAAACAGCAAATGAATTCGATAGAAAAAAATGGATGCTATGTTTTTTTGTTTTTTTTTCTGTGTGTTTCTTGGCTAAAAAGTTTTTTGTTTGATTTCTTTTGCATGGTAATAACCCCCTGAACTATGGGACTATTTTCCATTTCACAGACGTAGCCTTTGTTTATGCTACGCGTGAGCATAAACGAAAACTGTTAAATATGCACTCGCGTACCAAACTGCCTTGTCCAAAAACCTTTAAGCCAATAAACACGAAAATAAATGCCACTTCCCCGGGTGGCCAAAAAGTGGGTGCTCATTTTAAGTTAAATTTAGATCGAAAAGTGATCACCCACTTTTCGAAAAAAATTTCTTCATATCATGAAAACTATTTTGGTACTCCTTGGGCGTTGAGTTCCATGGCGACCCGCAGAATTATTTAATGGTCGTTCCCTTAGTCCCCCCCTAGTCAAGGCTAACGCATGTGCACGTAACATTTTTTTATTTATTTACGTGGCGGAGTTATACAACCATCACCCCCATGCGAATTTATATACTGATAGGTTTTTTTTAATTTTTCCACTGGATTATTATTGATTGAACACTAACCAGATTATGAAAATAATTGAAAAAAAAAAAAATTATTTCAACATTTGAAAGGGGTACTCACTTTTTAGTTACCACGTTCTGGTAAATCGGTCACCCATTTTTTTTTTTTTTTTTTTTTTGCTAAATACGGAAGTGTCTTCGGGAGATATAAAATGGTCGCATGTTGACGAAGCAATGTATCGGGAGGCGTACGGGATGGAAAATTATTGATAAATTTTTAGATTAGATCCACCTCCTCAATTTTCTTTTAAATGACGACTTTTCTAGGTTTTCGACTATGTTGAATACGAAAATCGCATTGAAATTTTGCAGTAAAAAGATGGCCGCCAAAGAATACAATGCATAATACAACTTTTTATATCTTGATAACTACTGATTACCGCAAAATTTCCATGTGATTTCCGTATTCAGCATACTCGAAAACCTATAAATGTCGTCATTTAAAGGAAAATCTAAAAAAATACCAAATTATTAAACATTTCGGTACTCATGCAGAGACTGATCCGTGCTGAAATTTAAATGTTATTATTTTAAAAGTCATTCTTAACATGGGGAGGGGAGGGTGTTTTGTACCTATTCTGTACTTTAACCTTATAATTGAATAAAAAACATATCATAAAACTTTAATTAAACGTGGAAATACGATTTAAAAAATAACGCGGATCACTCTCTGCATTTGCACCAACATTTCTCCAGCATGTTAGTGAAATTTATAATATTAAAAAATTAAAAAAAAAAAAAAAGTTTTGAAAAAAAAAAAAAAACCATCACCTTTCATAAAAACAGATTATTTAAAAAAAAAAAAAACACCCACAAACTGACTTTTAACTAAATAAGTAAAAAAAAAACTTTATTTTCATAAAAACAATAAAAAAAGTTATGTTCAATCTATTTTTTTTCTTTGAGAAACAAATATATTTCTGACTTACAAATGCGGTAGAGACTCATATTATTTTTATTTTCTATGGTTTTGATATACCGCGTTTTTATTGGTTACAAAATGGGTGACTGATTTATCAGAACGTTGTAACTAAAAAGTGAGCACCACTTTCAAATGTCGAAATAATGATTTCTTTTTTAAATTATTTTTTTAATAATCTGTTTAATTAGTATCCAATCAATAATAATCCAGTGAAAAAAATTTCCAAAAACCTATAAGTATAGAAATTACGCATGTGAGTACAACTACGGCACTTTCGCACTTACTTTTACAAAGATTATTTACGTTAACTCTTTCATAAATAATTTTTTTAAAGTAACTAAACCATTTATTGATAATTTGTCACGTGTACAAACATTTATTTATTTATTTATTTACGTAGGCTTAACTCTTTTCATGAATCAGAAAATTTAACTCTTTAAGAATAATAAAAGGAAAAAATGCAGAGAGTGATCCGCGCTATTTTTTAAATCGTATTTCCACAGTTAATTAAAGTTTTACGATATGTTTTTTTTATTCAGTTGTAAGGTTAAAGTACAGAATAGGTACAAAAACACCCTCCCCTCCCCATGTTAATAATGGCCTTTTAAATAATAACGTTATTATTTCAGCACGGATCACTTTCTGCATGAGTATCATAAAAATTAATACAAATAATACTTATCTCAATAAGTGAAAGGCTCATTTCTACCGGAAATGAAATGGGGACAATCTCGCAGTTACGAAAAATATTTTCATTTATAATTTAATATTTTTATAATTCGCAATGTTAAATTATTTTAATAACATGCAAACATTCTTTGACTTTAAAAATAGATTTTCTGAAAATTTCAATTAAATTAGTAATGTAGAAATATGGTTCTATAGACTTTGAACGAACCAAAAATTACATTTATATATATATA
>NC_136502.1:89419540-89424540 GCF_053919585.1 Euprymna scolopes
TCGTTTATTGTAGTTCCCATTCATTTCTTGTTACGGTTTTTTATTTAATAGTATTCACATACGTTCAAGTCCACAATGAGAAGATTCTTTTCATTTTTTTTTTGTATTGTTCATATGATACAACATATATATATATATATATATATATATATATATATATATATATATATATATAAAGTAAAAAAACATGTTCAGCGCGTAAGGAAATAAAATAAAATAAAAAAAAAGTCAAAACGAAAACAAAAATCAAAAGACAAAATGGCCGAAATAATCAAGGAGTGCCGCCGTAATATATTTCTTTTCCATTTGATCAAGTCATAAATATTTTTTGACAATCGTCAAAAATGTCTTTATTATGTTGGGAACTTTTATAATTATTATATCTTCTTCTTCTTCTTCTTCTACAAATCTTGCCCTCATTTGTTACAATCCATTTTTTCCCGCCTTTTTTTCCGCTGCATTATATTCATACGTATGAACTTTGACCGCCTATACTTTATCTGCATGCTCAAAATAGGGGCGTTTATACAGTCCTATGTTTCTTTTAATCCTCTTGCAAGTTTTCTGCATCTGCCTGTTTTTTTTTGTTTTTTTTTGCATCTCTTCACAGTGTGGTCTGCTGGAACATCAAAATCTAAAATTTGGCACATTTTCCCTTCTTGTTACCTACAGGATGCCCTACTTAAAAGTTGTCCTATATATATATAATTTTTCTCTATTCAATTTTTATTTCAGATTAAGCTGTCCACTTAAAAGTAGTCTGATCGCTCTAATCTTTCTCTTACGACATACTGACACCACAAGACAAAATGCAATTCTTTTCTCAACAAGGTGGCGCTACATGTCACGGGTCTCACATATCACTGGCACGAGTTTATGAAATGTTTACGGAAGAGAGTATAATAAGCAAAGGGTTATAGCCACCACGTTGCCTGGACTTGTCATCAAGTGATTTTTATCTTTGAGGGACTTTAAAACAAGAAGTTTATGCAAATAATCCTCGCAATCTAGACCAACTAAAGAGAACATTACTAACCCTATCAGGAGAACCACCAGAGAAGATTTATAGGCAGTATCTGCAAACGTTGTTAAACATGCCCAGAAATGCATAGATGTCAACGGGGAGCACTTCCATCGTCTTTTATAACACTACAGGTAATCCCTATATATATATAAAATAAACTCATTTTTCCCCTCTGATTTTAACCTTAATAGGATGAAAAATCAAGACATTTCATGCAAATGTAATATGCACAAATTGCAGCAAATTATCTGAGGTGTGCTATAGGCCTATTACCTCTCCACTTCCTCGATAATCGTAGATTCCTATATTTTTCTGCTGAGAGTTCACTGCCAAAATCGGTTAAAATCAATGGAAGTAGTAGAATCTTTTCTCTCTAATAAATTCCTCCTTCTCCTGCCATCACTTACACCGTTGCGGGATCGTTCACAAGGGACACTTACGAAGCAACACTGGTTTGGGTTTTCTTTACTTCGTAGTTGCATAAAAAACCTGGAATTGAATTTTAACGTTCCTTTTCGTTCTATGCTTTCTACTGGGTGAAACGCACCATGGACTTAACCAAATGGAATGGTTATTTATGCTATTTTTTTCGGTTTAGTTCGTTTTTGTAGTTGCTTAAAAACCCTGGAATTGAATTTTAACGTTCAGTTTCGTTCTACTGGGTGAAACGCACCATGGACTTAACCGAATCGAAGGGTTATTTATGCTATTCTTTTTTTTCGCTGTGTGTTTTTGTTTTTTTTTTGTTTTTTTTCCGGAAAGAAGTTTTCCGTCTGTTCGCTGTTTTTTTTTTTTTTAATTTTTTTATTTTGGTTTTGCCGTTTTTTTTTTAAAGATGTTTAACATCGTTTTTTTTTTAATAATTAAACAGGGTTTTTACTTCGCTTATTGTTTACTTTATCCCCCCTACACACCCCCCTCCAAACAAGCGGGCAACGCCGGATATCCCCGCTAGTTTAAACAATAAAAAATGTTCGTCCTTTGTACTACATTTTATGGGCTACTTTTAAGTGGGACACCCTATATAATGACGTCCGGTTCTCTTGCTTGGATAAGTTTATCTGTCCGTGCCTCCTTGTCTCAAAGAATGTTGTGATTTTCGTTTTTCAGTTTTTGTCTGTGTCCTTTATTTACATATTAAAAGTAGTATACATGAGAAACAAAACAATCAAACCAAATACCATGAATAAATATTGGGAGATATAAAGAACTTGATGTATAAGAAGTTTTTTCTAAAATTACTGGACTTGGCATTAAATAATCTAAAAAAGATGGATATACAAAACTACCAAACTGAACCTGACAGAGAAATAAGCCTATGTTTTCGTACATATTGCTTTTGGTATATCATAAGCTTTGATAGGTATAAAAGTCTACTTCACAGGATCCCCAACTACGAAATAGCTGAAAATGTCTTCCCAACTATTAAATCTTTTCTCTCTTATAGCTTTATAAGAATGGCAGCTGGCGGGCAGAAATCAGAAGCTGACAGTAGCAACGCTGGTGTCCCTCAAGATTCCATCCTGGGTCCAACTCTCTTCCCCATCTTTATCAATGATCACTCAAATCACATTCTTAGATAATTCATAGACATTTATGCAGACGACACTGCCATCTATGGCAACACTTCAAAGGCCGGCAATGGCCAAGATCTCTCTGTTTCTCTCTCTTCTAACCTTGAACACGTATTGCAATGACATAAAAAGATGGCTGATTGATTGATTCTAATGTTTTATTTTTGTAAGGGGGTAATTTTGTAAGGAGGTAATTTATTGTAATAGGGTAATTTTGTAAGGGGGTAATTTCTCTGGTCATCTCATTTCAAGTGAGTTTTTCGTGTTTTTTGACTTGCTGTGCCTCTCATCATTCTTAATTATCTTTCTTCCTTTTAGTTTTGTTTTAGAATATTTTGTGTATTTTTTTAATCGATATTTGATCGTCTTTAAAGAGCATCCGAAGAAACAAAAGACAATGTTTTTTTCGTTATGAGCTGTGAAACACGCGTAAGACAGTAAAGGAAACATATAGGCATTCGGCGAATTAAAAATTAAACAAAAAGAAAAAAAAACATGATTATGGGCTGGTTCTTTTCTTTGGTCATTGGCATTTAACCAAACAGTATATATAAACCCTTGGCCAAAATTATAGAGCACCAATGAAAAATCGAAATTATGATTCAATATTCAAGGTTCAGAATCGTAAAGTAATCATAAAAAAATCTATTCTAACAACAAACAATATTTGGCATGCCCTTCTATTGCCTTTTAAACGGCTTTTATTCGTTTTTGCATATTATTGGCTAAATTGTTGCAGGTGATAAGATCTATTTTCTGCCACTCTTCATGAAGTTTGGCCTCTAATTCTTTTTTATGAACATTTGTACATTATTATTTTTTTACATACATGGAACCTCGAAGTTTCAATGGGATTTAGGTCTGGAGATTGAGAGGCAACTTCATCAGTGTAACCCCTTTTTATCTCAAACAACCCATTGAACCTTTTGACCTACGGCATGGTGCATTGTTGGGTTGGAAGATTACATCACTTGGAATGTTATTATTAAATATTTTAGTCAGAGACGTTAAGTAAACCTGGTCAAGTACGCTAGTATAAATTGTGGTGATCATTTTGTCATCACATGCGTAAAACATTCCAGCACATGAAGAAGCCATGCAGCTCCAAACGATTACGCTTCTTTCAAATTTGACAGATGGAACCACACAATCAGGATGAAATGCCTTTTTTTTTTATTTACGGCGAAAATAAACCGCTTCAGGAGCGCCAAAAAATCTGATGAAAAAAAAAAGAAGAATTTGTTACCATTTTTAGGAAAAATGTTATATAGATGCATATTCACATGACATTTTTTACTTATTCCTTCCAAAGTTAGGAAATAGAAGCTGTTACTTCAAAGTAAGACTAAGACTAAACAATTTCGACCTAATCATCAGGTGTCCAATTTTCTATGTTTTTCTTTCTTTTTTTCTTTCTTTTTGTAAATTCCAGTTATTTTTTTTTTCTTGTTGGCATGAGACAATCTTGCTTCTTCCTTGCTTTGCATCCTTTTAATCCCGGTTCTAATAATCTTCTTCTTTCTGTTCGAGCTGGTATGTTTTTGTTTGCATCCTCCCTAAGTTCAGCAACAATTTTTTTTTTTTTTACATAGGCATCACCACATTATCAAGGCCAAGAGGCCACTCAAGGATAAGGGTTAAAGAGTGTACAGTAGAAATTGGACAATATAGTAATCATTAGTAATGAAAATTTGGTAAATTTGATAACTTATATGGAACGGCTCATCAGAAACTTATTTACGTTAGACTTGAAGACAACCATATTGTAGTCAGCCGGAAAGCAGGAAAACGGAAGACAATTACACAGGCGTGCAGTTCTAAGAAAGACGCTTTGTTCATGGAATCTACGTTTAGGTTTAGGCACAGATAAAGAGTGGGGGGAATTATTGATAGTGTGTACAGCTAGACGAGTGTTTCTTGTAAAAGTTTGGCGAGGGGGGACCATAGATTGAAGCTCAGTCGAACACTTTCCATGAAAATAACGATACATCAGAGACAAACTCGCAACATCTCTTCTGTGAGATAGAGGTTGCAAGGAAGAGAAAAGGACATCTCCTACGAGGCTACGAAGTCTATTTTGAACTCTATCAAGGCAGGCCAAGTCCTTTCTAGCAGCTCCTGCCCAGATGTGGCAACAGTATTCTATCCTTGGACGTACCTGGCTCTTATATAGATAGAGAATAGCATCAGCAGTGAGATATCTACCGGATCGATTCCTTCTTATCTTCAATGGATGCTCTTTTCAAAGATGTGTCTTTCCTGGCGATTGTAGACATTTTACAGCTTATCTTTTTCTGTTCTGGAAAAACTTTCTTTCCTTGTATCTTTTAATCGGTGTTTGGACTCCCTTCCTGGAACATTCCATCTTCCTGGCAATTTAAAATATCATTCGCCAGATAAAG
>NC_136502.1:89427040-89442040 GCF_053919585.1 Euprymna scolopes
GTTTATCTTATTTAAACTTTTGAAAATAAAAAATACAAATATTACACTCTTATTATGCAATTTCTTCCTGATAATTTCGCAAAAAATATATCTCTGGAGATTGAAGGGTATTCCTATAAACAATTATATGTGTTCTCAAACCAGCAATAGACTTGCAAACGTACGTACATACATACATACATACATACATACATATGTGTGTGCGTCCAGACAGCTGTTTAATTTCGAAACCAATATGCTCAAGTCAAGATAAGGAGCATTTATAGTCATCCACGGAGACAGTATCGATGCATCACAGCTCTCCAGTGTGGCTGGTCACACAACTGCTTCAGGCCAGATTCGAAACTCGACGGCCAAGACGACAGTCGGCTGTTGGACTACTATTTATTTTAACAAACGTTGTCAAAAGTAACTGACTTTTCATAACGGTTACATTTTGGAATCAGCTTTTTATAGCCCTCCAAACAATTCTTCGCAACCTTCATAAAGTTAAAACCCTCAAAAAGAATTTGTATTTAGTGTCTATGCTCCACTCGGCGTTACTCTTGATATCATAAATAAGTTATGCCGTGCGAACATCTAAGAATATCTGTTTAGAATTTTAATATCATACGAGATAAACCCATGACTTATTGAACCGACGTCGGTTCATTGTACGCCGGATTCGATTATGTCTCCGTTCAGCCACAAGAGACAATGGCTAACCGTTGTTAGGGTAGTTGCGCGAGTAATGGCGAGGCAAGCAATGCGTAATCCACAACTACACTTCTCCTGAATCGACACTGCTTGAATCCAGTATCAAGAAGTGCTAGACGACTGGAAACAATGCCAAGATAAGCAGAGAGCACATACAGCACCTGGTATTTCCAAATAGTCACCCATTTTAGTACTGACCAGACCCAACGTTGCTTAACTTCGGTGATCGAACGGAAACAAGTGTGTAAATGTGATTATGCCGGATTTATGTCGGATTAGCATAGATAAAAAAGAAAGTAAAATAAAAGGGCATGCAGGTTAAATAGTGTTAATGTTTGAAGCAACAGTATAACGTTGTAGTTACAGGTTAACACGGACCTCCACCGTTTCGATCAACATCCTCTGGCCTTCTTCAGGTGATTAACAACAACAGGATGGGAATGCTGAGTCTCTTAACTGTATCCTCAGTAATTACCGCCTTCCGTAGTTTTTGTCTCACCACATATTTGGCCAGCTAATCCTCTGGCCTGCTTTGTCTAGGATTGAAACCGCTATCTTCAGACTCACTTGGAACTGTAGAGATTCAACGCCTCTATCCACTACGCCAAAACATGGTGAGACAACAACAACTATGGAAGGCAGTAATTACTGGGGATACAGTTAGGAGACTCAGCTTTCGTATCCTGTTGCGGTTAATCACCTGAAGAAGACCAGAGGATGAGTTGGCCGAAACGTGGTGAAACATAACCAACTATGAAAATGAGGATAATAGTCCGCAAATAAATAAATAAATACACACATTACTCATCTGAAAGGATTCTAAAAAAATTTTTTTTTAATAATATATAATAATATATAACAGACTAAAACAATTTTTTTTTAATAAAAATAATATATAATAATATATAACGGACTAAAAAAAATCTTTTTTTAATAAAAAATAATATATAAGAATATATAACGAACTAGTAATGATAATAATAATAATAATAATAATAATAATAATAATAATAATAATATATAACAGACCCACACGTTGCATGTAGAAACCAGTCGCAAAGGAAGAAAAGGAAAAAGAAGAAATTCGATTCAGTTTTTTTTCAGTTGAATTCATGGTTGTTCCAAAATACTGTATTACTTCTTGTTGGAAAAGTTTCTTAGTTCGTCTCATCTGCCACGTAGTTTAAAAAAAAAAAAACACTGTCGTCTTGACACAAGCTTAAATGTTTCTCGTCCCCACGCGTCACACGTTTATCTTACGTCAGTGCGCGTTTTTCCTGTTTTCTCGACCTCGAGAAAACAGAAAACAAAAACTGCATTTTAGTATCTTTCTTTTTTCATTCACGTCCTCCGCTGTAACGTCACTGTGGGCATTGGGTTGGTTATTTGCATATGTCATGCGGCTTCTGCTACCGCTGCTGCTGTTGCTAGCTGCGTTAAAGACTCTGTAACAACGAGAATAGAAATCAATAGAACAGACATCCACTTTTCAACATGTCTACTTTTTCACAAAGGATTTCAGAAAACATTGTGATGTCGTAGTAGATTCAAGCCTGTTCGCCATCTCACTTCCCTTTGTCTCTTTGAGTAAATATTAAAAAAAACAAACCAAAAACCAAACAATAAAAAACACATAAAAACACCCCTTTAAGGCAAAGACAGGCCAACAATAAGTTTAAAATAGATTAATTTTACTAGTTTAAGCCAGTGTTTATTCAGGCCCAAAAGCCACTAAAAGACAAGAATCAATGAGTGTCAGGTGACCGGTAAGACAACACCGGGATTATCAGTAATAGTGGAACTTGGGCAGTGTTTGTTTATTTAAAAGGAACTTGAAACCCTGAAAACAGCCAAGTTATAGTCAGTTGGGAAGCAACTGCACGGTATTGTGTTCCACAGACGATCAGAAAATAAATCTTGCTCATGGAATCTATTTTCAGTTTTAGACACTGATAGATAATAAGATAATTGTTGGCAGTTGTTGCAGCTAGATGAGTGTATTTTTCAAAGGAGATCATGGAGAGTGGGTTAATTGTGCACCTGGTTAGTTGAGCACCTTCGGTGAAGTTCATGATAAAGTAGACATAAATGTTACGTCTCTGCTGCAAGAAAGAGAAAGCGAGGCGTAGGAAAGATCTTTTCCTACTTGATTACGAAGTCGGTTTTGAACTCTACTTTAGACTTAAACTCGGGGACTCTCACGTCTTGGCGACGCATTAGGTAATCTATCCCGGGTTACGCCGGCATCTTGAAAATTGTGATTTTGCTGTGCAGGTTGGTTAGGGCAAAAAGAGTTCAAAGGGTAAGTTGCTGACGTATGTCAAACGCTGTAGCTAGGGTCGACGATGTCACCTGGAATAGTGTGAAATAAAACGTGGAAAGAAAGAAAGAAAGAAAGAAAGAGAGAGAGAGAAAACATAAAAGAAAGAAAGGAAGATATCTTTTCGCTCGCGTGCACGCTCAGTCTGGATTCCGATTTTGAGCGAAACAGATGTCGAGTTGGACGCATGCGTGGAAAAAAGAAACGCAAAAAAGCTTGAGTCAACAATGCGATGGCTTTCCCCAGTTCACTCGTAGATGAAAGAAAGTAATTCGTGCCAGAAAATCGGCATTATGTTTTCGTTTTAGATGTTCGTTACAGCTTATCGACCAGTGACGGGAAGAATCGATCCCAGAGAAGACCAAGGTAACAGAGAAAAAAATGATGGGAACTTTATCGCGTATATACACACACTAGATGTATCACGATTACATACATAAATACAGACAAATAGACATGCGTAATAATACGATATATAACAACAGACCAAATCCCCTACCTCCGGTACAGTACAGAGGCAGTCAAACTAAACCATCGTTTTCGGTTTGAAACAATACCTACAGCAACCTTCAAGCTTCTTCCCGTTGCAATCAAAACTCTCTTTTAATAATTGTTTCAAGTTCAATTACATACGTTGTAGTTACAGGTTAACACGGACCTCCACCGTTTCGATGTTGTTGAATATTTATGTAGCAAGATTTTTTTTACATGGATAGGTCATTAACATTTAGTGGAGAATATATATATATATATATATATATATATATATATAGAGAGAGAGAGAGAGATAGATAGATAGATAGATAGATAGATAGATAGATAAAACAGTAATTATTCCCCTTTGTCAGAAACAACGCTCAATATCTTATTAATCTCTTCTCGTCTGCTGTCCGCCCTTCCCCCATAACATTTGAAACGTTCAAAGACAAAAATAGCATTCGCCATCATCAGGTGTATTATTATTATATATGGCCGTTTGGTTCAGTAGTTGACGAAAGCTTGCAAGCTCGAGAGTTATTCCCCCTTTGATCTCAGTCAGCAGAGAGATCAGTGCTGCGTCCTATTAGGTGTATGAACATGCCGCAAGGTGACAGATCAAAAAGGAGATGTATGATAGCAGCACTAGAAATGCAAACTCGTGTCTCGATGAATCGAAAGGATTCATTGCGAACAACGGTTTATTCATCTTCATCTATTTACTTGTAAATAACGTTAATAAAAGTGTTGAGTTCCATACTTAAGCTATGCATATATTCATACGGTGTATGTGTTAAATGAACAACTGCCCGGTGTAGAGAGAATTGGGGAGGGGGGCTAAAGAGATTATGCTACACTTTAATAAAATACTTCAGTGGAAGTTGTCGAACCGACGAGGGTGAGTCTATAAAAAGTAATTGCGATAAAACAGTAAGACTCGCATTTACAAATGAATTCAGCGGTAGCTAAAAATAGATATCCTAATTACGAAGGATTTTTATTTTCGCAAGCTAATGTTTATCTTGTTGTTTGCAAACAATTCTTTCTATCTATCTACCTCTTTCTCTCTCTCTCTCTCTCTCTCTCTCTCTAGAGAGAGAGAGAATGAGTGAGTGAGTGAGTGAGTGAGAGAGAGTTTTTAAAAGCAACGAACTTTAAATTAAAATAATCAAAGAAAAATCTTAATATTAATTTACTTGTTCGTACCTCCAGTGTCACAAAATAACCATCATCATCGCAAGCATTAATTAATGAGAAACGAATCACCTTCCTTTTATAGTAGCTCTTTTTCGGTCAAAATTTATTAAAACCTTTTCTTCTTCAATTTAAAAAAAAAAAAACATGGCTGCCTGTTTACGGTTTCAAATTGGCTATTTAATCTTATGATTAAAAAAAAAGTCATGAGAGGAAACTGTAAGTCCCTTTTTTATTATACTTTCTTTTTGAAATTAAAAAATAATGTGCAGTGAAATGACACCTATTCCTTTATAATTTATATAAAAATATTTATAATTTATATGAAAAACTATTCATATGTTCAGAATAAAGAAACAATGTGTTATGTGTTGAATTTACATAAAAATATGTTTTAACATCAATTCTTATTCGCTTTAAAAGATATTTGCTAAAAATTTGTTTTAAATTCGATGTTATTTATTTTAATTTATTTTTTATTCATTTTATTTATAACGTGTTTTAAAAATTGTCAACTACCGTGGAATTTCTATGGGTATTCTAATATTTTATTATTCAAATATGTTATTTATTCCAGCGATTGATTTTTTGCCTTTATAACTTAAATACAATTCCAGGCATATGACCTTCAAGGCTCTCGCGTATATGCCAATTATCATGAACTCTTCACATGAAATCCGGCTGCATTTCGGAAATAACGCGTCATATGTTGTATTGCAAGGAACCTATTGTGTTTGGCTTACAGAATATAGAGGATCGACCTTACATATGCCCCAAAGAAAATAATCTAATGGGGTTAAATCGCACGAGTTAGGTGAACAGATATATTTCGTGAAATTATTCGTTTACCAAATGTTTTTTTTTTCAGTAATTGATTGAGATCATTGGGAATTTGCAAACGCTGCTCGACTGTCAGTCGCTTTATAATAAATTGTCAAACCAAGCGGAACTGAAAATAATCGATAGTTGGCAAATCTGCAATTAAGGAGAATAGAGTTTTAACTTTAAAATTCGAGCCCTTTAGAAAACACCTTATATATATATATATATATATATATATATATATATATATATATATATATAGAAGGAGAGAGAGAGACTAAGATAGATCCCTCCCGCCTTTTTTCTATTCAAAAAATGCTACATTGCCTAAAGTGTGTTTATCCATAAAGTCTGAAGAAATGCTGGTTTTTGAAAATTTTCAAACGATATAATGCTTGAAATTATCGAACTAGATATTGAAACAATTGTAACGTCAAATGAAATACACTTTTTGTTGCCATCAACGCCTTGTCTTGAAGTCTTGATTTTGTACACACAGTATGTAAATACAGTTATAATTTGCAAGATATAACTGTATAAAAATAAAAGAATATATAAATTGCTCTCATTTGATTGAGCACTATCAACGACCCTTGTTGAAATTAAATTATTTTCAATTTTTGGATACCTTCCCACCAAAAAACTATATATATATATATATATATATATATATATATATATATATATATATATATATATAAGTAATGTGATTGATAATTTAAAATTAAAAATCAAATTATAATTAAATTAAAAATCCGTTTCATAAGAAGAAACAACAATAATTATTGTACATAACTTGATGTCTTCCACAATAAAAAGCATTGTTTTCCGAAACGATCGTACAGATAATTGATTTTGTTGTTGTTCCTTCTTATGAAACGGATTTTTAATTTAATTATAATTTGATTTTTAAATTTTAAATTATCAATCACATTACTTAATATTGAATTAGCTCTAGGATATTTACCTATCGAGCTTATTATATATCTAAATTACAACGAGCACTTTCTCTTTCCTGTATTTTAATTAAACTAGTAATTTCACTGTTACATTGAAATACACTCAGCTCTTTAGACTATTGTTCTAATCTCCTTTAAATTATATATATATATATATATATATATTTGTGATTGGACGATTCCGATATATTTACTGACTCCGATACAATTACCGATTCCGATTCCGATTCTTTATAAATCTCTAAACATTTAACCATATAGTTGTATTTTTTTCTCTGATTCCCGTAAACACTCATGTTAAATGTTTAGACTTGTAGGGGAAGATGTATCGATTTTTATTTCACTTGTTGTTTAAAATCAATGAATATTTATTATTTTATGATTATTACTAGCAATGGAAGATTTAGCTTTAAACAAAATCAAATAAAAAGACAATGAAAAGAATCGTTTTGGCATTGGAAGCAATAGGTACCAATGTTTCGATTCCAATACCCTCAAACATTCTGATTTTTCCGATTCCTGATTCCGATTAATCGTTCCACTTGTTACACACACACACACACACACACACACACACACACACACACACACACACACACATATATATATATATGTATATATATAATATATATATATATATATAGTGTGTGTGTGTGTGTGTGTGGATGCCTCTGTGTGTGCATGTATTCATTTTTTTTCTGTTTGCTATTATTTTTGTTCGTTTTTGTAGAGTTTCTTTTCAACCTGATTTTCCTTTTCCTCTCCATCTTATTTACGTTCTTCGCTCCTCCGCTTTCGCTTACTCTCCCTCTCCTTTCTCTTTCTCTCTCCCCCCTCTCTCTCTCACACACACACACTCCTCTCTCTCTCTCTCTCTCTCTCTCTTTCTCTCTCTCTCTCTTTCGGTCTTCTTTCTTTTAGACTTTTTTTCCAAATTCTTTCCCGCTAATTATCTTGTACAGCTTTCTCGGTCAGAAAGCGTAGCAGACTCCAACTCACCAGGATTAGACACAGATTCTACTGCCAATTGGTTGCATTCATATATATATATATATATATATATATATATATATATATAATTTATTTATATAAACATTGATGGCTACATATGTGCATACATGTTTCTGTAATCACCCGCGTTGGGGGATTACGTCTTCAGGCTAAGAATTATCGTCGAGAATTGATATTTCAAACAAAAACATTTTCTTATCAAATTATTTTCTTATCCTCTCCCCGCTCTTAGCCCCACCCATAATTCTTGGCCTGAAGACGTAATCCCCAACGCGGCTGATTACAGAAACATGTATGCACATATGTAGCCATCAATGTTTTTATAAATACATTTAATATACCTGCTCTGTTCACTCATTGAGCACTCTTTATTAGACACATGTTTTTTCATTGGATGTACTTCTAGGAAACTAAACTCTCTCTATATATATTATATATATAAACCACTTTGCATGAGTTTGTCCGCCATTGATATCCTCGGTTCCTCAGAGTGAAAAATACCTATTGTATTTGCTTTACAGTCGTGGTGTGAGAAGGTTGAGTCACTATATTATCCAGTGAAGAACAGGTAATCTTAGTATCAACGGGCGACTTAGTTAATATAAAGGATTCTATAAAATAAAGTATGTTTTCTTACATACGCAATTGAGATCATTTCTCCTCGATGAAAAAATCAAATTACCCACTCTATTTATACAATGCGTATCAAATTATTAACAAGTTTACAATTTTTAAAAAAATATTATAAGAACGAGTGATTAAAAATCCATGAAACTTTGAGAAAGTGCTTACGATAATATTCAGCTACTCCAGTCCGAAAATAAAAGTATTTAAAGCAATATTAGCGAAACTATGGCAAAAGATAGGAATAGCTGTTGATTTCGGTGTTATTTACGAGGTTGAGAAAAAAAAAACACAATATACCCATAACTTGTTTATTGAAATGACATTCAAACATAACATAAACTAGGGAAAATCCTTAAAACACAATAACTACATAGCAATTTCTACGTTGACATAATTAATAGGGCATGTGCGATCCTTTTTTATGACTGACTTGTAAAAGACGTTGGTCCACAGAATTAGTCAAATTTGTGATTTCGTCAGCAGTTATTCATCGCGATACCTCTTTGAGAGCATCCCACAACTCATCTTTGCTCTTAAATCGGCGTCCACTTGTATAGAGGCGTCGCTTCATGATACTCCAAAGGTTCTCAATTGGGTTCAAATCTGATGAATTTGCAGGTCACTCCAGCTTCCGTCGCTCAGAGAACCCCAGTTGTTGCAAATACTCTTTGCTTTTGTTTGCTGCATGCGATGGGCAGTATCCCGCATAAAAATAATGCTTCTTCAGTCATAGTTTAAGTGCTCCTTCAGAAAAGCTATGTCAGCATTTGACGTCATTTGTACACCTTCTGAGACTCTCCATGGCCCAATCAAAGTACCTCCGATAATCCCAGCCCAAATCATTATCCCACCACCACCTTGTTGGCGCCTTAAACGCTGATGACGATGTCGTCCCTCTAGGCCCCATCCCTTGCTCTTGCGATCTAGGCCATAAAGAGTGACACGCACTTCATCCGTGAACAAAACTTTGGAAAAATCCGTTTTCATGTCCTCTGTCCATTTCTATCGGTTTTGTATGTGATGTTGCTTTAATAGAGGCTTTGTCACGGCTTAACAGACTTTTCCACTTCTTTCAGAAGGTAACATCGAGTACTTTTTGAGACATTATTTAATCCAGCTTTGTAAAGACTTCTCGACTTGTCTGCCCAGGATTCTTAACAACTTCACGTTTTATTTGGAGTAAAGAACGGCGTGAAACAACTCTAGATTTACCTTTATCAACTACCTATGTATGTAGAGTTCTTGACAAAGTTCTTCACAGTTTGATGGTACCTTTCTATCATTTTAAATATTTCGAGAGTAGTTTTAACTTTTGCTCGCAGTTCTGTAATCGGACTCGTTTTAGAACTACTCAATCCACCTTTACGACCCATTTTATTGACGAAACAAACTGCGTTGTTAATAATTTGACACACCTCAAATACCATGGATTTTACAATTACGATGGCAAGTTGTTTACATTGCGCGGAACAGTACGAAAAATTCACAGTACGCGCAGCTCAGCATTGCCAAAGTTTCCGAAGTTTTTGATACATAACTACCATTAAGTTTCTGAAACTTGTAAAAAAAATGTTATCTTTTTAATAAATTGACACGCAGTATATATACACACACACACACACACACACACACACACACACACATATATATATATATATAGAGAGAGAGAGAGCCGGCAAAAAGAAAGTCCGCACTTGTAATGTTTTCAATAACTACAAATTTAAGCTAAATTTAATGTAACTGTTTAAACAACCTATACCTTATTTGATTCGCCTTTTATTCATCTATAATTTTACCTGTTCATATTTGACTTTTAATTGAAATATTCTACTGGTCACGTCAATTAAAAAAAAATAACTTCAAATTGAGGAGGCAAAAAGAAGGTCCGCAGCAACAAATTCGCTTACAACCAGCTTAAATTATTGCCCCTAAAACAGTTTAAATTATCTACCAAATAGGCAATAAAGCATCTCTAATCATAATTGTTGTGGTTCCAGGTTATACAACGTAACATTAAGTCCATATGTCACGACTTTCTCTTAATGCTTGTCAAGAGCTCATTAATCTCCACCTTTCTGGTTTATCCAATCGAGAAATCGGCCGCAGCATTAAATGTGATGAGAAAACGGCACGGAAAACTGTGCAAAAGCACCAAACACCGGCAGTGTTCGTGATGCCCTTAAATCTGGTAATAATAAAGTTACGTCTAACAGAGAAGACAATGCTATCAAGATCCGCAGCATTAGAAACAGATTTGAAACGGCTCCCCAAATCCAACAACTGTGCAATCTTGTTAAAAAGTGCCCTCTTTCTACTGTCAAGAACAGATTAAAGGAATTTAATTTGCGAGGATATGTTGCAAGACGCATGTCATTGATTTCTGTAAAGAACAGAAAGCGTCGTCTGAATTTCGTCAGATGTAATGAAGATCATGACTCTTCATATTTGTCAAAAGTGTTTTTTAGCGACGAAAGCAAGTTCAATAGGCTAGGCAGTGATGGTAGGCAGTATGTCCGTCGGACGAAAGACGAATAATTTCATCCTAAGTGCTCAGTTTCAACACTGCAATGTGGTTGAGATTCAGTTTTGGTGTGCGGCATTATTAGTACCAATGGTACAGGGCATATAGTTCGCATGCAAGGTCGAATTAATTCAACCAAGTACATTAATATGTTGACTGAGAATTTTCTACCCTACTATGGTCGGAATTTGGATGATAATCCCATCTTCATGCAGTATAATACTCCCATTCACACAGCTGGCAATGTCAAGAGGTTCCTGGAAGAGCATGATATTCCGTGTTTGGATTGGCCTGCACAATCTCCAGACCTCAATTCTATCGAAAACCTATGGCATTGCATCAAGCAACAGCTACGCAACGATAAAATTTCAAATTTGGAAGAACGTCAGACTAAAATTAAAGAGAAGTGGGATGCCCTTTTCCCGGAGTATTGCTGCAGTCTAATTCAAGGAATTCCCAAAAGTTTGCAGGCTACAAAATTGCAGAAGGCCTATGCTACTAAATATTAACTAGTTCATGGTGTTCACGTTGTATTTGTGTTGCATTAATGTCCTAAAGTTACATTTTAATAACAATTTTCCTTTGTGCGGACTTTCTTTTTGCCTCCTCACTTTGAAGTTACTTTTTTTAATTGACGTGAACACTAGAATATTTCAATTAAAAATCAAATATGAACAGGTAAAATTATAGAAGAATAAAAGGCCAATGAAATGAGGTACAATTTGTTTAAACAGCTACATTAAATTTTGCTTAAATTTGCAGTTTTAAAAAAAATTAGAAGTGCGGACTTTCTTTTTTCATATATATATATATATATATATATATGCGTTAACAGAAAAAACAAAACACAAACTGAGCACAATCTCAGTATATATTTATTTCAACTATGTTGACATTTTTCAAATGTAGAGAGTTAGTCAGATAAGCATTTAACTTTAAAAAAGTGAGAAATTTACAATTTTTATTTCAATCAAACTAACGGATAAAAAAGGGGGGGGGGAGAAAAAGAGAGGTAATAAAATAGACGCTTACTTGACTTTCTTCTCAATTTTGTTATGAAAGTGGACAGACCCCAGTAAGAAAGGAAAATTAGATAAGTTTGAAAATGATATTAGGAAAAGGCTAGAATCGAACCCAGTAGGCAAGTGTTAAAAAATAATAGATATTGCAATTCTAGAAATGCAGAACAATTGGCAAATAACTAAATATTGTTATATTGCATATAAAACATTAGAAGAAACTACAAAATTATCCAATTATATTAATACATTTTGGCAAATTATGTAAATATATTTTGTATAAAATGATTACTTAGTAAATTGATCTGAAACTTATTTGATTTTAAAAGAAAAAACATGAATTTGAATTTTTTAATTATTATAAATTATCAATACATTTTGTCATTATAAAAAAAGGATAATTGATTTAAAAGGTAATTCATTTTAATTGGCAAAAGAAAAAACTATAAAATCTAAAATCAGCCAATCATCAACAAATTTTGTCATAAAAAATTATTCATTCGACATAATTTATGTATACTATTTAATTGTAATGAAATAAAACATTTTTCTCATTATAATTATTAATATGAAACAATAATCGTTTTTACGACAATTATATTGATAATTCACTGATATATATTTTAGCAATGTTGTTTTGTTTATTTGCAAATAAAAATTAATCTAATGGTCATATTTTTATGACGACAAAATTTATTAATAATTTAATGAGCGATTGCCCATTCTTTTAAAAATAACTGAATATTAAATATGTCAGTTAAAAGAGTGGACAATAACGAAGTTGAATATGTTATGTAAGAAATAGGTTAAATGATACACTTTAATTTACGGATTTCTTTTGTTTATGAGTGATGTGTTAGATACATGTGCAAAGGGCACGGGTAAATTGAAACGTGGTAAAGTCACGTTGGTTGACCACACTTCTGACGTCATAAAGAAAGGAGATTCTCAATATATTGAGACAGGGTTCGAAGTTAGAGACAATTAGAGAATCATAGTCACAGAGATAGAGTCAGTTATAGACGAAAGTCAGAAAGCGACTTAATAAAGCTGATGTCCTTAGAGGCAAAAGGGTGGGAGAGGAGACTATGTAGCCATACAAGCTTGGATTCCTGAGTCATTAATCAGCCGGCTGATGAAGAATCACCATCTATATTTTGTAACTGTGTGTCTTCGCGTCTTTATTCCACCAACTTTTGTTCATGAGAGGCTCCCACACTTGCAAATTACCACAGAAATTGTTTTATTCTTTTACAGATTAATATATTAATAAAAATATCAGTAATTTTCGTTTTTCAAAAATGCTAAATACAAAGCAGTACTTTATGAATAACTTGTATAAACATTGGGACGCGTTTCGATTGTATAAACTCTAACACAGTATACCAGCTAAACATCTTCCACAATCGATCTCCTTTTAACCTGCAAACATTCAAAATTAAGATTTAGATCCAGACTATCTATTTTTATACCACATCCCTAACAAAACTTTGTAAAACACATCGATATTGAAACGAAACAAACAAAAACATCCATTCCATATCACAATCGTAACACATATTTTGAATGTTCATATATCTATTTATTTTTTGTTTTTTTTTTAATTCTACCCATCCCATTTTTTTACAAAGGAGGCATCACTTATCAAGGCCTAGAGGCCACTCGAGGATAAGAGTTAATGAGTCCAGTAGTCAATGGGACAATATCGCAGTAATCGTTAGGAGTAGAAATTTGGTAAATTGGCTTACTTAAGGGGAACGATTCAACAAGAACTTGTTTACGTTGAACTTGAAGACGACCATATTGTAGTCAACTGGAAAGCAGGGAAACGAAAGAGAGTTCTGTAGGCGTGCAATTCTAAGTAAGAAGCCTTGCTCATGGAATCTACGTTTAGGGTAAGGCACAGATAAAGAGTGGAGGAAATTATGGATAATGGTTCAACTAGAAGAGTGTTTTTCGTAAAAGCCAGACAAGTAGGGACCATAGATAAAGCAGTGACAGACTCCCAACGTCTCTTCTGTGGGAAAGAGGTTGCAGGGAAGAGAAAAGCATATCCTCCACTAGGCTACGAAGTCTATTTTGAACTCTGTCAAAGCAGGATAAGGTGGATCTAGCAACTCCTGTCCAGATGTGGTAACAGTACTCCATTCTTGGACGTAATTGGGTCTTATAACGGTAGAGAATCGCACAAAAAGTGAGATATCTACTGGAGCGGTAGAATGATTTCACCATTTTTCCACCGACCTTAGCAACGGATTTGATGTACGTGTTCCATTTAAGATTAGGAGTAAAAGTCAGACCCAGAAGCTTGTCAAAACATGGAGCCTCCCCAAGAGGAGAGCAATTCATTTCAATTGATGCCAGACGGGCATAAGAACGCTGACGCACTATGTATTTAAGATTTTTAAATGAGCCATCTTGAGAAAGTCTTTGAATAAAAAGATATATCGATGGACACAGAAACCACATACACACACACACACACACACAGAGGCACTGTAAATACATGGCTATTAAGCTACACATAATGTTTCGCGTTAGGGAATCGTCAAGCTAAATGCATGAAATCCGTGAAACTTTGTGTTTATATAGCTATACCCGTTATGTTTAATTTAGCTAGACGCCCAGTCAGATTTATTGTCTTCCAAATATCTGACTTTACATTGAAATGAAATAAGTCAGTCACTTAAACCCACGTGCGCAGATCATAATGTTTAAATCCTAAAATCACTCTCCACGGTCTTGAATGACATTCACCCTTTATATAAATGTTTATTTGAACTACGCTCCTCGTATTAACATTAGCCTAGCGGTTTGCTCAGTGCTAATGGAGTCAGAGTTGGCCTCGTGGCCGGGTTCGAATCTCCGCTCGGGCGATAATCGTGACATCTGCACTGATGATTACCGAAAAGATTGAACATTACTGTCAATAGATAATAAAACATTATTCTAGTAACATGTATATTTTGATATAAATACTAACCAATATTTTTTATACCTACAGACACGAGGGTTTTTCTTGCTAGTCGGGAAATTCGAACCCAGTTTCAAAGTAACTTTTCACTCAATAGGTAAGTGTCTTACATATATATATATATATATATATATATATATATATATATATATATATACTAGCAAAAGTACCTGTCGTTGACTGGGTTCAAAAACAGCCTACAGAAAATGGACTCTGATTTATTAAAGTATGATAGGTTATGAAAAGGAAGGATTGTAAAGAGATAACTTCGAATTTGGGGGTATCAAAACCAAAGCAAAATATGATGAAAGTAAAAATAAAATAGATAAACCTCATAATTTATTATACCATACCTGTCCACACTGAAACACTTATCACAA
>NC_136502.1:89447040-89462040 GCF_053919585.1 Euprymna scolopes
ACGTGAACCAACATCTCGCTGCACTAATCCCTACATAGTACCCCAGTAGATGTTTCCCCTGATAGTAGCCCCCTACATTAAAGTGGCAATGTGCCTTGTTTGGGGTGAAAATGTAATAAAAAAAAAAATTAAAAAAAAAAGAATTTGGGCAGTTACTTTCATACTGTGTTCACTTTTATGCAGACTTCTTCCACCCTTTCCATATATGGTAATTGAAACACGATTGTTTTATTGTATTTATTTTGCTCCATTTTTTTTTTGTCCCCTGACAAAAGGAGGGTGGACTTGTAAATTTACCCTTGTCCGTTTGTCCGTTTGTCCGTTCGTGCTTTCGTCTGCACTTTTCTCAATAACTACACCTTGGAATTTTTTTTTTTGAAATTTTGCACAAACATAAAACATGATATGAGTAAAAAAGTAACAGAACGGATTTTCCGGGAAAACTCTGATTGCCCTCGCAGGTGTTCCTTTCGGGTTAAAATGTCTAAAATTGAAACTTTTGAGCTTATGAAAAAAATTGATGCCTTGAATTTTTATCAAACTTTTTGAAAAGTTGTAACTAACTGATTTCTATATAATTTTGTTTGTCAATACTTTGCGATAACTTTTGGGTGTGCCCCAGGGGCTCTTTTAGAGCTAATAAAAACACTCCATTTTTGGGACTATTTTACCATATTTGTCAAAAATTTTCTCTGTATGTCTATTTAGCAGTTTTTCATGGTGCTGAACTCAAATTTGAATATTTTAAGGCTTTGGGGACTTTTGCGACTAAATGGAGGGGCAGGGCAAATGATGAACTTAGTAATTTTTGTAATGCCTCGTTCATTGTGCCCTCACGGGGGACCGTGCATGATTCACTTGTTTTCGAATAAATTCAATTGAATTGAATTGTCTACCTCTATTCAGTTCAGAAAATTGTTAGGAAAAATATATGGAAATCGCTCGGGACACCACGTGAAGCTTCATTATGTAAGAAACGAACAAGGACGAAAGATGCGTATCGCAGAAAAAGGAGACACGCCTTTGAAAGGCTAAGGCTGTAGACAGAAGGAAAGCAGTCAACAGAACGAGAGTTCCACAAGTCTGCAGTTCTTAGAAAGAAACTATTGGAATAGGAAGCTGCATTAGAACAAGGTATTAAAACGGCAAATTGATGAAGATAACTAGAATAACGAGTCGAACAAGTTGAGAACAAAGGAATCAGCGAATATATCCGACAATTCTAAAGAATACATGGCACAATAGTTTTATTAAGAAATTTAACAGCCTTTTCTATCTCCACCCAATTTACTGGCCCGATGCCTAATTGTATGTAATTTCAATCAATATAATTTATTTCGGAGTTCTGTAGATATTGTATATTCTTAATCTAATTTTCCTTTTTGCAAGCGTTTACGTATTATTTTCCAAATAATCATCTAAGTACAGGTGAACCTGCTCAAAGCAAATAAAAATGTTGGTAAAGATCTTTGCTAATTGAACAATTACTTGAACAGTTTTGGTTTATGTGAGTGAAGATTGATGTAAAGACATTTTTTTAATTGTTTTTTTTTGGGGGGGATTGTTAAGGAAAACCTCGTGGTAATACACAAATGTGATAGAGAGAGGGAAATATATGATAAACACAAACAAAATAATGAGTTCAAAGACATAAGACCACTGAAGCAGATATTTGACCAGAATCCTTGGGATTTTCCGTCAATTATGGCTCCGGCTCGACCGGCAATCACCGGATTAAGCCGAGCGTTGTTCAAATGTTGAAACGCTAAATCGACATTTTGTTGTTGTTTTTTTTGTTTTCTTTTTTGTATTTTAAATTATTTTGGGGGTGATGGTGTATTTTTCTTTGTTTATTTCTTTTAACATTTGTTGACGAAAAATAATTTGTAAATTTTCTTGAAAAAATACTTCTCTGTATTTTCACCTAACAATTTACGGTGTTCATAAAAATCATTCATCTTTTCTAATAAAAGAACAAATTCTGTTTACAAAAAAAAAGTTTACTGCCAATTTTCTATTTAAAAAAAAAATGTAAATTTCCTTGATAAATAACTGTACTTTCACCTAGCAATTCATGTTTAAAAGAAGCATTAATATTTTCTTGAAAAAAAAAATTGTTGATAAAAAATTACAAAAAAAAATCATAAAAATAGATAAACAATACAAAATGCAACTTTTCATGAAAAAAAATCGATATTTATTAAATTTAGAGTAGCTTTTTGTTACTTTTTATTTATTGGATCTCTATTTTTCATTCGGTTTGTATTTTGGAAATTCGTCTGCGTCTGTTACTTTCCTCGGCTAAATCCGATGACTGTCGGTCGAGCCCGAACCAGAATTGACGGAAAATCCCGAGGATCCGAGTCCAAATCCGCAAGATTATTATATAAGTTTTAAAATGGGAGTTTATATAGATAGGAAAACATAGAACGCTTGTTCATATTTGGAAGGTCATTTAGACGGTTCAATGCAGCAACTGGCACAAAAACTGAAACATTTTCTTTTTTATGGTTTAAGGTCAGGTTAGGTCTATTTTACATCATACTAAAAGTTGGACGAGATTTGAGCCTAAGTTTCAAATTTCGAAGTTGAACATTTTCGACTTACAAGCCATTTCCTATTACGTTTTAAGACACTAACTCGATCAGTTTTCATTAAAAACCAATAAAACTTGCATTTTTACCCATGTTTTCAGGGTCAACACTTCCACATGAAATGAGTGCCAGTGATGTTGAATTAACCCCTTATGCTATATCTACTCCTTCCTTCAGCCACTTCTACAGTGTGGGCAAAAAAGTATAGTAATTTCGGTATGGATCTCAGATTATATGATGTGCTATTAAAACTTGGCTTCCTTTGAGATTTGAGGAGATTTTTTTTTGCCTCATCTTGCACTCAACACGATTCACATACATATACTAATACACTGTATGCATGTATTTTCAGGCTAAAACATGTATGATGTAGAGGGGATTCAACCTGACATAAAACGACAACAAAAAATATTGCACTTTTTGTGATTGTGGTATTTTGGCGTTATATTAACTAGCATAATTACAGAATAAGTAGTATTCATTATAATTAAACGACTGTGAATTATCCACGATTATAAGAAAACTCGTAATCGAAACTTCCTAACTTCATTAACTGAAGTTTTTTTTTTTTTTTTTTTTTTTTTTTTAAGCGAAGCTTTTCCCAAATGATAAAGTCGTAACGTCATGTCAGAGTTCGAGGACCAATCAGGACCAATCTGAGGTGTCATAAAAAAACGGTTTTCAGGGCTGCATTAAACGATGGGAGAAATGCGTAACTCTTGGTGGTTTCTATGTAGAGAAAGACAAATAACTTTGACAAGTTTCGTTGATCTATTGGTATGGAAAGTGGCTCAGAGGGATTACTTCCTGAAAGCCCCCTCCTATACAAATCACATTTGATTAAAAGTTAGGTACTTCTGCATTTACCAATCCGTGATTTCCATAAAGTTGCTTTCTCGAGTGTCCTTGGCTCGGCCGCTGATGGGAAAGGTTAAACCGCTACAAAAAAAAAAAATATATAATGATAAACAGGAAAAATATACAAGAAATAAAATTACAAATGTGTACCCAAACCAACCCTAATTCTTGCCCTAACCCGAACCCTATATCCTAACCCCAATCTGCGCGATTAAAATTTCATTTCATTTTGCTTTATTTCTTCCAATTTTTTTTTTTTTTTACACGGTGGTCACCACTTATCAAGGCCCGGAAGCCACTCAGGGATAAGAGTTATTACAAGTACAGTACGTTAGTGTGGAGATTTGATGAAGTGTTTACTTAAGCGGGCGGTTCATTAGGAATTTGTTAACGTTGGACTTTATAAAAAAAAATGTAGCCTTCATAGATTCGTATTAGCTAAAAACAGGCAGCGCGTTCTTTAAAAATTGAGGAACGTTCAGCCAACCTTTTTGGGTTATTTTCGAGCTCGAGCCAATTTCGTGGAAATCGCCGGTCGGTAAATGCAGAAGCACAGAAAGTTATAAAGAGTCAATGTTTTTTTGTTTGTTTTTTTTTTTTGTCATAGTAGAAAGTACAGTAAGAAATGTTTGAACTATTAAATGAATACTTTTATATAATGAGCAGACGACAATTGACAGAATTAATACGTCGTGCGTATGTGTGTGTGTGTGTGCGTGTGTGTGTCAGATTGTGTGTACTTTGGTTTGTATGTGTGCGTGAGTTGAAAATGTATTATTTAGCTTTTTTGCGACGCTCGACAGAGGGGCGAAAGAAGCTGATGCAAAGCGGATGTTAGCTTTGTCGTGCACTTCCGTTCACAATATTCATTGAAGCAAGACAAAAAAAAACATGGCTTTTATGTATCTGTGATGGATGAAAAGGAAATAAATTCATCAATTCAAAGAAATGAATTTAATTGGCTGAAATGTTTGTATTTGTTTTTATTACTAAAACCAAGTGAATGTGCCGAGTTGTAAGTGCAGAAACGGTTTTAATTTTGAACACCGTCGCTACAGTAGTTTCAAAAATGGCTTGGAACGTTTAAGAAAAGACACGGAGGCAGTCAACTGAGACTGCGCAAGCTGGTTTCAAGAGATAATTTCGATGTCGTCAATATCCACACAAAACCACTCATGTACAGATGGATTCACATAATTCAAGGCCTCTGGTGCTATAAGGTCAGACCCTTTGAAGATACTGGCTTCTTTACCTTATATATATATATGTTTTTACAAGGTGGTCATCACTTATCAAGACCCGGAAGCCACTCGGGGATAAGGGTTATTGCGTGTACAGTACGTTAGTGTTGAAAGTTGATGAAGTGTCTTACTTAAGGGGCGCTTCATCATATATACCACACATTGATCTTATTGATTTTTGTCTTCCTTTTGCAGAACTCAATCATGTTCTGCAAAGCTCCCCCCCCCCAAAAAAAAAACTGCTTTTCTCTATAAAACAACCCAAGAAAACATTATTAAGGATTTTTTTTTTCGAATATAAAAAAATAAAGTATAAAACTTTTACCAAAACAATTTCAAAAATTACTGGATTCGGCATTAAATAACCCGAAAAGGGTTGATATGCCGTAAAACAAAACACCCAAACCAAACACAATGATTAAATATTTGAAGATACAATTAAAGAATAACCCTTCCCTTTTTTTTCTTTTTTTTTTTTTTTTTTCGAAATGACTGGATTCAGCATTAAATATCCTCAAAAGAGGCGACATGCTGAAAAACCAAACCAAACCATTCAAACCCTATGGCTGGATGTTAAGTTTAAACGCTAAGAGCAACGGAACCACCCGTCAGTGTCGGAAAAGAGTATGTTAGAATTATTGACATTTTAACATGTTACATCTAAATATGCTTGCAACGCAGGGTTGAACGTATGGAGTATATCATTGGATGACGATTGAACGTTGACTTTTGGAAATTCATGACCTGAATTTGGTGGCAAGTGTAAGCATAGCTTGAAGTTTATTTGTACAAAATATGGTTTTCTTACAGTAAATTAGATGTAATTTCTCACAGAAAATACTTTGTTCGAGTCGAAATTATTAAACCTGGCATAGTAATATGGGGCGAGAAGGAGAAAGAAGCAACCTTAGTAGAAGTACCAAAGTCTTATGTACGACATGAAAAGAAACTGGAATCTTAGGAAGATTTTTTTTATCATTTCCAGGCATGCTGAACTTAGTCATTTTTTTATGCCTTTCCAGGAGCAACTGGACTCCTGAAAAGGAATTTCATAAACTACGTGGCAAATATAACCGATGAATCAAGTGCAAGAGAGATTCAACCAATTACGCTTAAAGGGATTCTCAGAATCTTAAAAAGATCTCGCGGTTGGAATATAGAAGATAGCAAGTGAATGTTTGGCATCCGGTGGGATGCCCTATCCCGAGCTTCATTTTTTTTTAAATAAAAAAAAAAGCTGAAGAGAAGACGTGTTTATTTATTATCTATTATGAGTTGCGTGCCATCAAATATTAAAGTGATACTTTTTGATTCTTTTGGGTGAGATATTTTTAATTCTGCTTGTTGGTTGAAAAAAAAAAAACAAACCTTCTATTCTTTTTGGTCCCTCGACAAAAGGAGGGTGGACCTGTAAATTCACCCCTGTCCGTTCGTCTGTCTGCACTTTTCTCAATAACTACGCCTTGGAAATTTTTAAAATTTTGCACAAACATAAAACATAATATGAGTAAAAAAGTAACAGAACGGATTTTCCGGGAAAACGCCGGTTGTCTCTCTAAAGGTGCCTTTCAGGTTAAAATGGCTAAAATTGACACTTTTGTGCTTATTAAAAAAAAAAAATGATGGCTTGGATTTTTATCAAACTTTCTGAAAAGTTGTAACTAACTGATTTCTATATAATTTTGTTTGTCTATACTTCGCGATAACGCTCGGATGTGCCCCAGGGGCCTTTTTAGGGCTAATAAAAACACTCCATTTTTGGGACTATTTTACCATATTTGTCCAAAATTTTCTCTGTATATCTATTTAGCAGTTTTTCATGGTGCTGAACTCAAATTTAAATATGTTAAAGCTTTGGGGGACATTTGGGTCTAAATGGGGGGGGGGTCAAATGATGGACTTCGCCATTTCTTTTTTTTTTTTTTGCATGGTGCAGAACTCAAATTTACATATGTTAAGGCCTAAAACGGGACGTGGAGACTTTTGGGGCTAAATAGGGTGGGGTGGGGGCAAATGCTGAACTTAGTCATTTTTTTATGCCTCGTTCATTGTGCACTCAAAGGGGGACAATGCATGCTTCACTTGTTTATTTGAATTTTGAGTTGGATTTTAGTACAGTATATGCAACTGCTTTTTGTATTATTTTCCTTTAAGGGTCAAGCAGATTCAATAAAAAAGATAAAACAATTTCTAATCATACGTTATTTTCTAATATAAAACCAAAAGTTTCTAATGAAGAATTGTTTTTCTGCTGATTGAGTGACTGTGAAATTTGAATTTGGCTTTTTAGCTTGTATCAAAGTGTACAATTTACTTTCATACTTTTTTTCTGTCATGGGTTAAGGAAAAATTCTTCTAAATTAGTTTTTACTTTAGTTCAAATCCAGAATGACCTTTTGGGGAAGCTGGATTTTTTTCATATAAAAAAAAATATCGATATTGGGTCTAAATTAGTCCTCGTTGGCAAGCGATTAAATCAGAACAATTCAATTTGTATATATTCTTCTCCCACAAGTTGTTGCTAGTAGTGATGCTTTAATGTATACTTACCGATTACTGAATTGAAGAAAAGATGTGTTTATTTCTTAATAGCAACGAGACCCGACGTTTTCCGGAATTGAATAATGATCTGAACTCCAATCTCTGGTCCCCCTCGCCAATCTTTCACGAAAAACACCCGTCTAGCTGAATCCACTGTGAAAAATTTCCCCCCACTCTATATCTGTGCCTAAATCAAAACGCGGATTCCATGAACAAAGCTTCTTTCTTAGAACTGCACGCCTGTGGAACTCTGTTCCGTCTGCCTGCTTCCCACCGGACTACAACTTGGATGTCGTCAAGTCCAATGTTAACAAATTCCTAATGAACCGCCCCCTTAAGTAAACACTTCATCAAATCTCCACACTAACGTAATGTACTTGCAATAACCCTTATCCCTGAGTGGCTTCCGGGCCTTGATAAGTGGTGATCACTGTGTAAGAAAAGTAAAATGATCAAGGATTGTTTCAGACCGATATTTCTATTGTCACCCAAATCGGTTAAATCGTCCATTTTTCAATTAAAGCGATTGATTGCCTGCTCTAGTTGGAGACCCATTAGAAGGATGCTTCACATGCGTTCCCACAGTGACTTAATCCACAGCATATGGTAGTCTGCATTGTACTGTAGAGAAAATGTTGATTTTATTAAATTATTTTATATATATATATAATGGCTTGGATTATTAAAGTTTAAAATGCAAAAGTCAAGTATCATGCTTCAGTTGTGCTCTGAACAGAAACTTTCATTTCGAACGCGCCCTTGTCATATCAAAGAACCTACCTACTGTTGGTTTTATATGTTGAGCTTTTCGACTTGTGTGATGATAAAACTTACCAAATGTACTTGTGTTGTTAGGCTGTATAAGGTGTTAACTTTGGTCAAAATCGCTTGTTCGTTCTTTCATCAGATTATTTCGATTATCAATACTTATCGAAGACATTCCGATACAAAACCTATTTAAGAACACTGCTAGGCACCTAGAGTACCTTCGTGTGAAATTTTATAAAAATCAGTCCCAGCTGTTTTCGAGTGCATAAGGAACAAACTTACACACACGCGCACGCGCGCACACACAAACACACACACACACAGCTCCTTTCATATAATACTAAAGATAGAGATATAGTGTGTGAAAGAGGCTCCCAATAGCATGTCGCTAAATATTAACTGATTTTTTTTTTTTTTTTTTTTTTTTTGCTTTTTGGAGATATATTTTTTTATCTCGTCCCATTGGATGAAAAAATATTAACTGATTTTTTTTTGGGGGGGGGGAGATTTTGGGGAGATATTTTTTTTATCTCGTCCCATTGGATGAAAAAATATTAACTGATTTTTTTTCTTGCTTTTTGGGGAGATATTTTTTTTTATCTCGTCCCATTGGATGAAAAAATATTAACTGTTTTTTTGTTTTTTGGGTTTGTTTGTTTTAACTCATCCCATTGGATGAAAAAATATTAACTGTTTTTTTTTTTTTTTTTTTTTTTTTTTTTTTTTTTGCTTTTTGGGGAGATATTTTTTTTTTATCACGTCCCATTGGATGAAAAATTATATACTTTATTTTAATTTATTTCAATTTGGGGCAAATTTTGTGTAACAATATTTAGCTCTTTTTTTGTTTTTCTACTTTTCTTAGTAGTGATTGCACAATTTCGAGCACGCCGTAATTGTTATCTTGTGTCAAACTTGACTTATCATAGTCCTTATCTACTTGCATCTTTATGAAGGCACAGTTAGACGTAAGGTCGATTTTTAATGTGTGGAAAACCAAGCTCCCAAGAAAGGGACATTCTGGATTGGAGCAAAAATAAAATTGTTTCTGTCTTAAAGAATTTCTTACTTTATTAACCGAAGACAGAGAATATGTAGTTTACTATCAGAACATATACTACACTTTGCTCTTGTAGCTAGATTTGAAAACTTAATTTAAAAAAAAAACACCAAAAAAAAAAAACACCAAAAAAAAAAAAAACACCAGCTCCGTCGGCTTATAAGATTTGTACTCCTGAACTGTGTGAAGAGTTGAAACTCAAGTAATTTGCCGCAACTTAATCTTTCTTACACATATTACACTACACTTGGTTGGTTACTGACTAAATTGAATTTTAGTATCTACCTAAAACCTAGTTGTTTCCTATCTTTTATACACTCCTTTATATATATATATATATATATATATATATATATATATATATATATATATATATATTTGTTACAAAGATAACAAAAATAACAAGTGGATAGAAGTATATTCTTCGTCGCCGTGTGTACGTCTGTGTTAAAGAAAGAAAAAATGATAAAACGGATGTATGAAGAAAGAGCGCACACGAGAGAGAGATAGATAAAGAGACAAGGAGAGAGAGAAGGGAGTGGCGATGGAGGAGAGGGGGGGTCTGTGCTCGTGTGATGTCATCCTATACAATGAGAAGGTGTAATTAAGAGTGTCCCCTATCGTCTCGGTCTATTCAGAGGAGAAGAAACGGAATTCTCAGCGCGAAATTGCGTCTGAGATCTTAATCTGAATCCGAAATTGTTTTGGCCAGTCAAATAATAAAAATAATAATAAATAAATAAATAAAAACATACTAAAAAAAAATAAGTGAAATATAAAAAAAAAGCAACAAAAGCAAAAACCAAAATAAAACAAAAAAAAACAGCAACAACAAACATGGGAATAGGGAGGGAGTAGGAGCAGAAGAAGCGGGATAGTAAAAAAAAAAGGACGGGTGTAGAGAATCAAATGTTAGAGGAATAGGGTGAGGAAAGAAAGGGGGGCAGCGAAAAAAAAAAGAAACCAGTTATTTTTTAATGAAAAAGAAAGACAGACAAAAAAAATGGCTACCGCTAAAATAATACGGTTCTATTTACTTGCCGCCCACATGAACAAAGTATGACACAGGGTCCGTTTCCACGTGGGAGCAGGTATGAGGTGCATTCAATAAGTTTCCAGACTTTTTCATATGGCCACTTTTATTGATAGTACACACATTAAACTCTAGTCTCCATCGAAGTAATCTTCTCCTGCTGCAATGCACTTGTTGTGCCGTTCCAACAACTTCTGGAAGACCCCATCGAAGTCCTCTTGTGTGAGCATGTCAATGACCCTTGTCACAACCCTTTCATCTCCTCAATTGTTTCATAATGACACAAGAAGAACTTTAAATTTCACAACATAAGCCAAATTATGTGACAAAGATTGGAGTGATTGTTCTTTTGTGCCACATGTATTGATGACGTAAATAGAAAGGAAGATAGATTTTTTTAATATAAATGCAGAGTTTAGTCAGATTAGAGGAGACAATCGAGTTGGTCAGACGAAGGCTATGGCCTCCGTACGCCGGGAAAGCTGTCCGGCGTACGATATAGTCAGAATGTAGACAAGCGTGCAACTTCTAAAGGGGGGGGGACATTCTAGAAATAAAAGTTGCCGAAAATACAAGGTGGCCCACTTAAAAATAGCCCGATAATATAAGCTTTCTGTGATAAGTTTTAAGATTAAGCGGCCCACTTAAAAGTAGCCCGTTCGCTCTAATATTTCTCTTAGCGACCAACTGACACCACAAGACAAAATGCAATTCTTTTTCCAACAAGATGGCGCTACATGCCACACGTCTCACCTATCACTGACACGAGTTCATGACATGTTTACAGAAGAGAGAGCAATAAGTAAAGGGTTATGGCCACCATGTTCCCCGGACTTCTCATCGCGTGATTTTTATCTTTGGGGGACTTTAAAACAAAATATTTATGCAAATAATCCTCACAATCTAAACCAACTAAAGGAGAACATTACTAAAGCTATCAGGCGAATCACCAGAGAAGATCTACAGGCAGTCTCTGAAAACATAATTAAACGTGCCCGGAAATGCATAGATGTCAACGGGAGCACTTCCAGCATCTTCTATAACAGTATATGTAATTTAAACAAGATAGCAAGTAATTCAAACAATGTTACAGGTAACTTAAAGAATCCTACATGTAATTTAAACAATAAAAGAATGTTTCTCCTCTCTACTACATTTCTAGGCTGCTTTTAAGTGGGCCACCGTGTACAACCCGTCTAATCGTCTACTTGAGATAAACCTTCATTTTTACATTTTGCGGATCCATCATAAAAGACCCCCAAAAAAGGACAAGGTATGTTTCCCCCTGTTAACCACATGTAAAACTCCATGAAATTGTTATCTGTCTCTTCTGTTGTAAATTGGTATTGTCCATTTTTGGTATATACACTTATAAATATATGTGTACACATACTAGACAATCACATAGACACCGTTATCACACGCAAATACATAAACGACTGGAGAGAACTAGAATGCCTACTAGATGAATTATTGCCCTGGAATCTAGTAAGAGCAAGAGACCAAAATGAAAGATATACTACATTATATGAAAATGGTTAATTGGGGAGAGGAAAGTTATGTTCTCAATTTCTTTACTAACTCAGGGTTTGAGAGATAAAGAAGTTTGATGGAACATTCGAATATCTATGTATCTCATATAGAGTTCAAGTGTTAGACTCAGGTTGTGGGCCCCTTGATTTCTGAGAACTTCGACTGCAGTAAAATTTAAAAAATAACAAACAAACAAACAAAAAACAATATATCCTACATACACAGTTTTCTGGTTACGAGGGGCGCGCAATAAGTAATGCTCCTGGCCCACTTCTAGTTGTTTGATCTAGCTGAAATTTTGCATGTGCAATGATTTATATCTCTACGGGTTATGTGGAAAATTACAGCTCTGAACTAATTGTGGTTTCTGTTTTACAGATGTTTGAACTGAGTCAGGTGTGAAATGGGGCCTGTTGAATGTCGAGCAGTGATCCGGTTTTTGTATTTGAAAGGACGCACATCACAGGAGACTTTTGATGAAATGAAAGAAACTTATGGTGATAATGTCCCATCATATGACCTTGTAAAATGCTGGCATCGTGAATTAAAACATGGCCGGAAGTCTGTGGAAACAGCTCCCAGACATGGTCGCCCCGCTTCTGCCATTGATGAGGCATCTGTCCGTCAAGTTGAGGCTGCCATTTTGGAAGATCGGCGCATTACTATTCACCAAATAGCCCAAGATGTCAAGATTAGTACAGGGTCTGTGGAAACTATAGTTCATGACCATTTGCATATGCAGAAGATGTCTGCCAGATGGATTCCCAGGTTGTTCACACCATTCCAGAAACGAGAACGCGTCGAGTGCTCGAGGATGAATTTGGAGATGTGCCAAGAAGGTGAGTCAAAGTTTTTCAAAAGACTGATTACACAGGATGGAACCTGGATCCATCACTATTATCCAGAGACCAAATCCCAGTTAATGCAGTGGAAGCAATTAAACTCACCACCTCCAAAGAAGGCAAGGCTGCTGCCCTCCGATGGCAAGGTCATGCTCACAGTCTTCTGGGACCAGTAGTGATAATAGATTTCTTGGCAATGGGTACCACAATTACAGGAGCCTATTATGCTTCATTTTGAGGAAATTAAGGGAAGCTATCAAAATCAAGAGGCGGGGCAAGATCAGCAAAGGTACCCTCCTCCTGCAGGACAATGCTCTGGTCAACGACTTGCATGTCGCCAGATCAGAAGCACGGGCGTGTGGTTTATGAAACCCTACCCCTCCTCCCTACTCTCCTGACCTTGCACCCTCTGACTTTCACCTCTTCCCAGCCATTAAGTTGTTTTTGAAAGGAAAGCGTTTCCCAGATGATGCAGCCTTGATTTCTGAAGTCACGTCGTGGTTGAAGGACCAACCTGGAGTGTTCTACAAAAAACGGTCTCCAAAGCTGCATCAAACGATGGGAGAAATGCATAACTCTGAGTGGTTCCTGTGTGGAGAAAGACTAATCACTGCGCCAGGTTTCGTTGCTCTACTGCTATGGGAAGTGGGTCAGGGGCATTACTAATTGCACGTCCTTCGTATATATCCCAGTAGGCGACAACAGTTTTCCCCCTTTGAATACAGAAATATGAAAAAGTATTATAAGTGGCGTATATATCTTCCTGATACAATGAAATATGTATTTACCGTCGAGCTGATTCGAGTAATTATAAACTTCACTAAGATATGACAGTATAATAGAGACAACGTGTGCTTAATAAGTGACATTGTAATATAGTCGGTTTCTCTATCTAAACACTTTCTTACGCCTAAGGCTATTCTCTCTTCCTCTTCCTTTCTCTCTCTCTCTCTCCCTCTCTCTCTCTCTCTCTTCCTCTCTCTCTTTCTCCCTCTCTACCAGTCTACTATCAGGCCCGCATATTTGGACAGATGAATCTCTGTCCTATTCGATGGTTCTTGATAAGGTATGCGACATTATCGCGTTGGTACACTAGTTCTCGTCAGATCACCGAAGTTAAGCAACGTTGAGCCTAGTCAGTACCAGATGGGTGACTGCTTGTGAATTCTAGGCGCTGTATGTGCGCTCCGCTTATCTCGGCATTTGTTTCCAGTCATCCTGTACATACATTTCACTTGCAACTGGTCTTTAACAATGTCGACTCAGGAGAGGTGTGGTTGGAGATTGCATACCTGATGCCACAAAAGTTTCACGCGCAGGCACCCCTTTGTGCGTATGCATAGTCTGTTAAAGACTGAAGGAGCCTGCTTGTTGTTGATAAGGTGCCCGTATCTATAATTTGATTGGCTCCATTTTTTTCCTCTTCTCTGCAATTTCTATCTCACAGACGTGATTTTGCTATTCTAGAAATACTACTATGGCGCTGTCCGATCTATTCCCTGATTCCTTTGTTCTAGCTCGTTTGACTGATTGGTCTAGTGGTCTTCATTAATTTGCTGTTGTAACCCCTCATTGTTATACAGCTTCCAATTCCAGTAGCTTCTTTCCATGAATTGTAGCTGTCCATGCTGACTGTTATTTCTTCTTCTCCTGCCTATAGCCTTGGTCTTTTCAAGACTTCAGTCGATAAATATCTTCTGTGTTTGCGATAATCATATTTCGTAGTCTTGAAGCGATTAATCGGAATCGGGAATCGGAAAAAATCAAAAATATTTATACCTATTTTCCGATGCCAAAAAACGATTCTTTTACGTGGATTTTTATTTGATTTCGTCTAAAGCAAAATCTTCTACTATTGATAGTAATACTAAAATCATAAATATCTATTGATTTTAAACGATTAGTGAAACTAAAATCGATAGATCATCCCTCATATGTATTTTTATTTCGATTGAAAAAAATATCTACACATTTAACATGTGGATTTACGGTAATCGTGAAAAAATAACATTATAGTAAAATTGTTTAAAGATTTATAAAGAATCGGAAATGGAAAATAGGTAAGGAATCGGTAATTGTATCGGAATTCGGGACGATCTTGGAATCGTCCCATCACTAATATTTTGTTATTGTTAACGCGTTACATCAAGTGGCTTCATGCTTTGTCTGGAAAATGCAATGTATTAATATCGGGCTAAAGGTAGCATTCATGAGGGCTATATAGTCTTAAAGATGACTTGCAAAATTGACCATAATGCTCTAGAACTGATATCTCTCGGTTACGAGCCGGAATTATAATCGCAAGAAGCGTCGCCTAACCGAATAAATATGTTTACTAAAGAGTTTATGAAAATTACCGAGTAAAATTAAAAATTTTTATCATCAGAGCGCGAGTACCGGTTTGTCTTATAGCCCTACACTGACATGATTGTGATAATATCGGTGTATGTTTCTCGCATTTTTATATGAAGGTGTGAATTGCGAAGCGCGCGTCCGTTTATTTATTTATTCATTTATTTATTGTATAGGG